>NW_024870822.1:3210000-3557500 GCF_019054845.1 Dipodomys spectabilis | reverse complement strand
CAGTGGTAGAGGGCTTGCCTTGCATGCATGAGGCTCTGGGTTTGATTCCTCAACACCACATAAGCAAAAAAGCCAGAAGTGGCGCTGTGGCTCAAGTGGTAGACCGCTAGCGTTGAGCTGAAGAGCTGAGGGACAACACCCAGGACCAGAGTTCGGGTCCCATGACTGGCAAAAACAAAAACAAAAAAACAAAAGCTTCTGCTCAAATATTGATTATATTCTATGGAAACAAAAAGTGTGTGTGTTTGTGTGTGTACACGCACGTGTGCTGGTGAGTGTGCACACACACAGGCATTTGAACGCAGAGAGCTGAGCTCTCCCTTAGACTTTTTTGCTCCAAAGTGACACTCTACCACTTAAGCTACACCTCCACTTCTGGCATTTCACTGGTTACTTGGAGAGTCTCTTGGGTTTGTCTGTCCAGGTTAGCTTCAAACTGGGATTTCAGCCTCCTGAGTAGCTAGGATTGAAGGCTTAAGCCCCCAGCACCAGCTTAAAATTGCTGTTTTAAAAAAAATGATTTGAATGCTGAAACGAAGACACAGGATGACCCATTGCAACAATAACACTCACAAGACACTATGTTGGAAATGAACTTTACAAGTTCTGGTGGGGAGGGAAGAGGAGTGGGAGAGGTGGGGAAGGGAAGGGATAGTAGGAGAAAAACACAGGAGGGGGTAACAATGCTAGACAAGAAATGTACTCATGGGCTGGGAAGGTGGCTCAGTGGTAGAGCGCTTGCCTTGCATGCATGAGGCCCTGGGTTCGATTCCTCAGCACCACATAAGCAAAAAGAAAAAAGCTGGAAGTGGCGCTGTGGCTCAAGTGGTAGAGCGCTAACCTTGAGCTGAAGAACTGAGGGGCAGCGCCCAGGCCCAGAGTTCAGGCCCCACGACCGGACCCCCTCCCAAAAAAGAAATGTACTCATAACTTTATTCATGTAACTAACCCCTTTGTACAGTATCTTTATAATAAAATAAAAATTTAAAAATCAAAAATAAATAAGAAAAAAAAATTGAAGTCTGTTTGCCTAGTTACATATGTACTATTTAATAAAATTTAAGAAAGATAAAAGTTATATAAAAACCCACCGATGGGCCTGGGAATGTGGCTCAGTGGTAGAGTGTTGCCTAGCATGCATGAAGCCCTGGGTTCAATTCCTCAGTATCACATAAACAGAAATAGCTGGAAGTGTGACTGTGGCTCAAGCTAGCCTTGAGCCAAGGAAGATCAGGGACAATGCCCAAACCCAGAGTTCAAGGCCCGGGACCAGAAAAATAATTTATTAATGTACCATAATTGTATAAAGGTTTTCACTGTGACATTTCCATATATACACTTCCATACATTTGTATACAATGTACTCCAGCAACCTCACCCCTCTATCAGTCTTCCTAGCCCCCTGATCTTAAGACAATTTCAAATGGTTTTATTATCCTATTTTCCTACATGCCTATAAGGCTCTTTAAGGGGTACACATTATTCTAGCATGTAATAATACCAATTACTTAATCAATCTGAAACTATTTTACATTTTAGTAGATTCTAATTTTTACTATGATAAGCAATATCTTGAAGAGCAACTGTGGACACGAATCTTCACTTGCATCTCTGATTAGTTCCTTAGAATATAATCAGAGAGAGGAGATTAGTGGTTCACAGGCTATGCAAATGCTCAAGTTCTTGACAAATATTGCCAGATTGCTTTCCAGAACGTTAGCTCCAATTTACATTCTCACCTGTGTTTTATGAGCTGTGCCTCTAGCATTCTGGCCAATATTTTGCATTAGAGTGTTTCTAATCTTTGCCAATTTGTTACATTAAAGAAGGGCATTTTGTTTTAAGTTTGGTTTACTGCTTAGGTTGTTCAATAATAATTGGGATTTGCCTAAACCTGAGTTGCTCTTTGCTTTTTTGTTTTGGTTTTGGTTTTGGTTTTTTGCCAGTCCTGGGGCTTGAACTCAGGGCCTAGGCACTGTCTCTGAGCCTCTTTTGTGCTCAAGGCTAGCACTCTACTACTTGAGCCACAGTGCCACTTCTGGCTCCTTCTAAGTTTATTGGAGATAAGAGTCTCATGGACTTTTCTGCCTGGGCTGGCTTCAACCATGATCCTCAGATCTCAGCCTCCTGAGTAGCTGGGATTACAGGCATGAGCCACCAGCACCTAAATAAACCTGAGTATTTAATCCTGGCTCCAGTGATTTTCCTTTTTAAATTAATCAATTGATTTTCTCATACTGGTAGTGGGGCCTGAATTCGGGGCCTGGGAGCTGTCCTTTAGCTTTTCCTCACAGGCCTGGTACTCTGCCACTTGAGCCACACCTCCACTTCTGGCTCTTTGTTGGTTAATTGGAGATACTAGTCTCATGGGCTTTCCTGCCAGGGCTGGCTTCAACCTACAATCTTCAGAACTCAGTTTCATGAGTTGTTAGAATTACATATATGAGCCACAGGCACCAGGCACTCCAGCAATTTCTAACAAAGTATGTCACCTTTCCACACCTTTGTTTTCTCTTTCTAGTGCCATCCTTACTCCAACTTCTTGGATTAACAAGTTTTATAAAGTATTTTAACACCGAGCCTGACTCAGAACAAAAAACAGTAGCTAGTATTACAGATGTAGCAATAACAATTACTGCCACATAAATAGTTTCATCATTTTTCCCCCTTCCTCTATGTGTTTAAGAAAATACTGATTTTATACCATCATGCAAGAGGGACAAGGAGAAACATTGGCCAGGGATAGACTACCCAAAACCCAGGAGCTAACTGACACCCACAGATCTTCCCTTGGCTACAATGGGACTGTTGACTGGTTTCAGTTGTGTGGCTCTGCTCTGGGCACAGAGTGGATTCAGGTCTGCTCTTCATGTGCTCCATAAGGGATTCCTGTGATGGAGTAGAATATAGCCCGGCAAGTTCTCCTGGCAAGTCTTTGGATCACAGTAGGTGAAGCCAAAGCCCATAAGCAAATTTAAGGCCTGCATCTGTTACATCTGCTAATAATCCACTGACCCAAACCATTTACATGGCTTGTGGCCCAATGTTAGAGCCCTGGGAAATCTCCTCTGGCAGTGGGAGGGGAAAGGAAGTAAATATTTGTGGAACAAATGACCAACATTTTGGAAAGTACTCTATAGGACAGTATAAAAAATGGAGAGAAAGAGATTGAGACTGATTGGGTATGTGTGATTTTTCAAATCAGGATTCCACTTAATTTTCAAAAGAACTCCTTGTAAATTACTTTCTGTCTCTTTGGGCTTGGCTTTATTAAATACTATTTCCCCTTGGCACAGATCTTATAGTATAATGGCTTCAGGGTAGCATCCTGGGAACAATACCATCTTTTCTACCAGCCCTACGCAGCTCTTCCTCTTCAGGAAATTTAGACCTTTCAATCACTTTTTAATGGTTTTGTTTCCTTTTGTTCACCAGGACAGCAAGTTCCTATTTGCAGTTTACCAAGCAGAAGTACAACCTTCACATAAAGTGTGTCAGATGTTCTACTACTAATTCATTTAAAGTGTGATCAAGGGCAAGCCTGAGAAAGCCGTCCAGGAAGAGCCTGGAAATAGAAGAGTAACCAACCTCCGTTGGTTACTCCAGTCATGATTCACAAACTCCAAATCCACTTCCAGTACCTTCCAGTGAGGTAAAATTGATTCGATCAAATTGGAAGCAAATGGAGTCCAAAGAGCACGGGAGAGCAGTGTCATTGGCCTCATTGCTCAGTGTTCAAAGCTTCCTTGGAGACACATACTTGGGACTTGGACAGGAGACTAATGTTTCTGATATTTCTGGCTTTGTTGGGCCCTACAGACAACAGGTACACCACACATCATACCTAAACCAGCATCTCCAGGACTGGGTTGTTTTGCTAATAAATCCATCCAAATTCTGATTATTGACACCCACTTGGAATGGAACTAGACCAGCTGAATATGGGCTCATCGGCACTGTTTAGCTCTCTGAATGTCATCTGCCTTTCACTTATGCAAGGCATTTTTGTTTTGCCTCAGAGAAAGCAATGTTCTTCACTTCTTAAAAAAAAATCCAAGGTAAGAAGAATGACAGTATCAGATTAGGCTACAGATTTGCTGCTCCAGTGTTCCTGGGGATTCAGCCTTAGTGGTTTCAACTGTGGGATTTACATTGGAATAACAGCTGACACCCAGGCTTTTAAACTACAAGTGCATAGCAGGGTGCTGGTGGCTCACTCCTACAATCCTAGCTACTCAGGAGGCTGAGATCTAAGGATCACAGTTCAAAGCCAGCCAGGACAGGAAAGTTCTTTAGACTCCTATCGCCAAATAACCTCTAGAAAACTGGAAATGGTGCTGTAGCTCAAAGTGATAGAGCACAGCACACAGGCCCCAAGTTCAATTTCCCTATTGACAAAAATAAATAAAATATGTGTGTATTCAAGTGTCTTCAAGGTAATGATTGTCTATAATCCTGTCCTATTTCTAACTATTTTTCCAAAGCAAAAAAATATTGATAGCCAGATTGGTTGCCTCTGTATTTACACAAATAGGGGAGGGGGTGAACAGAAACTTCTACCCTATCCTGAAATGGTGGCTTTTTGTTGTTTCCTTTCTGAAGTTCTATGATAGACAATGTTTTAAGAGAATTTAAAGCTTATCTCAGGATCTGGATAAGGTAAGTTGAGTCTTCAGCCATTTCCTGGCTCTGTGGTCTTTGTGGAAATATTTTACCTCTCCTTGTCTTGTTTTCTTCGCTGAAAATAGGAAAACACCAAGACCTACCTATGGGCTGTGGGAGACCTGCCTATTGGAAGCCTTATGACTGCCCACACTCTTCCTGTGGGAGCTCTAGTGGATACCTCGATTTTTTTCTGTCTGAACTAAGCAGCTGTACAATTGTGTCAAGCTATTTTTGCATAACTATGATAAGATACCCAAAGCTGGGTAACTTTATAAGCAAAAAGGTTTATTTTGTCTCATACTTCTGGAGGTACAAGTTGCGTGGTTGTTTCTGATGAAGACCTTTTTGGGGGGCTGGGAAGGTGGCTCAGTGGTACAGCGCTTGCCTTGCATGCCTGAGGCCCTGGGTTCGATTCCTCAGCACCACATAAGCAAAAAGAAAAAACCCGGAAGTGGCGCTGTGGCTCAAGTGGTAGAGTGCTAGCCTTGAGCTGAAGAGCTGAGGGACAGCACCCAGGCCAGAGTTCAGGCCCCACGACCGGACAAAAAAAAAAGACCCTTTTGATGGTAGGGTCCTAGTGTGACACAGGCATCAAGTGGCCCAGGTGTGACTTTAGTTTCTCCCTCTCCCTTCTTAGAAAAACACCAATATTCAATCATCTGCGTTCATCTCTGATCACCTTTCCTAAGCCTAGTCACTTCTCAAAGTCCTCACCTTTCAACATCACAGTCAGATTGTTTCCACCCTTTCACACTCTCCCAACGGAGATTAAACTTGGCTGACATTGTAGTCGGAAGACCCCTAACCCCTACTCAGGCAGGCAAGCCCACCTAGTCATCTGGAGTGACAGATCCCACTGCAACAAAGTTGTTAACAAAGAAGCAACTTTATTGAGACGGTTCCTACACTGACCAGTCAGGGCCGCAGCACAGGCTCAGGAGCTGATACTGCGACCCTGAGTGGCCCACGTACTTTGGTTTTTAAAGGCAAAATCCACGAGGTCAAGCCTGGTCATGCAGGTGACCAATGAGATTGTCACACATACAAAAGATTGCACAGTCATACCAGACCACACGCAGGTGGCCAATGAGGTTACAGTTTGTCACATAATGGCTGTTTAAACCAGCCTATCACATTTGGATTAAATGACTCACAAATTCAGTGGGTAAGGCAGAGCTTATGGCAAGCCCGTGCAAAAGGAGGAGGTTAGTGGAGTTTATGATAAGCACGTGAAAAAGGCAGAGTTTACGGTAAGCTTATGATATTGCCAGTTTGAGCCAGATTACAGCCTCTCTGTTTTATTGGTCAGTCCTTAACTGAACAATCAAGGTGGGTTAAGTTGTTAAGGGGAGGGGGACCTAGGGTATTCTTTCCATTCCAGGAACTGGGCTGGTTGGAGCCAAGGCCTAGTTAACCTTGTTTAAAGGTTTTTTTCTAAAATCCCTAAAACAAAGGCAAAGCCTGGAAAGAACCTGTACCAGCTCAAGTCTCCTCTCAGGGTCTACTTCTACATAAGTTTAGGAAGCCTCAACTCTATCAGAGACACAGCACCAGTCTATAGATCCTGAAAACCCTGTTCACCTGCAAAAACCACACTATTGACCTGTCACCTGTGTGACAGATACTCAATAAGAAGTTGTTGAGAGAATGAATGCAAGTTATTTGTTATTTTCTAGCAAGCACAATCAGAAGTATACAAAAGGAAGGACATCAACCATTGGAATCTGGTCCCTGATGCGTTTGGGCTTTTATCCCCAAGTGGGCACGGAATTGGGGGACACTTCAGGATCCCAAGGGTATAGCTATATGGGCACAGAATCATAGGACACTTCAGGGGCCCAGGGGAGGATGTGGACAGCTAGAGTGGTATGAGGGGTATGCAAAGGTCTCAGTTCTATTTGCCAACTAATCTAGACATGTTTTATTCTTTTGACAGTCTGCTTGCTGTGTCTGAATGTCAAGCCTGATTGTCAAGATGGGCATTACATTCCCCCAACTCTTTGCTCCCTAACACCAGCATTTGCAGGATGCCTGAGAAGATGAAAGCTCTGCTTATTCATTTTCCCCCATAGCACAAAGCCAACTGGCCCAAACCAGTATCACCCTCCACTTGGTCTTCACTGGTCCTGTGCTGTGCCAACTGACTTATGTAGACATCTTCTTCTAAGAACATTACCACAGTCTACTCTCCTCTACCTTGCCATTGCAATGGCTGGTTTTCCTGTGATTGGGCTTATGGTTTTGTTGTGGAGACCTGGTACCTCTCTTGGATAGACAAGCAAAGGATCTTCCAATTCTCTCCCTCTCCCTTCCTTTCCCTCCCCTTCTTTTCCTCTCCCCTCCCCTCCCCCTTTTTTTTCCCCCCTCCCTTCCTCTCCTAGCCCCTCAGCCCCAGTGTGCCAGTATTTATACTTGAACTACTCAGGGCTTGGGTGATGTCCCTTACCTTATTCCCTCAAAGCTAACATTCTATCACTGAGCCTCAGCTCCACTTCTGGTTTTGTAGTGATTAATTGGAGATAAGAGCCTTGCAGTAGTTTTTGTTTTGTTTTGTTTTGTTTTGCCTGGGGCTGGTTTTGAACCAAGGTACTCTGATCTCAGCCTCTGGAGTAGCTAAGATTATAGGCATGAGTACTTGGACTCCAAGTCTGTTAAATTCCCTCCCTCTCCAGGCTTGGTCACAAGGCCATCAGCTTTGCCAAGGTGTCCTGGATCTGATTCTCTTTTGTGTAGCTCTCTCTCCTTCCTGGAATTATTATTTCTGGGAGTGCTAGTGTTGATTTCTGGCAACCTATTATTTTTGCAGCTGAAGTGTTTTATTCCTTCCTTTCAACTGTTCATGGCACAGTAACAACACCCAAAGAGGGGACAGAAAGGTTTCTTTAGGATTCATGGACACTTTCTTAAGAGAGTTGTGCAAAAAGTAGGAGCTCTCTATGCTAAGGCTGCTTATATTTAGTAGTAAGGCTAGTTATAGTCAGCTCTTACAATTCTGCCTAGCTCTAAACCTCCACTTAGTAGTACAAGAAATAGGTTTAGAAAGAAAAACTAGCCTGGGGCTGGTGGCTTACACCTATAATCCTAGCTACTTAGGAGGCTGAGATCTGAGGACTGTGGTTCAAAGCAAACTTGGGCAATCCAAGGGATACTTATCTCTAATTAACCACCAAAAAATCAGAAGCAGAGCTGTGGCTTAAAGTGGTAGAGCACTAGCCTTGAGCACAAAAGCTCAAGGATAGCACCCAGGTCCTGAGTTCAAGCCCCACAACCAACAACAACAATAACAAAAGGAGAGAGAGAGGAAAAAAAGAGAGAGAGAGGAAGGAAGGAAGGAAGGAAGAAAGGAAGGGAGGGAGGAAGGAAGGAAGGAAGGAAGGAAGGAAGGAAGGAAGGAAGGAAGGAAGGAAGGAAGGAAGGGTAACTTGCTGAAGGACACACAGCTAGTTAGCGTGGTCAGATTTTAGTTTGATTCTAGAAATGCTCCCTCACCCTATTTTTTGGTGCTGAAACTGGGACTTGAACTCAGGACCTAGATGCTGTCCCTTAGCTTTTTCACCCAAAGCTGGCACTCTACTATTGGAACTACAGCTTGATCCACTTTCAGCATTTTTTTAGTGATTAATTGGAGATAAGAATCTCAAACTTTCCTGCCTGGGCTGGCAAATCATGATCCTCAGGTCTCAGCCTCCTAAGTGTAAGGTCCGCTCCTGGATGGCTAGAAGACTCCACCCTCCTCGAAGCAAACATTCACCCAGTACCTGCGCTATTAGGTAACTGGCACACCTGGAAGAGGTCACATCTGCATCCTCTGAGGTCACATCTGAATTTGCTGTGGCCACACCTTTCTCCGCCCATACCCTAGATAAGGCCTAGCCCAGGCCCAGACGCTCTTTCTCAGCTGTTTCCTTCTCAGCTCTTTCCCAGCTCTCTTAGCTCTTTTTCCCAGCTCTCTCTTTTCCCCTGTTCTCTTTCCCAGCTTTTCCCCACCTCTTTTCCCAGCTCTCTCTCTTTCCCAGGCCTTTCCCAGCCATGTGAAGTGCCAACCTGGCCTGGTCCCAGCAGGTCTACTAAACCCACCCCTTACCTGAATACCACGTGCATGCTGTTGTTCTTACTCAGCTACCTCTTTTTAAAAAGCTAACACTAAGTAGCTAGGATTACAAGCATGAAACACCAGTGCCTGGCTAGCTGGAAAGCCTCACACCCCCCAGCCCCTACCAGTTTGAGTTGTTATGAAGATCTGTCTGTTCATGCTGTGACCTGCCTGCACCTGACCATTGTGACTTTTTATTATGTGTCATAAAAGGGAGACAGACTGAAGTCCTTCATGTCTTAAGCCTCCAGACCACCCCTCTGGTTTCATTCTTCATCCCAATTAGTGTTTCCACCCCCAGTGTTAGCAGCCTCAGCAGCAGCTCACAAAGAATATACTAAAGAAGAAGTCTGAACTTCGTAGAGCAATAGGGAGCCATGGAGATTTTAAGCAGAGTAAGTGGAAGCAAGATAAAATTTAAGACCAGGTAAGAGGTGTTAGAAGCAACTGAAGCACAGGTGCATGGGCATCTGAGTAAAGCAAGGGATAAAAAGGAGGCAGGTAGACTGGCATTCAAGAGATACCAAAAGATCAACGCTGCACGTCTTGGTGGCTGATGGTCTGAGGGAGTCCAGAGATACAAGAAGCCCAGACATCTACTCAGATTTTGGCTTGTGTACATGGTACAGACATAATACTGGCTACTGTTTTGTTTCATTTTGATGGTAATGGGATGTGGCTTCATCCTTGCTCTATCACCAGAACCATACCCTCAGCCCTCCCCCCCTCCTTTTTTTTTGGTTCAGCTACTTTTTTGCATAGGATCTTGTGTTTTTGTGCAAGCTGGCCTCAGACTGTGACCCTCCTTTCTACTTCTGTCTTCCTTTTAGTTGGGATCACAGATGTAAACCATCATGCCCAGCCCAATAGTAGCTCTTTTTAAGGAGTTGCTATGAATGCTTGATAGAAGCAAAAGATGCCTACAATTCTACTGTTTTCATTATATGTGTGTATACATATATGTATATGCTGAAGGGACTTAAATGTTGTAAAATAATTTCCCTTTGTGTCACTGTTGTGCATGACCTTCCACACTGGGGGTGGCGTTCCCTGGAAGTTTGGGGGCGGGGCAGGGAATCTCTTTGCTTCCCTCCCAAATTGGGCCGCAAATCTATACAATGTCAGTCTCAGATCAGCAATCAAACAGCACCTGGAACTAAGCTTTTAAACATTAAAGTCAGGGCTAGGATGGTGGCTCAGTGGTAGAGCGCTTGCCTTGCATGCATGAGGCCCTGGGTTCAATTCCTCAGCACCACATAAGCAAAAAGAAAAAAAGCTGGAAGTAGTGCTGTGGCTGAAGTGGTAGAGCACTAGCCTTGAGCTGAAGAGCTGAGGGACAGTGCCCAGGCTCAGAGTTCAGGCCCCACGACTGGACCCAAAATAAATAAATAAATAAACATTAAAGTCAATCATTCTCTAAGAATTGGGCTTGAAGTGAAGATATATTTAAAAGAAGTAGGTTGAGATATACAAAAAAAAAAAAAAATCCTGAAATGACTAGAGTTTGCATGGTAACATTTTCAGTAGAAATGTTGCAATAATGTCAGATTAAAAATGTAATATATCTTTTGGATAGACTTCAGGCTTTATGAGTGCTCTTAAAAGGTCTCATCTGTTACCTGTTGTTTATGAACAAGTTTCTTGAAGAAGGGAGTAAGATCCAGGCAGGCTGGCCTCTTTCTCTGGCAGTTCTCACTGTATTTTTATCTCTGTTGACTTTCAACTTGTTAGTTAATTACTGTATACATTTTCCCACTGAAAATGATCCTCATCTTCAGTGTGGTGTCCTTTTCTGAATTCAAATGCCACGTGTTCACGTTGTCTGAGAGAGATGGGTTCTTCCTTCCCTATTTATTCTATTCAACCAACCCTGTGGTACATTTGTAATACAGAAATGTATTGCAAATAATTTACATGCCAATGGACTTTGATGTCTTGAATATAAGGTCAAAAAGTCTTTGAGGCAGAATTAGTCAGAAGGAGAAGCTGGGAGGAAAGAAAGTCATTTTAACGCAGTGACCTTTTAGAGGATATATGTTCAACCATGGTGCAAGAAATCCCAAAGGTCATATGCTGACTCAAGAGATAAAGAATATCTTATCATTGTTGTTCAGAGAAATAAATGGAAGCCCCACTTGCAAGTCATACAGTGAAACTTGAATTTTCTAGGGAACACACTAATAAAGCAAAAGGAAAGCAGTGGTGTTAATTCCAACACCATTTTCCATAGGCCTACAGATCCAAATAATATATTTAAATATGTGCTCAAAGTAAATACTGTCAGGTATATTAAATAGGTAGGTTTCATTAGGTAGCCGATGAAGAGAATACCACGCACTATTCAGGCAGGAAAAGAAGTTTATTTGCCGAACTGCTGCCATGGCCAAGCATGGTGCAGAAAGGCTGAAAAGGAAAGGGGCGGTGTGTGTGTGTGGGGGGGGGGGGGGAGACTCACCTCTGGGCCAGGACTTATCTAGGCCAGGGACAGGAAGAGGTGTGGCTAGGTGGGGGAAAGGTGTAGCCACATTGGATCTGGATGTGACCTCAGGGTCTAGGACCCTCCTAACGTCAGAAGGGAGGCATGTGACCAGAGGTGGCCCAGGATGTGACCTAGCAGGAGGGGAAGGTGATTGCTTCCAGGTCTGCCAGTTACCTAGGTAACAGATACTGGGCAGAAACTTAGCCAAGAGGGAGGGAGGTGTCCCTGTTCAGACCTTAGAAATACTGTGAGATCTTTGACCACACTATGGTGGCTCTATGCCTATAATCCTAGTTACTTAAAAGGCTCAGATTTGAGGATCCTGGTTCAAAGCCAGCCAAAGCAGACAAATCTCAGAGACTCTTAACTCCAATTAAGCAGTAAAAAAAAAAGCCAGAAATGGGCCTGGTGCTGGTAGCTCACACTTGTAATCACAACTACTCAGGAGGCTGAGATCTGAGATTTCAGCCTGGGCAGGAAAGTCCATGAGACTCTTATCTCCAAGTTAACCACGAGAAGTGGAGCTGTGGCTCAAAGTGGTAGAGCACTAGTCTTGAGCAAAAGAGCTCAGGGACAGCACTCAGGCCTTGAGTTCAAGTCCCACAACTGGCAAAAAAAAAAAAAGCCAGAGAGGAAATGTGGGTCAAGTGATATAGCACCAGCCTTGGGGAGGGGGAGCCCCAAAACTAAAGGACAGCACCCAGCCTAGAGTTCAAACCCCAGTACTGGCACACACACGTGTGTGCGTGCACGTGCATGCACACACCCACACCCACACCATTTTTCCACATTATTTTTTGGTATGAAATCTTGGAAAGCAAGTCAGGCTTCAGAACAGACAGCTCAGGTGCTCAGTAGAGCCAGAGGTATATCCTGTACTGTAATAGACACTGCAGATCTAGTTGGTCCAAAGCAAGTCTTCCCCTCAAATGAACAGAATATGAGTAGTTCTGTACATTTTTTTGTGTGTGTGTGTCGGTCACGGGGGCTGAACTCTGGGCCTGGGTGCTGTCCCTCAGTTCTTCAGCTCAAGACTAGCACTCTACCACTTGAGCCACAGCACCACTTCCAGCTTTTTCTGCTTATGTGGTGCTGAGGAATCGAACTCAGGGACTCATCCATGCAAGGCAAGCGCTCTACCACTGAGCCACCTTCCCAGTCCCAACATAACTTCCTTTTAACAGAATAGACAACTTCATTCAAGGGGCAATAAAAACCAAGGCATTAAGATAAACAGCATGCTGAACATTTTAGAAAATGAAAGATTAAAATTTTTATCATCTCTGATGGTGCAAAATTTTTCATTATTAATCATCAGCAGATCTCTCTTGTATAGCATATGACCATACCAAACATGAATTCCAAGAACTCTGTTGGCTCCAAGCAGTGTTGGTTTGACAATTTGAATATATATATATATATATATATTTATAAATAGATACATATACATATATACATACACACTTGGCAACTCTGGGATGACTTTAATTTCTAGCTGGGAGAACTCACATGCTCAGCAGTTTTACGGGGTGGGGATAACAACAATTAGATGCATCTGCACAACTTTTCCAAGAATAAATTGTATTACATAATAAATCAAGTTCTGCTAGTTGTCTGGCGTGTCTTTGGGATTCCAGCCCCAAGACCAGTGACTTGGGCTGCACATACGCTTGAATTTTATGAGTGAGGGATTGTTCTGCTGTAGTCGTGGCCAGGCTTGATATGGTACCGTGGGGTACCATATCTTGCAATCAGAGAGATCTGGGTTCAAATCTCAGTTATTCACTGAGTGAATTCACTGAGTGAGACAATGAAACTCTGAAGATTAAATGTGAAGAATAAGTGTGATCACAACTGTACAAGGCCTGAAGTGGGCGCTTGATTAATGACTTCTTATGCTGCTGCCTTCCTCAGGCTAAATGGTAATCACGATTCAATAATGCAAAGAATTGTCAGTGTTTGCTGGAAGACATTGTATTAATTACCTGTTGCTGTTAGCAAAAGACTTGTGGTTGAACAGAACCAAACATATATAATCTTACTATACAACTTAACTGGACACAGCTGAGTGCATTTGCTTGAAGATATTCCTCTCTCTCTCTCTGTCTCTCTCTCTCTCTCTTTCTCTGTCTCTGTCTCTCTCTATATGGAGGTGGGATCGCATGCTTAGCAAAGCAGCCGCTGTTGTTTTTTTGTTTTGTTTTGTTTTTTGGTTATTTTCAAGGTAGGAGATCACTTATGCTCAGGCTGGCCTGGACTGTAATCTTCTTACTTAGGTGTCCCTGGGATGACAGATGTATGCCGTCACTATCAGCCATTGGTTGAGATAGAGTCTCACAAACTTTTATGTCTGGTCTGACCTTGAACCACGATCCCGAGATATCTGCTTCCCTTAAGGTTTCATGAGGTTTCAGTCATGGCTTCTGCCAAGGCTACGGTCTTATCTGAAGGCTTGACCAGGGAAGATTGGTTTTCAAGTCCTTATTATGTCTTTATTGGCAGGATTCAACTTTATTTGGGCTGTTGGATAAAAGGCCTCAACTTTTCACTGGTTGTTGGCTAGAGGCCTTTACAATTCTTTGCCACATGAGCTTTTACATAAGGCAATTCACCTGACTGCTAGCATTTAGAGAGAGAGAGAGAGAGAGAGAGAGAGAGAGAGAGAGTGTGGACGAGAAAAGGAGAGTCAGGGGGAGAGATGCAAAGACTAAGTAGGTACATTTTTTGTTGTTGTTGGCCATGGGGGCTGAACTCTGGGCCTGGGCACTGTCCCTCAGCTCTTCGGCTCAAGGCTAGCACTCTACCACTTGAGCCACAACGCCACTTCTAGCTTTTTCTGCTTTTGTGGTGCTGAGGACTCATTCATGCAAAGCAAATGATTTCTAGAGTTGACTTACATGGGCTCAAATGAACTGAAGGTCACTAGAAAACAGTGAAGGGGTCTTTTGCCTTCTGTAGTCTTAATGTTTGAAAGCAAATGGCCATGAAGAAGTCGTTCACTTTCTTGGGAATCATTATCAATGTCAGGAAGTCTTACACAATGTTTTCTGGAAAAAATAAATATATTCACAATGTGCTGGAAGTTTTGCCTAGAAATCTTGAAACTCCTAAACCCTGGGAGATGATCTCCTTAGTTTTCATTAAGTACCAGGATAAAACTTTGGGATGCTGAAGCTTTTGGAGAACTTATTTATATTTCTCACACTTGGCAAACTGCTTTGTAAAACAAATTTGGTATTTTTTCCCATTTCTGGTTACCTAAAAACACCTTTGATCTTTATTTTGTGAGTCAGGACACAACTTAGCTTGAACTCAAGGTCTGGATATAGTCCCTTAGTTGTTTAGCTCAAGGTTGGCACTCTACCATGTGAGCTACAGCTCCACTTCTGGCTTTTTGTCAATTAATTGGAGATAGACGTCAAACCGTGATCCTCAGATCTCAGCCTCCTGAATAGACAGGATTACAGACATGAACCACTGGTGCTGAGCCATCTTGGATATTTTTCAATTTTTACCTGATCTACTTTAGCCTTCAGGTTTCTAGACTAGAGAAGGTAATTAAAAAGGTAAAGTCATCAAGTCTTAGCATCCCAGAGGCTGCAGACACCCCATTTACACCCCATGAATTGTAGTCATTACCAGCACCCACACCATCCTGATGACTTATAGATGATACATTTCACCTTCTTTTAAGGGGTTGATGGTAGGAATGTAGTTTTATAAATTTTGGCAAATGTGGAGAGTCCTGTAACCACTTCAATCAAGATGCAGAATAAGAAAGGCAGTAGTAGCTCACGCCTGTAATCCTATCTACTCAGGAGGCTGAGAACTGAAGATTACCACTTTTTGTTTTTGTTTTTTTTTATTGTAGAAGTGATGTACAAAGGGGTTACAGTTACATAAGTGAGGTAATGAGCACATTTCTTTTGAACAGTGTCACCCCTTCCCTTACTTTCTCCCAGTTTTTCTTTTTCTTTTCTTTTTTGTCAGTCTTGGGGCCTGAACTCTGGGCCTGGGCACTGTCCCTCAGCTCTTCAGCTCAAGCACAGCACTCTACCACTTGAGCCACAGCACCACTTTCAGCTTTTTCTGCTGTGTGGTGAACAAAGGGTGAACAAATGCAGCAGTGATACTAGATATTATGTTGAAAACTGGGAGAGGGGCTGGGAAGGTGGCTCAGTGGTAGAGTGCTTGCCTTGCATGCTCGAGGCCCTGGGTTCGATTCCTCAGCACCACATAAGAAAAAAGCCAGAAGTGGGGCTGTGGCTCAAGTGGTAGAGTGCTAGCCTTGAGCTGAAGAGCTGAGGGGCAGCGCCCAGGCCCAGAGTTCAGGCTCCACTACCGGACCCCCTCCACCCCTACCCCCCTAAAAAAAGTTTCATGGGCTTTCTTGCTGAGGCTGGCTTTAAACCACGATCTCAGATCTCAGCCTCCTGAGTACTACAATTATAGGCGTGAACCACTGGTGCCTGGCTTCATCCGTATTTTTTTCGCACCAACATACTATCATTTGTTTATCCATTAGTCAACGAACAGTTGAGTTGTCTTACAGCTTTTATCAGTTAAAGTATTAGAACTGAGCACAGGTGGTTCTAACCTGTAATCCTAGCTACTCAGGAGGCTGAGATCTGAGGATCCTGATTCAAAGCCAGCCTGGGCAGACAAATCTGTGATACTCTCATTTCCAAATTAACCACCAGACAGCTGTCAGTGGGGCTGTGACTCAAGTGGTAGGGCACTAGCCTCAAGTGTAAAAGCTAAGTGAATGTCTTCTGGCCCAGAGTTCAAGTCCCAGTATGAGTACAAGAGAAAAAAAAAGCCACCTCCATACAGGCGCCACACAAATGCATTTTTTTTTCTCTTTGAGGGTGAGTGAGGGTGCAGCTCAGAAGCGGGACGCACACTCCTCTCGGTCCCACCCTTGGAGACTTGCCCCGGGGTTTGTCTGCACAGCCCCAGGTGCACAGAAGCAGCCGAGCTTTTTGTTTTTTGCATCTAGGTGTCTGTCCTTGGCATTTATTTTCCTTTTCTGCAACTCTGTGCCCGAGTGTGCCGCCGGCTAAAGTGGGCACCACGCACGGACCCAACAGCCCCGCGCTCTGCGCTGTCTGCAGGGGTCGGCGCCCCGGGTTCGCGGTGCCCGCGGGCCGGACCCGCGCGTCTGCGGCACCGGGGCCCGCGGACCGAGTCCCACTCCGTGTTTTAACGAAGGTTCCTCGCGCGTCTCCCGCAGGCTTCACATAAAAGAAAGTTTGCTCGCTACTAAAAATAAACTTTCTTTTCCTTCTCGGAAGAAACCGGCTCTTTGTTCCAACGTTCCCCCGCTTCCCCCGCAGTTCACACTCTCCTGGGGTGGTGGAGACCTCAAGGTAGGGGTCCGGGGAGGGGGGGGGTGTCCGAACCCCGCATCCTTCAAGGATGCTCCTCCATCCGGGCAGATTCGAGGTCCTCGCCGTCCAGGTCCGGGAGGACCAAGTGTGGAGGGGAAGGGGGGGGGGACACTCGGGGCGCCTCGGGGCCACGCGCCGCTGGCCTGGCAGAACTTGGCGGAGCGCGCGGGGCCGGGCAGGGCTGGGCCCGGCCAGGGCGGGGACGTGGGGGGGGAGAGGGAGGGAGGGAGGGGGGCGGGCCGGAGGGAGGGGCGTGGCCGGCGCCGAGGGGCGGGGTCGGCGCGGAGGCCGCGGGGGCAGCGGAGGCGCCGGGGCAGCGGAGCGCCGGCCGCGCCATGTGGCTGCTGGGGCCGCTGTGCCTGCTGCTGAGCAGCGCTGCGGGTGAGTGCGTGGAGGGGGGGGGTCGCGCGGGTGAACTTCCTTCCCCCCTTCCCCCGGCGCGGGGGGCCGCGGGGCGCGCGCGGGGCCGGCCGCCGCGTTCGGTGCGCTGGGGCCGGCCGTGGGTGTGCGCGGAGGGCGGACCCGGGCTGGCCGGGGCTGGCCGGGACCCCGCGAGGGGCCGCGGCGGGGTGCGCGCCGGGCTATTGTGTGGGCGCGCGCGCGCCGGTGGTGTTGTCCTGGGTCTGTGCGGGCGGGGCTTTGTGTGCAGCCCGGGGCTCCGGGGAGCCGGCGGCCGCCCCGCTTGGGCGTCGCTCCAGTGTGTCCTGAGTGTGTGTGTGTGAGTGTGTGTGTGTGTGTGTGTGTTAGGGATCCGAGTGGAGGGAAGGGGAGGAGAGGCCGGGGGTGGGGTGGGGTGGGGGGGCACTCTTCTTCCCTGGCGCCTGGGCGCAGGGAGCCGCGCCGGCCTTCCCCTTCCCGAGTCTGGGGCGTGCGCTCTCCAGCCTCAGTTTCCTCCCCGGCATCGCACGCGCGCTGCAGCCGGAGTAGTAGCACCGCCCGCTTCGTGCCATTCCCCCCTGGGACTCTGGCTTGTTTTGGACGTCAGGAGAAGAAGCCGGGGTGGACCTGGGAATGATTAGTTTGATCCTGGGGCGCCGACCGCCTTTATTTCAGTGTTGTGCCTCGGGGCATCGTGACCTGCCAGGGTAGGAGGTTGGGGAGGGCCTGGAAGAGGGCTTGGGGCTTCACCCTGGGCTGGGTAGTCTGGGCATCGTACACTTAGTGCATCCTGAAGGGCTGAGGGAGGGGTGGAGTGGGGGGAGCTGCGTCTCTCCATCCCTTCCACCCAGGCCTCCTGCTGTTCCTAGGAACTTTTCTGCTGATGTGGACACACTCAGAATTCCAGCCTGGAGCCCTTCCCCTTCGCACAGCTGTCAGCCACCCCTCCTTGTCTAGTCGACCTTGGCCCCTTGGTGTTTATTTCTGGGCAGCTGATGCCCAAGAAAGTGGGTGACAGGGCTCAGTGAATTTTCTTGGGCAGAAAACTTGCTTGCTTGGCTGATGTGCCATGCACATGTCTAATTTATGTCTGAGTTTTCCAAGTGCTTCTAGCAACTTGGTTAATGAGGTGTCTCTGCTGCTTGTGCTCTTGGGTAAGTTGAGACCCACTTCTGATCTGTCCTCTGCTTTAAGGGAAGTCCTTTAAAGGGAAGTCCCCCTTCCTATTCCTCTTAAGTATCTGCAGGTCAGTCCCCCTCCGCCCATGACATCATCCTCATCCTTCTGAAAGTCCATTTAACTGTCTGTGGGTTTCCTGGGCTTCTAGCAAGGAGCTAGGCCTCTTGTGGCTGCTGTGGGTTTAAAACCATGTCTGTTCTTTTTCTGTCCTTCTGGATTTTTAGGCCACCTTCGGGTAGCATTGAATGGATATGACCGGTGTGGAGGCTGTGAGAGCAGGTCCAGGGCATCTCAGAGATAAAGACCTACCTGGATTCACAAACTCAATTCACATAATCTTGGATTGCCTATAGGTGATACCCGGTTCTGGAAGCCAGATCTTGTGTGTCCAGCAGCTTGAGGGGCATCTCCCTGTTGTACATATGGGGTTGACTGGATTGAGTCTGTGTTCCTGGAAGAAGTTGTAAAGTTAGTGCATCCTTCCTGGTCTGCAGTTGTGATTTAGTGTGTGTATGTACATAAAACCAGAGCCAAAATAAGTACAATAGCTGAGGGCCAGCTGCTTGCATTTGTCACATGTCCCTAGCTACTCAGGAGACTGAGATATGAGGATTATAGTTTGAAGCCAGCCCTCAAAAGAAAGTCTGGGAGACTCATCTCTAATTAGCCACCAAAGGGGCTAGAAGTAGAGCTGTGGCTCAAGTGGTTGAGCATTAGCCCTAAGCAAAAAAGCTAAGGGACAGCACTCAGTCCCTGAATTCAAGCCCCAGTACTGGCACCAACCAACAAACAAACAACAACAAAACAAAACAAAAAAAGAAACCCAGTATAATAGTCACAGTGGAGGCAAGTAGGGGAAATGGGGGAACAGTTGTGGCCTTTGGATTACCTATAAGGTTGCTGTGTGTTAGAAACCATTAGGTGGTTTAGGTATTTTTCATGTTACAGGAAGCATGGTCTTATATGCATGAATCCCATTTCCACGATCTGGATTAGTCATTTTTCCAGCTGGATCAGGTGCGTTCCATCTCCATCCCTCATCCTCCACTTCCTTCCTCTTCTGGGAAGTTGATAAAAACCAGAGAGGTTGTACAAGTCAGGATTGAGATTTCTGCCTTCTTTTGATAGTCTGCAAACAAAACATCTGTGAACTAAACCCAGGGTCAGAATTGAACCAGAGTCTAAGCCTTTGTAGGGCTAGAAGAACAATTTGAAGATATTTTGTTGTACAGGAACCTTCTCAGTGTGTGTGTGTGTGTGTGTGTGTGTGTGTGTGTGTGTGTGTGTGTGTGTTTCTCTCCCTTTTTTTTACTGTTTTGTTAGGGAAGAAAAGCATTGATTTGGGCTGCTATTATTTTTTAATGTATCCTGCTAGACACTCAGTCCATGTTACTTGGCATGATGTCTAACAGTGTGGCCCCTGAATGGTTGTGGGGTTTATTGCTGGAATCTTGAGGCAGTTGTTTGTGGTAGTGGCCATTCCAGATGGGTGGGTGGTCTCCCTTTCTGGGTTGACCTTTGCTGAGACTTCTTAACCTCTCCTGCCTGTCAGTGAAGGGACTTCCAAGATTGTAGGTAATGACCTTTTCTCCTGGAAAGCTCTGCTTCCATCGCATGATGGTGGATGTTATTTATTTTTAACTAGCTGAGGAGCTAGCTCCCCACAGCCTAGCCAGCCTAGATGAGGCTACACTGAAGTACAAATAAACATACCTTCTTGCTTTTCATCTTCAAAGAACTTCTATTGGAGCTCCCTACTGGGCTGTGAGGTGTTTTTTCCTGACAGCCCACTAAGCCTTGTACCTTGGTTCCAGTGTGGTAGCAACAGGGGTGTGGAACATGGTTATTTCTGGGTCTTGAAAACCCAGATCCCTTTTGGTCAAAGTTGCTGGGTCTGTTCTTAGTGGGCCTGTGTCATCACCTTTGTAACTGTAGAGAATTGGGAGGATTCAGAACACGTATGATTCAATAACTCTGAATGAAAAAGTTGGCCTTATGGCCTTGTGCATGGCAGAGGATTCATGGTGCACCTCCTGTGTGTGAGGTATTTTGTTTGCCAGGAGTAACCATGATCTCTTTGACTTTTGTTTGTTTGTTTGTTTTGGGTCCTGTCGTGGGGCCTGAACTCTGGGCCTGGGTGCTGTCCCTCAGCTCTTCAGCTCAAGGCTAGCGCTCTACCACTTGAGCCACTGTGGCTCAAGTAGATTGATACAGAGAACAGGCTGTGGTGCTGAGGAATCGAACCCAGGGTCTCAAGCATGCAAGGCAAGCGCTCTACCACTGAGCCACCTTCCCAGCCCCTGATCTCCTTGACTTTTTCCTAAGGAGATCATGTGGTAGGATGTCCTAAAGTTCAAGAGATCAATAATTTCCAGGACATTACAGGAAGGTCTGAAGCTTTCTGCTTGTCCTGTCCTCCCCCCCCCCCCCCCCCCCCTCCCATCGCCATTCCCAGTGCCTGTGCCTCTCCTCCCAGGAATTTTTGTGAATGAATCCAGTTCTCATGGTCAGCCATTTATGAATCCTTGTTTAGCAAATCTGCTCCTTTTGAGGTCTCTGCTCTGAATATATCCAGAAGAATCATCAGCTTTCTCTGGAGATGCAGTGGTGTTTGGAGCATATAAATTAAATCTCAATCTTTGAGTGAAGATGACATCAGTATATTTCTCCTTTTTTTTTTTTTCCCAATCCTGGGACTTGAACTCAGAACCTGGGTGCTATGCTTGAGCTTTTTGCTTTTTTGCTTAAGGCTGTCGCTCCACCACTTGAGCCACAGCTCTTTTTTTTTTTTTTTTTTTTAATGTTTTGTCTTAATGTGAAATATCTGCCTGGCTGGCTTAAGACTGTGATCCTCAGATCTCAGCCTCTCAAGTAGCAAGGATTACAGGAGCCACTGGTGCCTTGCCATTTTTCTCTTTTCTTATATGTTTCTCATATGGTTATTATATTTTATAAATACAAATTATGAAATACTGTTAGATGCATCTTAGAGTGATGGACTGTTTTTAGATTTAGATGGACTGTATTTAGATTTGGGAAATCCCCAGGGACAGACCTATTTTTGGTGGTTGAATTTTCTTGTTTGTTCTCTTTCCCTCTTTCTTTGTTTTAGGGATATTTTGGAACTGCTTGGGGCATCCTAACATAATTTTTTTCCCCACAGTGCCTCTACCTAATAACCAGGGAAGAGATTATTTTAAGATGGTGCCTTTTGTGTTCATGTATGTGTACGTCTGTGCGTGTATGCGTGTGTGTGTGTGTGTGTGTGTGTGTGTGCGTGTGTGTGCGTGCATGTTCATGCTTTCTTTCCATCGTGATGGTTGTAAAAGTCTACTTGCTTGGATGCAGGGGAATATTCTTAAAGGAGTTTGCTGGGAGAGCAGCCAGGTACTTTGAAGATGCAACATTTGCTTGTCACATCATTTGCTTGATGTTTAAATTGCTTCCCGTGTCAGTAGACTCTTGAGGCAGGGTGGCTGCTCAGTCAGAGGGATAGCAAATCTTTATTTGCAGGAGGATTGTGAACGTTTCTGTTGCGAAGGTACCTATAGGAATGGCGTTAGTCAGGTTCAGCATTTCTCAGCCTTGGTGCTGTTGACATTTTGGACTGGATCATTTTTTGTTGTTCTGGGGGGGGGGTCGGAGGGAAGGGGGTCTGTCCTATGCTACCTTAATGTTACATTTTCTGTAGCATCACTGTCTCTAGATGTGACAACCAAAAATGTATAGATATTACTATCTCTGCTCTAGTTGGGAAACCCTCGTGTGGTGAGAGCAGGCTGCTTTGCCTTCCACCTTGAGTATTGACTGCTCATTCTAAAACTACATGTTTATGTAGTCATTGGATGGCTTTTGGACAACAGCTTTATTACGGTCATATGTGTGTATAAATACTTATTTTATGCATGTATGTATTATGTGTGTGTATGTGCATACACACATTTGTCTCAGTGTCCTCAGGGATTGGTTCCAGGACCTACCTCAGGGAACAAAATCCATGGTTTCTCAAGTCCTTTTCTGTAAAATGGTGTATTATTTGTATATAACCTACGCAAATCCTCTTGTATACTTAACTCCATCTCCAGATTACTTAAAATACTTAATACATGCTGTGTTGTTTATGGAATAATGGTGAGGAAAGTCTGCACATCCTTACTACAGATGCAGTTTTCTTCCCAAATACTGTTGTTCTGCAGTGGTCCATGGACCAGAGTCCCATGGACCTGAACCTGTAGATGGATACAGAGAGCAGGCTGTGTCTGCCCTAGTTAGGTTTTGCTTTCCTTGGCTCCTAATCCTACTACCCTGTAAAGTGCTTGCATCCTGTGATCTTTCTGTTGGTGTCTAGAAGAGCAGAGCCACTCAATGAAAGGCCATCTAGACCTTATTTTGTTGTACTGTTTGTGAATTAACAAATCATGAATTAGCAAATAGTTACACACATTATACAGAAATCAGACCAAATAGAAATATAACAAAGAAGTATTAAAACCTTCCCTTGTCTCCCTTCCCCTAAGTAACTACTATTAACTGTCTGGTAAACATTAGTTTAACCTGAAGATGGATTTATATGTAAATACATATACACACAGAGGGTGTAATTTCATGACCTCATACCTGTTTATAGTTTGTTTCTTGCATTTTAGCTATGGTATTTCATCAGTTCTGCTTTGAGCTGCATGGATGGGTCACCTGCTCCAGTTGTTGACTTGTCTGATATTCCAGAACATTAAGCAGCTTCTCCCATTTGTGCTTACTTCTTGGTTTGGGGAAAGCATTACTTTTACTTCCATGTTAGATGCCTACCATGACAAAGCTTCAGATGTTGTTAATATCTTTAGTTTCTTACAGTGCTTGGCTTTTGCCTTGCAAGAAAGTATGGAATTAATGTCATTTCTTTGGGTAATAGATACTTGTTAGGAAGTTTATTCTGCTTCCATGCAATAATTTTTCATTTCAATGCAATATTTTATTGCCACCATTAAAAAGACATTCTAAATAAAAGGTATATTCAACCTGGCCTCACCAATAGTGTTCAGAATTTGGCACAAGTGGAAACATCAAGTTCACCCTGAGATCACCAGTGACTAATCAGTCTTACCCTGCAGTGTGCTAGCAGAAAGATGCTATTAGTCATTAGGTACAGCTTGATGTGACAGCTGTGATATATCTTTTTAAGAACATTTTTTTGTGTACACCCCTGAGGCTTGAACTCAGGCCTGGGTGCTGACCCCTTAGCCTTCTTTGCTCAGGTCTAGTTCTTGATCTACCACTCAAGCCACAACTCTATTTTCGCCTTTTTAGATGTTTAATTGGAAATAAGAACCACACAGGCTTTCCTGCCTAAGCTGGTTTTGAACCACAATCCTCAGATCTGTCTTCTGAGTAGCTAGGATTACAGATTTGAGCCATGGGAGCCCAGCTAAGACATTTCCTGAACATCTTTCTTCCAGTCTTTGTATTTCTAGTCATTCTTTTAAAAACAGCTTTAAGACACATCTTTCCAAAGCTGGAAGTGTGGCCTAGCAAGCATGAGGATCTACACTGAAACCCTAGTACTGCAAATCCAAACAAAACCAAATGAAATGTATCTTTCCAGTACATGCAGTCTACTCAGGTGGGTAGTGTTCTGTGCCTTGTTACCAATGAGGAAACTAAAGGTGAAGTTGTTGTTCCCAGCCTTTAGCCAGTAAAATGATTGTGGAATCGATGCTCAGGCTTGTACATCTTTCACCTCTACTCATAACTGCAGACTCTGCTGCCTTGTTGGGAGAAGGAAGTGCCCTGCATAGCTTGTGCTAGAGACTTACATTGTTGCCGGGCGCTGGTGGCGCTGGTGGCCTGCAATCCTAGCTACTCAGGAGGCTGAGATCTGAGGATCACAGTTCAAAGCCAGCCCAGGCAGGAAAGTCCATGAGATTCTTATCTCCAATTAACCACCAGAAAACCAGAAGTGGTGCTGTGGCTCAAGTGGTAGAGTGCTTGCCTTGACCTGAAGAGCATAAGGACAGAGCCCAGGCCCAGAGTTCAAACCTTATGACCAACCAAAGGGGGGGGGGGTGAGGGGAACTCCATTACTGGATAGTGAGGTTAATTCTGACTCTGCCTGTTGTGTTAGATAACATTGTTTGCTCTACAGCCATCCCAAATTGTCTGCCAGTGAAGATTCTGTTCTTTGACAGAGGGAAGCTGATGTTCTACCATTCTCCTGGGGTAATGAGTTTGCTGTGATGCCAGTTTAAATTGGCCTTTGCAGAGGTTTGATTTATTAACAGAAATAATGATAATAGTAATGAAGTTATTTTAGCACTTCAAGACTTGTCTTTAAATATTCCTTTGAAGGAAATGTTTTACTGGAATACCAGTGAAAAACAATTTCTTTTTGAACAGTGCTTAGTGACATGGAAAAAGACCTACTACTTGAAAAAAAACCCAAAAAACTCTTGAAGTAGATTTTTCTAGACCCAAATAGAATGTTGATGGTAATTTCTTGTATACAAAGAGAAATTAAAAAGTTAAAAATAATCTCTCTCTGACCCTAAGCTTCAAATGGTATGCTTTATGAATGGGGAACTTGGTTTTGAACTGATGATTGATTTCGTTTACAGTGGCAGATAAAGATTTAATGCAATGCTTCAGAAAGATGCTGGAAGTCATTGGCCCTGTCTGATACTTCAAGCCATAGAGCTCCTGTGGACATGGTGCCTTTGAGAAAGGAGATTGATTCAAGTCTTAGGCAGAACAGAATGAATTTTAGGATTTTAAACTTTCCCTCCTGAGATCTTTCTAGAGAACCAAGAACTAGAGACTCCTTTTAATGAGTGATCTTGATAGCAAGAGCCCAGTGATAAGTCAGATGAACTCTCTGGTGCTCAAATCCAACTGTGAGTTTTTGACAGACAAATGGTGCAGTGTGAGGCCGAGACTGTCTATGTTGTGAAGAGTGACCACAGAGAAGGAGGACCTCCTTTTAGCTTACTCTGGAATAGATCACTGGTTTCCGGAGCAGGAGGGATGTGGAGGGTATGAATAACTCGATTTAGGAGACTTGCAAACCCAAGGTGCCATTCCAGAGGTAGTTGGTACACTCATGTATGTGTTGGCATAGATAGATGAAAGTATGAAGGCTGTTTCATTTTATGACATTAGAAATCCCTGCTCATGATTGTAAGGTCCAGAGAGGGTAGTGTTGGGGATAATGTGAGTGTGTTGTTTCTGATGCTGTTATTGGAGCATTTTCCTTCAGCATTAGCTCTGAATCAGAGCACTGTTCTCCAGGGGTCATTACACAAACTAGAAATGGCTGAAAAAATGAGCCCTAGTCACACTAGCAGTTCCACAGCCAGTTGAAGCCCCTTGATTGGTTTGGAAAGTTCTAAATTTAACTTCCTTCTTCATTATAAAAATGAAATGAAGGTGTTTGGGGAAGATGGAAAAGTGATGAACAACACAGGGAATTCATTTCATCAGAACTAAAGCCATAAAATAAAGGTCGATGCTAAGAGAAAACAGAACAGAACAGGATGGACTAAGGTGTTTCCAAAGCAGGTTTGTGAAAATGTTGTTGGAGGTATGACTAAAAATTGTGATACTGGCCTGTGAGTCCAGCTGACTGGAACCAAGGGAGAAGTAGAGAGTAGCAAGGTATGAGGATAACTGTAGTAAAAGACTTGAAATTGCAAGAGTGACTCTTGCATCTGGAATATCCTAGATTATTGGAAGATGCAATGGATCTTGTAAATATTGTTGAGAAAGTATGAACATGGATTGAGCCTATGCTAGTCAGCAGTAATGTAGTAGGATTAAGATTTAGCCGTCTTCAGATTCATTTATGTTACCTGCATTATGATGGCATACAAGGAGAGCTAATAGACACAGAAAATAGAAGGCTGTTCTTTTTTTTTTTTTAATAACAACTATTACCAGAGCAGTGATAACCAGAAATTAAATATGACCAATCAAATATACACTCAGAGAAAGGAATACCATGCTGAATCTATGGGAGTAATGCTGGTATGTTTTGAAAGTGCCCATGAAGTGGACATCTGAAGCAATCCTGAACATAGTGCAGGTCTTCAAGGCAGGGAGGATCTCTGGCCTTCTCTGATGTCTACATTATTTGCTGCCACCTGCCTCAGTGCTTCCCATGGTATTAGCCACTCAGTGGGGTTTCCTATAAGTCACCTACAGGAAGTATTAGAAGGATCCCTGCAGATAGTAACTGTGACTTGAAGATTAGGAACCAAAGGGAGAGTCAGGTGAAGCCCTGGTGACACTTGCACACATGTTCACTGCTGCATTATTCACCATCACCAAGTTATGGACACAGTCCAGATGCTCCTCAGTGGATGAATGGATCAAGAAAGTGTGATACACACACACACACACACACACACACACACACACATACACACACATACACACACACACTCATATACACAAAATGGAATTTTACTCTCCATCAGGAAGGATGATATGATGTCATTCAATGAGAATTGGATGGACCTGGAAAAAATTATGTTAATTGAAGAAAGGCATGGAGAGACAATGGAACATGTTTTCTCTTTCATATGTGGAAGTTAGATCTAAATTACAAATATCTATATATAAGGGCCATATGTATATATATACATATATATACACATACACATATATACAAATGTATAAACCTAAGCATAGTATATGCAGCA
Source organism: Dipodomys spectabilis (assembly GCF_019054845.1). Lineage (NCBI taxonomy): Eukaryota > Metazoa > Chordata > Mammalia > Rodentia > Heteromyidae > Dipodomys > Dipodomys spectabilis. The sequence goes on along the minus strand of NW_024870822.1, from coordinate 3,530,626 downwards.
AGAATGCCAATGGTATAACTTTTTTTTTTTTTTGCCAGTTGTGGGGCCTGAACTCTGGTTCTGGGTGCTGTCCCTCAGCTCTTCAGCTCAAGGCTAGCGCTCTACCACTTGAGCTACAGCACCACTTCCGGCTTTTTCTGCTTATGTGGTGCTGAGGAATCGAACCCAGGGCCTCATGCATGGAAGGCAAGCACTCTACCACTGAGCCACCTTCCCAGCCCGGTATAACTCTTTTGAAGAACTAGCCTGTAGTTAGCAAAATGAATACAAGGAAGCTGGAGCCTGTGTTGTAGGGGAGCAGATGAATAGAGAGGAAAAGGGTGGGGAGTACAGTCATAATATTCAGAGTGTATATGTGAAAATGGAACTAGGTAAACTGAGAGTAAGAGTTGAATCAGGAGAGATTGGGGGAGAATTATGAGAGGGATGACATTACATTTTCACAAACTGGCATGTTGACACCCCTTTGTATGACTACCTAAAAAATAAATAAAGATAATTAAACATAGATAAATAAATGAATAAAAGAGATTTTCCTGGCCTTTGATGACAAATTATTTCCCTCCCCAAATTCTGGAACAGACTCATTCATCTCCAAAGACTTACAGAGATCTTCACAAGAGACAACCTTGGCTTTAAAAGACAAAGAAAAAGAGGCCTTAAATAGGAAAATGGATTATAGTGATTTCAAACCCGGTGATAAATCACACACACACACACACACACACACACACACACACACACACACACACACACACACACACACACACACACACACACACACACACACACACACATTGTGAGACTAGAATGTGGCAAAAACCAAGGCTTCTGACAGGTTAATGAAAGCTGCTGTGTGTCTTAATTTTGCTTGAAGGGCGTTCACATAGTGTACTGAGTGAATACGAGAACCTACTAAGAGGAGGAAATGAAATTCTATTTTATAAAGTATTAGTGTTGAAAAAGAAATACTCTGCTAGGTGTTGGTGGTTCATGTCTGTAATCCTAGCTACTCAGCAGGCTTATATCTGAGGATTGAGATTCAAAGCCAGTCTTGGGCAGGAAAGTCTGTGAGACTCTTAACTCCACTAAACTGTCAAAAAAAATAAAGCTGGAAGTGGAGCTGTGGCTCAAGTGATAGAGCACTTTTTGCCTTGCACAAAAAGAAGCTCAGAGATAGTACCTAGGCCTTGAGTTCAAATAAATAAACACTACAAAACTTAATCTTCTGGTCTAGTTTTAAAGGAAATAGCAGGACGCTGGAAGCTCATGCCTGTAATCCTAGCTACTCAGGAGGCTGAGAACTGAGCATTCTTGTATGAAGCTAGCCCAGGCAGAAAAGTCCCTGTGAGACTCTTATCTCCAATTAACCACTCAAAAACCAGAAGTGGTGCCATGGCTCAAGTGGTAGAGTGCTAGCCTTGAGCACAAAAAGTTTCAGGGATAGCACCCAGGCCCTGAGTTCAAGCCCTGCAACTGACCAAAAAAAAGGGATTAAAATATTCACTAGTGAAACCACGCACAAATGATTCTAGCCAGGAAGCACCTCAGTTAATATAATCTTTTAGGGAAAGAAAGGGAGAGATAAATACAGCAGTTATAACACTAATCCAGAACTACTCTTTTATTTGAACCAAAAAACCCCTGTCTTTTCTAATAAGTACTGTGCACCAACCAATTGCACCACTGGTGTTCCTCTTCTTTTCTTTATAGGGGACATAGTAAAATAAATAAATAAATAAAACAACCACAGAAACAAAAACACAGGCAATAGAAATAGACTACAAAGTTAGGAAGTAAAATCCACTGTACATGGGCTATTTTATGGTGTCCAGTAAGTAATTTTGTAGCACTAAGCATTGAGATGAACAAAACAGAGCTGCTAAAACTTTACAGCTTAGGGAGGAGGGGGAGTGGAATGGGAGGGAAAGTGGGAGAAAACGAGGAAGGGGGAAACACTGTTCCACAAGACATGTACACATTTCATTACCTTACTTATGTTACTGTAACCCCTCTGTCCCTGTACAACACCTTTTCAATAAAATAAAATACTTTTTTTTTAAAAGGTGCATAGAACCAGATGTCTGACCATTTATATGAAAAACGGAGAGGATTGCGAATATCACAGAAGTATGTGGCAGGTGTTCCAAGTTAGTGCCCAGAAGGTTAAAATATTTAGAGAATACATAGATTTGATGGATTAACAAAAAAGTTTCTGGGAATAGGTAAGTGCTAGAAGCTAAAGGGCCAGTGGTAGGTAGGATTGGTCAGTTCCTCTGGGAGCCCCAACCTTCCCCCCTACCTTTGTCTGCAGTGGTGTTGGGTTATCGAAGTTTCTCCACTGATGAGTGGAGAAGGAAATCAGGTAGTTCCTGAGGAGAGAAATGTATTTTTGCTTCTATATAGCATGAAACATTTACATTATTTCGATAATAAGGACACCCTTCCCAGGCTGAGTACATTGTGTTCTGTTTTAAGATGATGTCCTATGGATTACTGGGTAGGTAGAGCTTTGTTACTCCGGCCATGTTTACTGACCCAGAGCATCTGTACGGCCTGGGTCAGAATCCATATATTAACATGTCATATGTGTGCACATGAAAGTTGCAGAAAGTCCTGATGTGGGGACTAAGGACACAGGCTCTGGAGAGCCAGCCCAGCTTCAGGTTCCAGCCCTCATAGTAAGCTTGACAGAGATTCTTAAAAGTTTTCAGTTCTTTTCCCCCAACTCCCCATATTCATCTATAACTAAGGAGAATAATGATCCTCACCCCATAGAATGTTCTAAATGTGATAACGCATGCAAAGCATTTAGTCTTCATCATTACTCACTGGATATTACTTTTTGTTAGTCACAATTAGATTTGTTATAAAATGTTTGACAAAAAAGTAGGGTCACAGTAACTTACAGTACTATTTAAAATGAGACTATTAGCACACTGGTTCTGTTATTTATTTGACTTTCCATGGATTTGGTCATACAGGGACTGTAATTTCATGCCTTGTCCCTTTTTTTTTTTTTAAATGTTGTGTAGTTATTTCTGTGTGCTAAGCTGATCTGGCAGAACAGATAAAAGCCATGTGTTGCTTAGTAATGGGGCCACTTCTGAGAAAGGCCTTGGTAGCTGAGTGCATCCTGTGCAGTGCGCTTACACAAACCTGAGTACATCCTGTGCAGTCTGTGTCAATCACTGCATTTCTTCTTTCTTTTTCTTCTTGTCCCGTCCCCTTCTTCCCCCTCCTCATCTCTTCTTCCCCCTCCTTCCTTCCCTCCATTGCTAATTCCTCCCCCCTGCTCCAACTTATCTTCCCCCTCCTCCTCCTTGTCCTTCTCCTCCTACGCCTTCTCTTCCTCCCTCTATGTTGCTTCTTCCTCCCCTTTCTTCTTCTCTTCCTCTATCACCACCACCACCCTCTCTTCCTCCTCTTCTCCTTTCTTCTTCTTTCTGTACTGGAGTTTGAACTCAAGACCTCATGCTCTCAACTGGACTTTTTTGCTCAAGGCTTTTGCCTTGTCACCACTACCTTCACTCCCAACTTTTTGCTGGTTAAATGGAGATAAAGTTTCTTGGATTTGTCTGCTCTGGCTGTTTCAAACCACGATCCTCAGATCTTAGCCTCCTAAGTAGCTAGGATTACATGGGTGAGCCACCAGAGCCTAGGGAAGATGTGGATTCTTTTTTTTTTTTTTTAATTTTATTTTGTCTTCAAGTAGTTGTACAAAGGAGTTGCCATTCAACAAAGTAGTATATGAAAGCAACAAATCCTTATCAGTGTCATCCCTTTCATTCTTACCTGATCCATCCCTACCCTCTCTTGCTTGATTTTCTTATTTATGTAGAGCATACATTGAGTTTTATGACTGCTGATGTGGGTTTTTCATTTTGTTTTTGTCAGTGTGGGGCTTGAACTCATGGTCTGGATGCTGTCCCTGTGCTCTTTTGCTCAAGGCTAGTACTCTACCACAGTGCCACTTCCAGTTTTCTGATGGTTAGTTGAAGGTTAGAGTCTCATGGATTTTCTTGCCTGGGCTGGCTTTGAACTGGGATCCTCAGATCTCAGCCTCCTAAACAGCTAGGATTACAGCAGGAGCCACTAGCACCTGGCTTTGATGTAGATTCTTGAGACAGTTAAGAGGTGAGGTGCATGAAAGATAGAGGAGGCCTATGCCAGTGTAACATTAGTGCTATTGCACAGGAAAGGATCATCATTATCATCACCATCATCACCATCATCATCATCATCATCATCATCATCATTGTCATGGGGCTTGAACTCAGGGCCTGGTCACTATCCCTGAACTTTTTCTCTCCAGGAGCCTTAGCATGTTACCACTTTGTACACAGTACTACTTCCAGTGTTCTGGTGATTAATTGGAGATGAGAGTCTCATGGACTTTCCTAACTGGGCTTGGGTTCAAACTGTGGTCTTCAGATATTAACCTCCTGAGTAGCTAGCATTATAGGCATGAGCTACTGGCTTTGTTTTCTTGTTTTTAAATACAATAAGTGGAAGGGGAACCAGGTTCTCCTAATAGTGTGATAAAAGTGTAGCACACGCACGTGCTGCATAGTGACATTTCAGTTAATAGTACACTATCAGGATATCACATTGGCACCAAATGTCTAGTGATATAGCCATCTTGGTTCTACCATGTCCACAGAAGGACACAATTGCCTAACATTTCTCAGAATGCATCCTTGTCATTAAGTGATACATAGTAAAAGTGGCTGTACAGTAAATATTTAAACCAGTAATGGTGGCATATTGTCATCATCAGGAGTTGAGCATTGTATATAATTGCTTGTGCTGTGTCTTTATTCTTTAACGGGTACTACGGTAGATTTCCAGAAGGATCACTGGAAACACAGGGGTAGATTATCTCTGTGCTACTTGGTAATAGCAACTTTTCAGCTCCATTTTAACCTATAAGGACCACTATATATATACAGTTTTTTATTAACTGAAATTTGCTCAACCCAGCCAAGCCAGTGGTTTGCTCTCTTGCAAGTCATTTCCGTGTCTGTGCATGAGATGACCGTACTTGTTCCGTCTGGTTGTGCGGATGGTTATGATGATCCCACAGAATTGTATAGGTGACCCATCTAGTAAGAGAGAGAGAAAACTGGGTGCATGCATCTATACTTTGTATTGTAGTAGTATTTTGTGTGGTAAGCAGGCTGTGTCAAAATATTAGGAAGAACTTAAAACATAGTTGAGTCCATTTCACATCACTTAATTAAATGGGAATCCTGAGATTATTTGTGACAGCCTTGTTTATAATGACTCAACACCAAAAGCTGTAACAGAATGCTGTCAGCTAGCAAGTGTCCTGTGGAAGACAGTGAGCCAGAGGCTACAGACCTTGCTCTCCAATAAGATAGTCACTGGCCATGTGTGACCACATTCAGATTAGATGAGAAAACACAGTTTCCCAGCCACCCTGGGCATATTTCAAGTGCCCAGTAGTCCCTGTGGCTCAGGCTGCCACAGTGGATAATGTTGATAGAGAAGGTGTCAGACATTGCAGAACGTTCTGATAGCTGGCAGGAAAAGAGGATCTTGACAGAGCAGGATGGTTTACATGTGCAATGTGTGCATGTAGGTTAGGTCTAAACTGTTCCATGTACCAGAGGATAGCAATTCGGCCCCTGGGTGTCAGCATTTACTCAAAGCTGGACATTTGACCTATGTTAGTGATTTTGTACCCTCCTGCTCTGGAAGGTTCTGTCAAGACTCCTGAGTGTGAGGACAGCCATTGGAGTCTCTATTGCTTTTCTTTTTCCTTTTTTTGTGTTCCCATATTAGAACTTGAACTCAGGGCCTTATGTTCTTCTTGCATGGCTCTTTTGCTCAAAGCTGGTGTTCTACCAACTTGACCCACAGCTCACTGCTAACTTTTTTACTGGTTGATCGGAGATAGGATTTAGGTTCCCTGGGCTGACTTCAAACCAGGATCCTCAGATCTCATTCTCCTGAATAGTTAGGGTGATAGGTGTGAGCTACTGGCGCCTAGCCCTTTTATTGCTTTTTGTTTTAAAGCCTATGGCCTAGTGTTGGACCTTCAGGTCTTCCAAACTTTTATTCTGACCCCCTATTCCATCTTTTAATTTTCCTTTGCATTTAATGGCAGTAATTGTAAAGAGTTGGAAAAGAAGCCCCCTTGCCCTCTCCTTCCCTCATCTTGATAAGGAAATGTAACCTGCAAGATAGAAGCAGACAGGAGGAAACATTTGCAAACACATCCTCTTTTTAATTTTCAGACACTCTTGTACACCTTATGAGAACCAGACCTTCCCTTCCCCCCCAGCATCCAGCCCCTCCAGCATTTGCCCTCTCTCCATCTAGGGCTAGAGTGGGATAAACTGACACAGACAAAGATGGCCAACTGTAGAGGTCCCTTGTTTCTTGTTTGACAGATGATTCTAGCTGGTTTGACCAGGGAGGAAGGTGGTTTCCCAGACAGTTTTCTTCCAGACAGTACAGCCGTGTGGAATGGGTGCTATCTGTTCTTACTGTGTTAGTGAGGGTAGAGGCTGTTTGCAGACAGTCTCAGGGAAGTTTCCTACTCTTACCCTTCAAAATCTGGCTAGTCAGCCTCCTTTTCTAGAAAATTCTCCTTCCAGATTCAGCACCCATCACAGAATTAATATCCAGCTTTCAGTCAACTGCTTCTACTCATGTTGTTCATGCAGCATTGCAGTTTGTTCTTGGTTCTCTATTCAACCCACACTATTAAACCTTGATGGTTGTGAGAGTAATGTAAGTGCTTTGAAGTGTATACTTTTTTTTTGTACTGGTCTTGAAGCTTAAACTTAGGGCTAAAGTGCTGTCCCAGAGCTTTTTAAATATTTCTTTAGCTCAAGGCTATCACCCTATCACTTGAACCACAGCTCCACTTGTGGCTTTTTTGGGAAGTTAATTGGAGATAAGAATCTCATAGACTTTCTTGCCCTAGCAAGCTTGAACTGTGATCTTCAGATCTCAGCCTTCCAAGTAGCTAGGATTACAGGTATGAGCCACTGGTGCCCTGCTGTAATGCGTGTACTTTTCTTTTGGTCACTTGTGGGGCTTGAACTCAGGGCTGAGTTTTTGCTTTTTAATTACTTAAAATCTTGCAATATTCCAAGCATCACTGAAAAGCTAACACTAAGACAAATACTGGTATGTCTATCACATAGGTTCATTGGAGCTAACCGTAGGCATTTAAATTCAGATTTCTTTCTTTTTCAAAAAATTATTTGGAAAGTACTGGGGTTTGAACTCAAGAATTTTTTATTTAAACAAATTTCTAAATATGGCAGTTTATTGGACACTATGCCTCAGAATGACGGTGGAGTCATTTCAACCATAAGGTAATGCTGAGACCTTCATTAAGACTGTTTACCGTCATAGTTATCTTTTTTCAAATTATTGTTATTATTAGGGAGTTGTACACAGGGCTTATAATTCCATAAGTCATTACCTTTCCTTCACTTTCTTCCATTTACCTCTTCCCATCCTTAACCATGATTACTCTTCTTTTTTCTCAAAGTAGAATTGCTGATCAAAGGCCTGAGCCAGTGTTGGTGACTTCTGTGTGACGTGGTCTTACCCCTTGAGATGCTTCTTAGGGGTACTTAAGATTGTCCAATTATTCCTTGGCTCTTCCAATGTTTGGAATTCTTCATTAGCTTTTTCTAAGTGGTAACTCACTGTGGTTCTGGTTTGCTGTCACCTGATTTCTAGGGAGGGAATATGGCAGGAGATAACTGTGGGAGCCCTGTGGCTGAGAGCCCTGAGGCCACTGGGCTCTGAAAGCTGAGAGGTTTGGTATGTCCACTCTTAGGTCTGGGCAATGAGGTCTCACTTGACCCCAGAGAAGAATATTCCCCAGTTGTGTGGTCTCAAGGCAGCAGGTCATAGTTCTGTGGCCTTCTCCCTTCATCCCAATGATGTCTCAATCTGAGGCTGCTGAGCCTCCGCACTGGCTTGAGTGTGATATATCATGATAAGAACTACTTAGCAGCAGGAGACCTCACTGGGCCTTGTCTCTCAGGGAGGTATGGGGAACAGATGGTTCAGGCAGTCATTGGTCCAGATCCTGCCTGTGAGACCCTGTGTCACTGAGCCACTCAGTCTCTGAGCACTTTTCATATAAATTAGTGCTGGGCTCCCAGCATTCTGAGGAGCAAGAATAAGGTTGTAGTGCAGGTTGGGTGCTTATCTTAGCACTAGTACTTAGCAAACACATGTCACTTGCTTGCTCTTCCTTGCTCCAAGACTAGCTTTCAGGCTGGAGGCACCATGGACAGCAGATTCTCCAGAGTGGCAGGATAGTCAGATAAAGTTATGTTGAATGACTTTATGAGTTTCTACTTCATGACAGTTCAGTTGTGCTTTAGCTTATATAGCTGACCATGTTAAAGATTTTGGAATTTTTTTTTTTTAAGTTAGTATCAGCCTTTGAACTCAGGGCCTTGCACTTGCATAGCTGGTGGTCTACTGCTTGAGCCATGCTTCCAACCTGGCTTTTGCTAGTTAATTGGAGATAGAGTCTTTCAGCCTTTTCTGCCCTCACTGTCTTTGAACAACAATCCTCCAGACCTCAGTCTCTTGATTAGCTAAGATTACTGGTGTGAGCCACTGGTGCCTGGCCTAGGATTTTGGATTTTTTTTCTAAGAGCATTTTCAGAATAAAAACCCACTGCTACTGTAATTCCATTTGTACACTTAAAATACCAATGAAAGGGCTGGGAAAGTGGATCACTGGTAGTTCTTGCCTTGCATGCATGAGGCCCTGGGTTCGATTCCTCAGCACCACATAAACAGAAAAAGCTGGAAGTGGTACTGTGGCTCAAGTAGTAAAGCACTAGCCTTGAGCTGAAGAGCTGAGGGACAGCCCAGAGTTCAGGCCCCATGACTGACAAAAAGAATACCAATGAAGAATTAATACACAGACACACACACACACACACAGACACACACACACACACAGACACATACACACACACACACACACACACACTCAAAAGTCTTGGTCCTGAAAATTCAAATCATCAGCCATAAACTTGAAATTCTTTTTTGTTTTTGTTGACTGGGACACTGTCCCTGGGCTCTTTTTTGTTCAAGGCTAGCTCTCTACCACTTTGAGCCACAGCACCACTTCTGGTTTTCTGGTGGTTAATTGGAGATAAAAGTCTCATGGACTTCCTGCCTGGGCTGGCTTTGAACTGTAATCCTCAGACCTCAGCCTCCTGAGTAGGTAGGATTACAGGTGTGAGGCACCAGTGCCCAGCTAAATTTTGTTTTTAGGACTCTTCGTTTTGACACTGTCTTAAAAAACAACCAACAACAAAAAACAGCCACAATTGTATTTCCAGTTTCCCTCCTTCCTGAGATGTCCTGCCCTCTGCCTTTGTCATCTTTTTAAAACACATTCAAATAGTCCATTCCCCTTTGGTGGCTTTGGAGCTTGAATTTGAAGTTGTCTATAAGCTCTGGAGGATGGACAATCTCCTTCATGGTCAAGGACTCATTGCAGGGCAGTGCTAAGGACTCCAGAAGCAGAGTCCTGAGAATTCATGATATATTCTGGGTTTGCTTCTCCTCCAAATGGCTCAACTAAGCCTGTTTTTTTTTTTTTTTTTTTTTAATTATTCTTTTTTTATTGTAAAAATGTTGTACAGAGGGGTTACAGTTACATGAGTAGGGTAATGAGTACATTTCATAGCAAGCATTGTTACCTCCTTAACTAAGCCTGTTTTTATCTCTGTGGAAAGACCCGTTTTCTATCCTTGCTTTCAGATTGAGGAGGAGGGCACACATTCTCTATGGGGCTCGCCATGAAGACTGAGTAGATGATAATGTGTGATAATGTTCCATATGTTTGTTCCACGCTGGCTTTGGGGGGCTTGCAGCTGCTTTGGTGGGGCAGGTGCGGGGAGGCTCCTGAATTTCCTGGGCTTTGTGGAGCTCTAGCACATGCACCAATTCTCACAGTGTCCAAGTGTCAGAGACTCTGAAATTAGAAATGTCCTTTTTCTCTAAACGTATTTAGGGGAAAGTAGGCTGATGGGTCTCTTTCCATTTAAATTTCATAGATGGGAGAGAGAAAGAGGATGGGGACAGAAAGGGAGAAATGAAAATCTCTTTAGACTTGAATTATTTGCATGCATATATAGGACACACAAAAAAGGACATTTAACAGATTAAGAACTCAACATGGATAGGTGGCTGGTTTTTATAAAAATAAATAGTATTGATGCCACCCAAAAATGGTGCTTGGAGTAAAAATATGATGGTAATATGGTAAAGATTCAAGTTAGAATTTTGACATAATCTAAATACTAAAGTGATGGGGGAATGGGAAGAAAATAGAGTTACAAAGTGACATACAGTTGGAACCGGGGAAGCCGTTCCTAAGGACAATGGATTTAAATTGCCTTGGATTCATTTTTTTTTTTTCAACACTAGGGGTTGAATTCAGGATTGCATGCTTATTCACCTTGCTCATTCAGCTTGCTTGCTCAGCTGGTGTTCTGCCACTTGAACCATGCCTCTAGCCTGGCTGGTTACTTTATAGATGGAGTCTCAGAACTTTATATGCAGGCTGGTTTTGAACCTCGATCCTCAGATTTCAGCCTCCTGTTTAACTAGGATTACAGGCATAGGATTACTTCCCATATGCATTGTCTCCAATTTTGGTATGAACATATTAGTGTGTGTGTGTGTGTGTGTGTGTGTGTGTGTGTGTACAGCACACTCAGAGAAAGAAATGTAACTTGGAGGTCTGCACATCCTATCTGCTTACCATCCATTTTTCTGTGGCCTATATCACTGGGGTTTAGAACAATTACTTATCATTTTTTCCTTACTTGCAAGACAGTGAGTGTGCATGGGTAGTCAGTTTTCCCCTGACCTTAAGTCATAAAGAATTGATCGTGAGGGGAAAACTATACATGTGGGTCTCAGAGGAAAACTGCACAATGAGTGCTGAGTGATGGCTCAGGCTGATCCTGGGGATGGACTCAGTGTATGCAGTGGGCTTAGAGAACTGTATGTGTTACTTTTGCTGGCAGCAGAGGACAAGGAGAGTAAAGCTAGAGAGGACATAGTCTACAATGAAGATTCCCCCCACTCACCAGGTACTCACTGTATCCCAGGCCTGAGAGAAGTGCTTTATACATGTGCTTCCATTGAAGCTCTGAAGACCACTAAGAGGAAGGGGCTGTCATGATCATGACTTGCCAGGCCTTGGGCAAGCGCTAGGCTAGGCTGTGTACCCTTGCCTGTTGCAGGGCCTGCCCCTGCTCTGTGGTGGGTGGTGTTAAAGACATCGGTGTTGGGATGTCTCTGGCTTGATTGATGCTATATTCTGAGAGCCTGAGGCGTGCTTCCTCTGAGGAGGTTCTGGGTGTCCAAGGCTTGCTTAGGTTGTCAGACTCAGGCTAGAGGCAAGCGGAGAGGAAAGTGGATTTGGAGACCTATGGGAGCAATTGCATTTGAAAGATGAGAGCAGAATCTGCTCTTAGAATAGACTGGACTTGAGGAATAGAACTGAGGGAGCAGTGGGGTCAAGCTTAACCATCTCTAGACTTGGAGATTATGGACTAGTAAAATAATAAAAGATGAAGGCCCTCCAGTCCTTTTCTGGTAGGTCAGGAAGGCCAATTCCAGATTTCAGAGTAATCTCAAAACTTGGGTTCCTGACAGTGGATCACCTACTTTCTTTCTTTTTTTTTTTTTTGTTTGGTCATGGGACTTGAACTCCAGGCCTGGGCGCTGTCCCTGAGCTCTTCAGCTCAAGGCTAGCACTCTACCACTTGAGCCACAGTGCCACTTCCTGATCACCTACTTTTATTTGATTAAATAAGGCAATGAAACAAATTCCCTTTATTATACCAAGACCATTTGATAAAAGAAAGCCTGTTTTAATATGGAACACAAATAGTGGTCATCCTCAGAATAAAGGCTGGCTCTGTGGTTAGGTCTAAGAGTGGCTGGTGGTAGTTGTTCCTTCATCTTCTCTTGTGGCTAATGGGAGAAGATGTTGCACAGGCCAGGATGTTCCTCATGTATGTCCTGCTGGAAGACATTCTTCTAACCGGTGGCTGAATAGGAACAAGAGGCCCTAATCAGGTGGGAGGCTGTGGGTAATGGTTTTAGGTATGTGAGCAGTTAGTATTTCAGTGGGGGTTTTCTGTACAGACAGATGCACTGGGGCAGGGAGACCCTTAGGAAGCTAGGAATGCTGAAAAATGCTGGAGACAGGAGGAAGAGAACAGAGACGAGGTGGATGTAACATTTATTAAGCACCTGCCAGGGGTGCATGGAAGGGGAGATAACCCTCATAATGGAGTCTTTGGGGCTGGGAAGAGTATTGATTCTTGACATAGATGGGGAGACTCAAGTGTGGGGTGCTTAATGTAACTAAGTCTCCGTACAACCCCGTTACAAAATTGGTATTCCAGCCATCTCTGGCCCATTGTTCTAGCTCTTCTCATGGGTTTCTGACTTAATGCTGGCAATGGATGGGCTGTCTTGAAACCTTTTCAGAGGTGTATTTAATTAATTTATTTAGAGTAGTGGTAATGACATGTTCAGGAGTTTTTTGGTTGCTCCACTGTGACTGATGCAGTTGCTTTGGTTCCTCACTGGTGGCCTCATCCCTTGGCGACTGGCGGGTGCAGAGATAGTCCTGCAGAGATCTCTATTCTATGACATGCTGAGATGCTCCTGCAGAGATCTCTGTCTTTATGAAGTGTTCTCCCCTGAGTTCATTGCAGGTGGACAGCTCAGCCACGTGCTCTTACATGCAGTGCTATAATTTATGTGCCTCCCTGAAGGGGTTGGTTAAAACTGAAGGCTCTCCCATGGGACCCTGAGGCTCAGACATGGAAAAGAAGACCACCTGATGCTGCCAACATGGCCTTGCTTCTCAGTGGAGTCCCCCCCTCTCCCCCCACCCCAGCCACTGAAGCGCCTCAGGGAGCCAGCCTCCTTGGAAACTCATAATGGAATCTTTGAACGGCTGCCCGAGGATACTCTGCACATTTCCAGTCATTTTTCTCTTGTAATGGACGCTCTGACTGACTCGTTGGTTAATGGGTCCCAGGTTCTCCAGGCCACTTAACTTCCTAATTTTCAAGCAAGCATGATCCTTGGGGAAAATTCATTGGGCAGAAGCTTAAGCCTTCACGGCTCCATCCGCATCCTCCTCAGGTTGTGGGCAGCAGCTCTGATGCTTGTGGTAGACATCTTTGGTTTCCTGCACAAGCGGACTTAGGGAGAAGGCTCTGCTCCATCATTTATTAAACATTTCCTTGCAGGCTGTGTGTCTGGCCTGGTTCTCCCAGGAGCCCTAGGATGAGGCTTGTGTCTCCAGGTAGCCTGGGTTGCATGCAGGGCTTTGTCTCTGTATGTCGTTTTTTTCTACTTCCCTCCTCCCCTGCCGCTCTGGCGGACAGCCAGCTGGTAGAACCAGGTGTGCACACCTGGAGTAATAACCCTTTCTGCTTTCAGAACAGCCTATGGGGCTCTTTCTTGGCAGAACCAGCCCCTCGGGGAAGAAGCATGTGGGGAGTTTTGTCAGAGACCCACTGATAAAATATTTACATCATTCACTTGGTACCAGGTCCTGGTTTGTTTGTTTAAAAAAGTCTTAACACATCTTCCACGAGGATGTTGACTTCTTAGCTTTTGTTTTCTTGCTTGTGATTTTTGTTTTGTGAGATGCCAGGAGGTTGCTAGTTTTGATCTGGGAGAGAAGCAGCTAGCTATAAAGGAGGTAAGTGGCTGGAGGTGTACCTCCTTTGTGGCCCACTTCAAGGTCTGGTGGCCATTGTCTCTTTAATCCTCTTGGAGTCTTTGAATTGTGTTTCCCCCAAAAGGTATATCCAAGCCCTTGTCCCCAGAAATAGTGAATGGGGCCTTTCTGAGGAATATGGTACATTAGCAGATAGCATTAGTGTAGATGAACGTACTGGTTTAGGGTGAGCCCTGATTCCTACAATGAGTCTTTTTAATAAGGAAACAACAGAGGGAAATTGGGTCACGTAAAGACAGAAATCAGAACTATGTCCACAGCAACCAATGAATGCCCAGCGTTGTCAGCAAGGAAAGATTCCCTTTGGAGTTTTTCAAAAGGAGCATGTCCCTGCCAACACCTTGACTTTGAGCTTCTAGCCTCCAGAATGGTGAGATAATAGAGTTCTAATAGAGTTTTAAGCCACTCAGTTGGTTGTAACTGTTATGGCAGCCCTTGGAAATAATATAGAAGGAATTAGAACATTAGCCTTGTTTTACGGATGAGCAAGCAAACCAAGGCTCAGAGGTAGTAAGCCTCTTTACCCCGGTCACTCAGTTCATCGTGTGGAGACAGACAGACCAGGGGTGCCTGGTGCTGCCGCCATGTTCCTGTTCTTGTTTCCATGGCTGAGCGGGCACGGTGGCAGCTTCTCAGTGCCAGTTATCTAGGGCACCTTAATGAGCAGCATAGTCTCAGAGGGAGGGTGCAAGTTGCAGTGTAGCTGTGCTTTACATACTGGATTTGGCCCCATGCGTCTCTGGGTGGCTTGGGGAGCCCTGGCTGAGAGTCCACAGCTGCCCTCCTCCCCCATACCACCTTTGTATTTTATTTTTTGTGATACTTGGAGCTCAGTGTCTGCTTTAGCACTTGAGCCACACTCCCAGCCCCCATTTTTGTTCTGGTTATTTTCAAGGTGGGATCTTACCAAGGTTGTGGTCCTCCTAACTTGTGTTTTCCTGTATTACTGGGGATGACAGGTCTATGCTATTGTGCCCAGCCATTGATTGAGATGGAGTTTTTTTTTTTAATCTCCTGGATTTTTATGCCTGGGCTAGCCTCGAACTGGGATTTGCTGATCTCTTCCTTCCAAAGGATTATAGGCTGAGCCACCATGCTCAGCCAGGCCTGGTAGTTTCTGTGTACAGATCTAAATGTGAGATGGAGACGCAGTGCCATTTCTTCTCCTTCAGCGAGGCTGGTGGACATTCATATCATCCTTAGGAAGACCTTCTTTGCCTCAGAATTGCATAGTGAAGAGCTTTTACTTTTTGTTGTTGTTGCAATTGTTAGTTGTAGGGCTCAAACTCTGGGCCTGGGCACTGTCCCTGAGCTCTTCAGCTCGCTAGCACTCTACCACTTGAGCTACAGCGCCACTTTTGGTTTTCTGGTGGTTTTATTGGAGAAAAGACTTTCCTTCCCTGGGCTGGGTTTGAACCTCTATCCTCAGATCCTAGCCTTCTTAGTAGCTAGGATTACAGGTGTGAGTCACTGGCACTTGGCCTGAGCTTTTACTTTTGTGAACTTGTTTTAGAAAAACCTGTTGAGAAGGGTGTAGGGTATATTACAGAAAATACTTATCATCATACCTGAGTAGCTTTGTAAAGATATAAAAGGTATCCTCACAGAATCCAGGTAGGAGACAATACATGTTCCTACTT
This sequence comes from Dipodomys spectabilis, assembly GCF_019054845.1. Lineage (NCBI taxonomy): Eukaryota > Metazoa > Chordata > Mammalia > Rodentia > Heteromyidae > Dipodomys > Dipodomys spectabilis. The sequence continues at coordinate 3,515,179 of NW_024870822.1, read as the reverse complement.
CAGTCTGTTTAGTTGCTATAATAAAATGCCATAAACTAGGTAACTTATAAAGAACAGAAAGCCTTCTGTTCACAGTGATCAAGATCAAGGTGCCAGCGGATTTGTCCAGGTGAGGCTCATGTGGTGAATGGGTCAGCCTCATATTTATCAGGTTCAAATTCCATTAGAGTCCACTCCCCATCTAACCACCTTCCAAAGGCTCCTCTGTTAATACAGTCACAACAGAGACTTGATTTCAACTCATGACATTTGGAGGCCATATTTGTGTAGTGTATAGCATAGCCTTGCCCTGGTGCGGTTAGAGGAAGCAGATGTAGTTTCTACACAGAGGCCACATGGATGGTCCCTGTGGTGGACACTCTGGGCTGTGGATGTGGATTGTAGGGCTACAGCATCTGCTGGACTGCTTTCGTGGAATACACTTTGGAATGACTCCCCTTGGGGATCTTCTCAGTGATTTCCTGGTGGCTTGTGATTTTGTAGAGCAGTCAGGGTTAGAAAGAACGCAGACCCTCATTCACATTTTGGGGGAGGAAGGTAGAAATAGCACACCTGACCACCACCATTGCAGCTAGGAGGCACCAGATCATCTAGGATTCTGTTCAGAGGTGGTATAGAAACCATGGCCTTCATGACTGGAAGTCCTGCCTTTTCCCTCCAGGACTGGGAGCATCACTTCTGGTCTCCACAATCATCTCTGGCCGTGTTGGTCTAGGTGGTCGGATCTTCTGTTGGTATCATTGGTGTGACTTGTACCTGGTACTGCCATGGGGTGAATATGTTCATACACCTGTCAGCTTTTTCATGTCTCAACTACTTGAGTAAAGTTGGGGCTGCTGTTTCCACATCTGCAGGTGTGTATTTCTTCTGTACTTGGGACAGATGGTTCCACTCAGTGCCCCAGACAGGAGGCCCTGTGCATGTCCATCCTGCAACATTTCCTTGGTCCCTCTGCCTGTTAGTCTCACTGAGACCCAGGCCTTGTTGTACCCAGAGCTTGCGGCATTGAGCTGGAAAAGGTAGTTAAAAGGTAAATGGAGCACCAGCAGACTCCAGGAGAATGAGCAGATTGGAATCCTGTAAATTTCAAGCACACATTTAGGTTGTTTCTCTAACAGGCTAAGTAAGTCAGCGTTAGGTTGGGGAAGGCAAAAGGAAACCTAGCATAAATTATACGTCTTGCCTTGTGGCAGCATAGCTACTGGTGTATTGCTTCCCTGATCTTGGGTTCTTGGTAGATTTTGTTGAGTGATTTCTTACATTTCTCCATTATTAATGAGCACTCCAATCCCAGGTTTGAAAATGGTCCAAGAAAATGGTCCAGTAATGAGGCTTTCCTTAGTTATTTTGATACATTTTTGTCTTATAGTTGGAGAAAAATGTCCATCTTTCTTCCTATACATAGAAGGATGCTCCACTCCCTGTCTGCTGGGGCTGGAGGTTGGGGAACTGTCTGTAAAAACTGGCCTGGGTGCTAAGCCTGGCAGTAGGCACCAAGGTAGAGGATGGTTTGTTTTTTGTGTATACTGGGCCTGATGAGCAGGACAGGGTCTCCTAGGGAACAATCCTTTGTTAGCGTTTGCCACAGGCCTGTCCAGGCAGAAGAATGTTGCAAGATAACTGCAAGGAAATGTGCACTGGCTGGTGTGTCTTCAGTTTCAGCTTCAGTGTCTTGTCTAGTTTTGGGCTCAATTCCAAGATGCTGATGGGTGAAGGGTGCTTATGGGTGGGTGGGATGCATTGTGTTATGGAGCCCCCTTCCTGAGGGTCCAAAACATGCAAGGCTGTTTTGAAATTGGGCCTCTTAGAAGAGGTCAGAGCTGGGGCTGGGAAGGTGGCTTAGTGGTAGAGCGCTTGCCTTGCATGCATGAGGCCCTGGGTTTGATTCCCCAGCACCACATAAGCAAAAGGAAAAAAAGCCGGAAGTGGTGCTGTGGCTCAAGTGGTAGAGCGCTAGCCTTGAGCTGAAGAGCTGAGGGACAGTGCCTAGGCCCAGAGTTCAGGCCCCACGACTGGACCCCCCCCCCAAAAAAAAAAAAAAAAGAAAAAGAGATGATCCAGATGCCTGTAATCCTGGCTTCTCAGGAGACTGATATCGGAAGAGCATGGCTTGAAGCCGGCCTGTACAGAAAAGTCCATGAGACTCTAGAAGTGGAGCTGTAGCTCAAGTGATAGAATGCTAGCCTTGGGTGGAAAAGCTAAAAGAAAATGCCCTGTTCCCTACTTTAAGCCCCATTTCCAGTGCCTGTGGCTCACAGCTGTAATCCTAGCTACTCTGGAGGGTCTCATGGTTCAAAGCCAGTCCCAGCAGTCATGAGACTCTTACTTCTAATTAACTACAACCCACCCTCCACCCCCAAAAAAAGGCTAGAAGTAGAGCTATGATTCAGGTGGTAACCTTGAGCAAAACAAAAGCTTTGCTTTTGCCTAGGCACTGAGTTCAGTCTCCAGGACCTACACACACACACACACACACACACACACACACACACACAACTATATATATATATATACACACATACACATATATACACACATAGATATGTATGTATATATACACATATATATGTATATGTATATGTATTGTATATATATATATTTATGAATGACAAAACCAAGACAACTTTATATGAATTTGAAACTATATGTCCTAGAGGTTTTGGTCTATTTATTTTTGGTTGTTGGAGATTTGCCTCTAACAAAGACATTAGATAAGCAAAGGTAAAGCAGTTATTCCTATGTACTTTGTTAGAAAGGTAATTTACAGGACTTTTTTTGGAACTTTTACCTCCACTCTGCATAACATGGTGGCTGGCTAAACAAGTAGTCCCTTCTAGGGAAGGCTTTCCTGATCTTTTCATTTTAGCCTGGCTCACAGCTTTTCTCCTAGGGCTGTCCTACGAATTTCTTAGTGCTCAACTCATCATCTCCCATGTTTGAAAAGTCCCTGAAGCTGAGCTTCAGTATTGTTGTCTTTAAAATAACAAGGTGATGCAAAAGTTTTAAAAAATGGAGCCTCTTAATTGAGCCTTAATTTCCATTGAAGTATTTTTATAAGATTTATGACTCTGTTTAGCAGCTCTCTAATGATACTGGCAATTTACATAATGCTGATTATCCAAGCAATTCAAAGTAATTTATAGCTATGTCTTCATTAGCAGCGGGTGGCAGATATTAACCCATTTCCTTGCTGGGGAAATTGAGGCTTTTTATAGAGCAATAAAGGGCCCATGCAGATCAAGCCATGGGTAGGAGTCAGGTTCTGAGACTTCATGGAGTTTCATTTCTTTACACTAAAGCTTTACAAAGTTAGACAGACTCTTGTCAGAAAATGAGTCAGCTGCTGCTTGTAGTTGGTTAAGGTTTGTTTGAGTTATTCCTTTTGGAAATGGGATTTGTTTCTCTTTATGCATATAAAATGGAAATTCAAGTTCTTTGGGCTCTCCCACTGTGAAGGTTAATGAATGAAAATGAACTTGGTTAAACAGTCCGGGAGAATGACACTTGGAGAAATGCTATTAATTATAAACTTAAGTTCTGCTATTGGAGATGTCTTTCAGTTTTCTTTATATGAATGATGCTGATGTTAGTAAATCCTTGTCTATTTACTCCTTTTAAGTTTTTAAGAGAATCTTTATTCTTCTCATGAAGCAGATGCTTTGAAACTGCCTATTACCAGATCACTGTGATTAAACACAACATCGTATTGTTAAAACATCACTGAGAACTGGTATAAGGAGGAGAGTCTCCACTGGAAGGAAGTCCTCATTATTACCATACCAGCCTGTTCATTTCAGCTAAGAATAAAGGTTTTGGAGTTGTTGTTGTTGCTGGTTGTGGGGCTTGAACTCAGGACCTGGATGAGCGCTGCCCCTGAACTTTTTCACTCAAGGATAGCACTCTACACCTTTGAACCTTGGCTCTACTTATGGTTTTCTGGTGGTTAATTGGAAATAAGAGTCTCATGGACTTTCCTGCCTGGCCTGGCTTCCAACGGCTATCTTTGGATCTCAGCCTCCTGACTAACTAGGATTACAGGTGTGAGCCATCAGCCCCTGGCTCAAGAATAAAGATTTTTGACATGTCACTTGCCCAATATTGAGACAAATGCACAATTTTGGTTGCTACTTTTGAACCAGTCTTGGGAGTCTTTGTCACTCCAAGCTGTCTGGGGACTCTAGTTTAAAAGCTGTTGGTGGAGACCCTGGGGCCACTGCTGACCACTATGGGAGGCAAGGGATTATCATGTGGGTTTTGGTTTTCATATTAAAAACCAAATAGTTTGAATAGTGCCCCTTTATCACAGGGAGATGTGGTCTGAGATTCCCCAATGGATGTCAGAAAGAACAAAACTTACATGTAAAGGAGATGGCTGAATGATTGCCGGGCAGATAGTGCATACTGCCTGGATACGCTGCACAGAAGTGATTTTTGTCCCAGGCAGGATGCAGTGGGAGGGTGTGAGATTTCATTATGATACTCAGCATTATGTAATTTAAGACGTGTAAGTTGTCTATTTCTAGAATTTTTATTTCATATTTCCAGACTGTTCATCTTGGAAAGTGAAACCAAGGAGTAGGGGAACTACTGAACAAGGCAAAAAAATGTGCAAGGCCCTTCTCCCTGGGGCTGTGGTTACTTAGATTTGTGACTCTGGACTGGCCCTTCTCTTTCCTTCACGCTTAGGGTTATTAGGTCACACTATGGGGAAATAAAAGCACAAGAAGGAGGCCAGGTTTGGAGAAGGGAAGGTTTAGATTGAGAATGAGGGCTTTACAGGCAGAGCATCTTGGGACCAGTTTCTTAACTGTGGGACTTGGGCCCAGTCACATGGCCTCTCTGGTCTTAATTTCTTCAACTGCTAAATGGAAGCAATAACCACCTCAGTGAATGGTTTTGAGAATTCACTGGGATGCTTGTTATTAGAAAGAAAAGAAAACACAGTATCTATTCCTTTCCCAGGGCCATCGCTTCGGCACAACCTTATGACATTTCTTGCCCCTGTGTCTAGTCCTGGTGGTAGCTTGGAAATCAGTTCCAGGAGTTTATTTGAACATTTCATATATTCAAGTCTCATTTCCTCATTTTTGTAAGCACATATCCACTACCCTATAGTGGGCTCACTATATTACTAAAATTAATGTTACCTATCCCTTTGCTCTTTTTAATAATGTGGCTATTAGTCAGGCACCTGTGGCTCATGCATGTAATCCTAGCTACTCAAGAGGCTGATATCTGAGTATCTTGGTTCAAAGCCAGCATGGACAGGGAAGTCTGTGAGACTCCATCTTCAACTAATTAGCTAACAAGGTTGGACTGGTGGTATGACTCAAGTGTTTGAACACTAGCCATGGAGAGCTTGAGGCCCTGAGTTCAAACCTTGATACAAGAGAAAGGAAGAGAGAATGAGAGAGAGAGAGAGAAAGAGAGAGAGAAACATAGAAACAGAGAGACAGAGAAACACACACATACACAGAGAAGGAGGATGCAGAATAAGAGGAAGAAGAGAAAGAAGAAGAGACAGTATCAAGATGGTGACATTTATTAGAGTGATACACTTACATCTTTACATATTTATACCAAGGATTTGCAGGCCACCTTGAAAGACTTTCTTCTTAAGGGCCTCCAGGAGGAAGAACCAACTTACTAATACCTTCATCTTCAATCTCTGACCTCCAGAACTGTGAGAAAACAAATAACTTTCATTTGAAGTTACATAGTCTACAGTGATTTCTTTTGGTACCCAGGGAAACCAGTGCATGCGTGATGATCATTGTAGACATACCACACCTGACAGATGGACAGAGAACAATCTGAAAGGACCAGAAGAGGCCAACTTAAAAGAGACTTGGTTATCAACAGACCATTGTCCTCACAACTCTTATTCTGGAAATCCCAAGTGAAGCCTACACAGAATGCCAAGCATAGTTTCTGCAGTGAACCATGTTTCCTTGAGAATATTGGGAGTCACTGGGCCACTGCCCTTAGCCTGGAAAATGTAGCGGAATGTCCCTTTATACCCCTTACTTAATTGCAGTCATAATAATCTTGTGATGGGTTGGGGCTAGGCATTGTGAAATGATGTTCCAGATTTTTTTGGGCTATTTTTCCCCCTGATTGTATTGTTTATTAAGGGCAGAAAAAGAAAAGTTTACTAATGATGTGGCTTTTTTTTTTTTTTTGTCATCTGCTTGATGAGAAACCTCTGGCTTCTTAGAGCTCATTAAGTCTGTATTGTGTTAGGTCACTCCAGTTTTGAGAACACAGCATGCCGGGCTGGTTTACCTGGAGATTTTGGGCTTCTACCAAAAATTTTAGAAAGAAGCCTCACACTACTAATTGCAAAACAAACATCTTCAGCTCATGTGCAGCAGGCTTACTTGGCCAATATTTATATTCCTGGGGAAGAGAAAGAACATTTGTTAATTGTCTACTGTGCACCAGAGTTAAAAAAAAAAAAAAATTCAGTTACTCTTCAGACCAGGCCAAGGAAGCAGCACTATGATACCCATGTATCGATAGGGATCTGGGTCTTGAGTGGTGGACTAATTTGTCCAGGCATGCACACTAAGTGGGAGAGCTGAGTCCCACCCAAGCAAGCTGCTGTTGGTCCTAACAGGCTTTTTCTATGAGGAAATTTTTATATCAAAGGTAAGCTTAGAAGTCCTGATGTCTGGCTGTAGAGCCCCTGTGAACCACTGTTATTTACTTTTTTTTTTTGGTGCCAGTTGTGGGATTTGAACTCAGGGCCTGGGCACTGTCTCTTAGCTTTTTCACTCAAGGCTGGCACTGTACCACTTGAGCTACAGCTCTACCTTTTGGCTTTTTTGGTGGTTAATTGGAATTAAGTGTCTCACAGATTTTCCTGCCCAGGCTGCTTTGAACCACTATGATCTTCAGATGTCAGCCTCCTGAGTAGCTAGGATTATAGACATGAGCCAGTAGAGCACAACATGATTAGATAGTTTTATCTTGGCATTTAACTTTTACTTAGAATGATAGGATCACATCTCGTGAGGATGCAAGTTACAATATTATGTATTAGTCAGGATAGTATAGGTCTTTGCTACAGTAACAAATTTTCCCTGATAAACATCAGGGGAATAGGTTGTAGATTGGATAACAGGAGTCGAGAGTCCTTCTCCCTTCAGTCATTCTACTGACCTGGCTGATAGGGTGCTCACTGACTAGAACATTATCTCAGGAGAGGAAGAGCGGCTTTGTTGGCTTTTCTGATCTTCACATGAAGTGTGATAGGTGTCACCTTCCCCACCTTCCACTGAACAAAACTAGTTATGTAGCTTCTCCTTACCTGGGAAATGGTGGATGGTAGAGATGGTGTAGTCAGATGAGTACCACTGTCAGCCACAATTAACACAGGGCACCCTGTTGATGACAAACTCACGGAATGAGTGAAAGGCCAATTGACTCAATGAGAAAATAGAGCCTTGGGCTGGGAAGGTGGCTCAGTGGTAGAGCACTTGCCTTGCATGCATGAGGCCCTGGGTTCGATTCCTTAGCACCATATAAGCAAAAAGAAAAAAGCCGGAAGTGGCGCTGTGGCTCAAGTGGTAGAGCGCTAGCCTTGAGCTGAAGAGCTGAGGGATAGCACCTACGCCCAGAGTTCAGGCCCCACAACCGGAGCCCCACCCCAAAAAAAAGAAAAAAGAAAATAGAGCCTTGAGCTCCTCAGAGTGAGATAGTGTTTCTCTGTCTCTCTCATACCATGCTGTGTACTACTCATTTTCTTGACACTGGGCAGGAGCTGGTTGAGTTGAATGAATGAGGCAATTTAAAGTTTACTCTGCAGTAGTAAAGGGATTATCACCTTTGAAACATTTTCCTGGTTGGGGTTGGGAGGGGTGTCTCTCAGTGGCAGTTAGTAGTGTGAGATTAGGCTTCTCAACTGGGGTTGGAATTGTAGTTCCTGCACTTGCTTGTGCTATTTTGAAATAGTTACCCTTGTAACTTAGTCTTCCTGAGTCTCAGTTTTCCTGTCTATAACGCAGTTGGGGAGAGGGTCATAGAGAAGAAATGCCTGATTTTCAGGGCTACAAGGGTCTTCTAGCAAGTAATTATGGCAAATGGAGTGGTTTAACTGAATAAAGCTATCTATCTATCTATCTATCTATCTATCTATCTATCTATCTATCTATCTATCTATCTATCTATCTATTTTTCTATCTATTTATCTATCTATCTATCTATCTATCTATCTATCTATCTATCTATGTATCTATCTATCTATCTATGTCAGTTGTAGGACTTGAACTCTGGGCCTGGGTCCCTCAGCTCTTCAGCTCAAGGCAAGCATCTACCACTTGAGCCACAGCGCCACTTTTGGTTTTCTGAGTGATTTATTGGAGAGAACAGTCTCATGGACTTTCCTGCCCAGGGTTGGCTTTGAACCATGATCCTCAGATCTCAGCCTCCTAAGTGTACAGGTGTGAGCCACCAGCACCTAAATAAAGTTTATCTAAATAAAGTTTATCTCTCCTACTTCTGTAGGACAGAAGTCTGAAGTTAAGAGTGTTTGCAGGGTCCCTTGGTCCTCAAGAGCCTCTCTCTTGAGTTCTTGGCTTGCTGGAAATACTTGGGATTCCCTGCCTTGCACTTGGATGACTTGACCCTAACTCCATCTTCACCTGGCATTCTTCCCTATGCCTGTATCCCAAGTACCTTCTCAGCTGGACGTTGGTGGCTCATGCCTGTAATCCTAGCTTCTCAGGAGGTTGAGATCTAAGAAATGTGGTTCAAAGGCAGCCTGGGCAGGAAAGTCCACGAGACTCTTATCTCCAATTAACCAGAAAAAGCTAGAAGTGAAGCTGTGATTCAAACGGTATAATACCAGCCTTGAGCAAAAAAGCTGAGACAGCACCCAGGACCTTAGTTCACACACACACACACACACACACACACACACACACACACACACACACACACACACACACACGCATGCACGCACGTGCATACACAGTTCCTTCTCCTTCACCAGGATACCAGTCCTTGGATGAGGATCTGCTCTGGTCTACTATGATCAATTCTTACCTACACTCATCTTCAAAGGCCCCCTTTCCAAAAAAGGCCATACTTCCAGGTATTGGAGGTTAGCCTTTGAAAACATATTTTCAGGGGAACTCAGTGCTTTTCACCTCAACAGTAAAGAACTCGTTCAGCACTCATATTCTTCTAGCCTTTTAGTAAGTCATAGTTTCCATTGCTCTTTTTCTGTAGGGTGTTTGGAAAAGCCAGCATGAAGCTTTCTAACTAAATTTTGCTGTCTTTTCAGACCTTTAGGTTATTGCATCAATAAAACCAGAGCAGTTTCTGTTGTCCTTTGGAAATAAATGCACATTTTGAGTTGCAGTATGTGTTTTTCTAGGCTCTGTGTAAGAGCTGCTATGCATCTCAGTTACAGAATAACACAGGGCATTGCAGTGACTTTAGCCCAGTGCTGTCTTGGTTTCCTTCAGGCCCTTTTTGTCTTGCTTAACGATGCAAAAACAGAAAGTACACACAAATGGTTACCCAAAAAGAGGCATGTTCTGATTGCTTCTTTCACCTCCAGGGCCCCGTACTGCAGAAGCTTATTCACTGCAAAGCAATAAGAGCTCTAAATCTCCTGCCTTTATATATTATAGCCCATATTATAGCCAAACACGGCAAAATTAATTGTGGCCAAGGCAGACAAGACAGGGAAAACCCATAATGGTTTATCATATTTTGTAGGCTTTTTGAGGCCATAAATTTAAGGCATACAGGGATTGTATTTATTCCTTAGGTTTTGCAAATTGGTCATGCTTTCTTTCCCTGATGATGATGGCTTTTCTAGACAACAGGATCCTGCATTTAGTATAAAGGGATGGGGGGTGGGGGAAGGGGAGAAGGGTAGTAGTGGATGTTCCCTGGGCCACAGACTCCTGAAGAGTTTTCCCTGTCAAGTTCTTTAGTGACATGACTGTTAATAGCTAAATTATTAATGGAGATTTGCTAGAGAAGGGAACTACTTCTGACGGTTGCTTCTCCTCTTACATCATCTCTTTAATAGCTGCAGTTGTAAAAGCCACATTCCATGGAGCTGTTCATAAGTTGCATAGGTGTGTGTGTGTGTGTGTGTGTGTGTGTGAGAGAGAGAGAGAGAGAGAGAGAGAGAGAGAGAGAGGAGAACCTCTGATTTAAAACCACTTGCTTTCATGCATATATGTCTAAAACTTTGTGATGTGGGAATTTACATCTAGCAATGGGAGCTGGCTGAAGAAAGGAAATTGCCCATGATGAGATTGTCCTGAGACTTCTTCATCAGGTCCTTTCAGTGTGAATGGCAATGCCTCCCTGTGAAGACTGAAATTCTCCTTAAGGAGGGTTTTTCTAGACAATACTAAAGCAATTTCAGCCACAAGATTCTAGGATGGCTGCATGAAAATAGGTTCCACCCTGATGTGATTGCCTTTATTCCCCCTTTCAAAGCAAAAACCCACAAACTGATTGTTGTTGTTGTTTTAAAAAAATCACAGGATGTTATAACAACTCTTCTTGTGACCACGTAGCTCGCAGGTTTAAGCTGTTGACAGTGACCCATAGGAATACATTTGTACGTCTTCACAAAAATTTGTATATGAATGACTAATCATAATCCTTATAAAAGCCAAGAAGTGAATGCTTTGTCATTAGATGAATGGATTAGTAAAATATGGTCTATATATTACAACAGAATGATGTTTAGCCACGCAAAGGAAAAGATGACTTAGTACATACTACAATCAGGGGAACCTTACAAACAACCCGAGTGAAGGTAATCAGTTACTAAAGATCACACAGCTTATGATGACACTTAGAATGTCCAGAAGAGGCAAATCTGCAGAATAGAAAGTAGATTGAAGGGTTTCCTCAGGTTGAAGGGTAATGGCTTGGGGGAAAAAATGAGGAGTGATTGCTGATGGGAATGGGGTTTCTATTTTGGGTGATGAACTGTTCTAGAGTAGATTGTGGTAATGAACGTATAACTCTGTGAATATACTAAAAGCCATTGAGTTGTACTCTTTCAATGGGTGAATTGTAGGGTATGTGAACCTTATCCTTAATAAGGCTGTAAAAAACCACATTTACATTGCAAATGAGAACATCTATATAAAGTTAAATCAAAAGCCACTCTTTCTAGGTCTAATACATTCTGATTTATTCTAATCTATTCCATTTCCTATCTTTAAAAAGTTGCTGGACGTGATCTATCATGTTAAACCCATAATCTATACTTTTGTTGATTCTGCTGTATTTTATAGATGAAAAACTGTATTTTATAGAACAAATAGGGGTGAGGCTACTCAATTTATTAGTGACTGAGTTGACTACAGTTGAGGTCTTCTGACTTTCATTTTCTTGTGTCATCAGGAGGCTGTATATTCATTTTAAAAGACAAACAAATATCAGGATTAAGAAAAGGTATTGGTTGGCCATGGAGGCTGAGATCTGAGGATTGTGGTTTGAAGCCAGCCTGGCAGAAAGCTCCATGAGACTCTTACCTTCAATTAACTACCAAAATCTGGAAGGGGAGCTGTGCCTCAAGTGGTTGAGCACCAGATCAGCCAGATCAACCCCTTCCCCGCCTCCCAAAAAAGCCAAGTAAGAATAGGAGGTCCTGAGTTCAAGCCCTAGTAATGGTGTGTGTGTACTCTTGCGTACGCACACATACACAGAAAAACAACAAAAAAGAAATCGCTTCCCTGTAAACCCCTTGTTGTTGGGCCCTGGGGTAATTAGAAAAGCTCAAAACATAAAAGGATTGGTTTCTTTTGGCTTTGAATGTACCACACAGCTCTTTGCCCACATTATAGAGGAGGTCCTGCTCATTTATTTTTCAGGCAAAGGTGCTATTTTCTCATGACTTTCAAGTAATAACATTCAAAATTTCTAGCTGTTTGCTATTTAGATGACTTGGCTTCTAGCCCTTCTACTGAAAGTAAAATTGGAGGTTGGGGATAATATAAAATTTGGAACTACATATGGGAAATGAGGGGGAAGGAAGAGCTGGTGTTTCTCTGTAGATCTCAAATCAACCAGTTTGTGTCAGTTAATTGTTCCCTGGCTGGAGATGCAAAGAAGAGAATGTTGCTGGAGTGCAAATGGGGAGGTGACTGAAGAGAGTGAGGTCGAGAGAGGTCCCTGGTTAATCCAGATGTGTGGTGTATTTTTAGTAGGGAGAAGATTCATTTCTGAGGAATGCTGAGTTGATTCAGATCTGCTCCCTCCCCCCTCCCAATTCCCCTTGTAGTGTCTTAAAGTCCATTTCATGGCCAACACTTTTGTTTATTTTTTTTCTCAACCACGGTTTGCTTAGCATTTGGAAGAACATTCTACCTCCCTTGTTAACTTTATGCGTAAATTTTTGCTTGTCTCCAACAGGACCACTTCCTTTGTTTAAAGAAAAAAAATGGATGGATAGATTTCAGTATTTTGGGTTCTTCTCCCCTTCCAAATTCAGTATTGGTTAGAGGGGCCCATATCAGGGACAAACAGCCTCTCTTTAGTTAGGGGTCTGAACTGAGAGTTGTAGGAGCAAAAGTAAGAGGCCTGTTCTTCCTATAGGTTGGCCCCTACTTGGGCTGTGGGGCCCCCTTCTTAACTAGGAAGGAAATTTTGTCATTGGATGCTTTCCATGGTGACGATCAGAGTCCCTGTATTTCAGTGTCAGGTGGAGGAGGTCTCTTCTTGGATCAAGAGTTGATGTCTTTCCCCATCAGGGGAAAGGGTCAAGGACAAAGAACACAACCCTTCAAATCAACAATAGTAGTTCATTGGTTTTGGTAAAATAGTTTCAGCCCCTTGCAGGGTCCTGATCTGGTTCAAACTCCTCCAAAATTTCAGCACAGCTGCTAATAACACACTGGTGACCCTTGGCAGACTACTAGGCTTAAGTCCTCTATTTGGGAACACCTGAACCTATTTCCTTATTGGTCACATGAGGAGTGTAATGCTTTGGCTTCATGGGATGATGGTCAGCTGAAAGAGAGATAATTAATATCTGCACTGCACTTAGTAGACAGAATGGTCCATGATAGATCCTTAAAAATAGGATTTTTATGATTAGGTAGAAACTTTGCATTTTCATTTCCCATTTGACAGATAAAGAAACTGAGACTCCAGCAAACTGATAGGCCAGGATTTTATATAGCCACAAAATGGTAAGATCAAGACTTGAGTTGAGATCTGTCTTGACTTTTTTTTTTTTTTAACCTCTGTCTCTCCTTGCTTATCTAATAGATGATCACAGAGATGTCTTGTGGCAAGGACAAGACAAGAAGGTCTCTCAAAGGGACCTGATTCATCACAGTGACTGCAAGCAGCAAGCTCAGTGGGTTTGCTCATGTTAGCATGAAGCTGCCCAAACTGTTGTCTTTTCCTCTTCTTCTAACCTTGAATCATTGAGGCTGAGGAGGTGTTTTTTCATCTCCTTTTTTTTTTTTTTTTTTTTAAGACCTCTGATTTTTACTTGTGCAAATCTGTTACTCCATTTCACCTTTTGTTTCTGTTGTCAGACACTGTGATCTGTCTACTAGGATGTACCTGAGAAGCGGACTACATACCTTCAGTGCAGATTGATTCTCTGTCAGCCATGGTATAGGCCCTGTGTATCAGGCTGTGTGCTCAGCTGGTGAAGTGACTAGTGTCTGTGGAGCACGTTAATTTTTTTAAAAGATATAGTTTTGTTGTTATTATTAAGATGTTGTACAGAGGGATTACCATTCCATAAGTCAAGTAATGAGTACAATTCTTTTTGGACAATGTCACTTGTTCCTTCACCTTCCCTCTGTTTCCCCTTTCTGTCCTTGCCTACAAGTTGCACAGTTCATTCATGTCTACTGAATACCATGGCTGTGTTTTGTTTACCCTTCCTCCCTCCATTTTTACACTCCCCTTTATTCCCCTAAAAAGACCCCCCCCCCCGCGCCAAAAAAAGGGCAAAAACAACAACAAAGCCCATGTTTCTATTTCCTGGAATTTATTTCAATAAGTAGTATTTTAAATGTTAAGAGGAGTTACACCTTTGGGTTCCTTCCCTAAGAATATCCCCTTTAGTCTGCCTAGAGTCTTGTGTAAGTTATCATGTCCAGTTGTATTTTAGATCTAGCTTCCACACATGAAAGAAAACATGCACCATTTGTCTCCCTGAACTTGGCTTATATCACTTAACGTGATTTGTTCTAGGTCCATCCATTTCCCTGCAAAAGACATAATATTGTTTTTTCTAATGGATGAGTAATAGAAAACAAAATAAAAAAGGAAATAATCCTAGACTGACCCTCTGAAGAAGACCATCTTTGGAAAATACCCTCAGACAGGTCAGAGACGTGAGTCGAGGGGTCTGTGGTTTGTAAAGGCTGTGGATAACTAATTGGGTCTTGATCTGATGGCTCTGGGAATCTTTGGACTCTGTATAGTAATAGTAATAGCAGTTTAAAGTAGACTCATTACTGGTACAGTTATTACTTTTGTTCAGAATGGCCTATCCAAGTCAGGCCCTATTAAATGCAGCAATTTAACTGACACTTAGTGCCTTCGGAGAGATAAATTATCCTTTGGCCTGGTCACCTCCACTTTGAAATGTGATCATTGGGGTATCCCTGGGAGAGTGGTTGGGACAGAAACATTTGTTCCTAGGAGTTCACACATTCATTCAGCATAGCAGCCAGCACTGTGGCCTGACAGTCCCTGTTGCTCTTATCTATGATGAAAATGCAGAGGATGTAGATTCTGCATTGAGGGAGACATTGATTGATGCCTACTGTGTGTAAAGCCCTGGGAGAAGAATAATGCTGGATGGTGCCAGGGAGTCAGTTACCTGGGCTCATCCTGGACCCGATGTACGTCCTACATGTGCCATGAAGGTAGTAATAGAAGAGGGTAGGTTGGAGGAGCTTTGTATTGGAGTTAGCATTAGCAGTCCTTGAAGGATGCCTCTGTCCTGCCATGCTGGCTAGGCAGAGAGAATTAGGCCTTGAGCTGGCAAGGTGGGGGCATGTTCAGAGGATCTGAGCAGGCTCCTCCTCCGCCATGAAGCAGGAGGTGTGATGTGAACACTCACGTCTGAGCCCTTAGCACTGGGTCCTTTGGGTTCAAGGGAAAGCTGGCTGCTGAAGTGGTAGGACTGGTTTGCCCAGATTTTGTGGGCTGTTCAATGGAACCTTCCCTGTTCCTCATCAGTAGATCACCTGGAAAGGAAGATTACAGTTGAAAGGAGACCTTGGAGCAGAAAAAATGGCTTCAAGGAGTGTCTGGTTAGGTTTAAGTCTTTTATTTTCCATTTAGATAGAACATCTGTTAAATTTCCAAATTAAGATGACCTGTACTACGAAAAGGTTCTGTGGGGGGATGTGTGTGTGTGTGTGTGTGTGTGTGTGTGTGTGTGTGTGTGTGTGTGTGTGTGTGTGTGTGTGTGTGTGTGTGTGTGTGTGTGTGTGTGTGTGTGTGTGTGTGTGTGTGTGTGTGTGTGTGTGTGTGTGTGATATGATACTAGGGCTTGAATTCAAGGCCTGAAGCTCTTGCTTTGTTTCTCGTGCTCTACTACTGAATCAAACCTCTGGATTTTGGGTGGTTGGAAATAAGAAAATTTCAGGGTGTTTTCTGTCCAGGTTGGCTTATTACTGTGATTCTCAGATCTCAGCCTCCCTAGTTGCTAGGGTTCTAGGAGTGAGCCATAGGCACCCGGCTTGGGAATTCTCTCAATAGAGCTCTATGTATACATTTTTGGGCAATTTCTTTATCAAACAATACCTTTTAATTTAGTAACTGTAGGAAATGTTCTCTTCCAAAAGCCCTACCTACTGTGACTCACTCTTTGACAAACCTGTGATGTGTTTGCCATGATAAAAATTCTAAAACATACCTTTATTACTGTTCTTACTGTCTCAGAAAATATTCATTTAGGGGTAGTGGCTGATGTCCACAGTCCTAGTTACTCAGGAAGTGGAGATTGAAAGGATCATAGTTAAAAAGTGGACCATGGAGGTTTGAGCCTATGAAATCAGCTAGGAGGGAGGCATAGGTAACAGGATCAAGACCTGTGAAAAAAGGCACAAGATCCTACTTGAAAAATAACCAAAGCGAAAAAGGGCTGGGGGCATAACTCAAGTAGTAGAATACCTTCTTAGCAAACATGAAGCCCCAAATTCAGTCCCTAGTATTGAAAAGTAAGTAAATAAAATAAGATAGACTTAAATAGAAGAAACTAAAAATCACCAATATATTACCCTTTTAGCCATGTTCTATATGTGCATGTATGTGTAGTTTTTAAATCCCCTTCCCCCATGGTAGATAGTGAACCTCTTTCAATTATCTAAAGGATTTTTCTTAGTTTTTCTTCAGTCTTCTTTACCCCAGCCCTCTGGATGGAAGTAATTATTAATCACTTTGTTTTATGCAAAAAAAAAATGTGGAAAGAATTGTTTTTTGACTAGTCTCCCAACCAAGAGCGATATTCTAATGGTGATTTATTTTTTCCAAACCACACAGTGCCAGCCTTCTTGGGGAGTAGTTTTCTTCCTTATCAGTTTTAGTGGTTGTATAGAACTCAGTCTAGTAGATGTTCCATACTTTGTTTAGGCATTCTCTGATGTTGGGCACTGATGATGTTTCCTAGTTTTTGTCATAAGCATCACTATGGATGACATGTCTGTAGCTGCCACGTACAGTCATTTCTTGGATCAGAAAAAGTTCCAGAAGCCCACTTCCATTGAATAGCTGAGCAGAGATAGCCACCTCTGGCACTGGCTTCTGTAGGGGATGAGCTTGATGGCTGACGGAGTTGTAGTTGTGTTGTCATTTCTTCCTCAGCATCATTCTCATTCCTGTTGGGGTAGGAAGCTCTGCATCTTTCTGCTGTGGTCACCACTCAGCTTGGAGAGGAACATGTGTTCTTTTACTGGGCTTCTGGTCAACCAGTTAACATAATCTCCCCTGTGAGGTTTTTGGCCTGACTTTGTCCCCATCCAGCATCCCCACAGGTCGTAATCAGCCTTCCTGAGGCCCAGACTGGGCAGGAGGGATAGGCTGTCCACTAGAATATCCCCTAGCTTAGTACAGTGAACTAAGACAAGCTATTGAGAGATCAGAAGTCCAGACAAATGGCTTTCAAATGAGTTTTGACTTGGCTTGCTCAGGGACCTACAGTGCAACTCTTCCCAACACTTTTCACTTTCTAGTAGAACAGAATAAGAGAAACTGCTTTAATTATAATCAGCATTTATGCCATAGAAGTTTAACAGGCATTGTACAGATTAGTTGTTTTAGAACAACTCTTTCCTACACAGGATTTTCCAACTTTATTCATCAGCTCTCTGCACTGAATAACCCTGAATAGGCTATGAGGTTAGCATTGTATTTTTGTTAGGTAAAAACCATACACATTTCCAATTACGCAAAGAATGTGCAATTTCCTGAAGTCGGGATTGAGGTCATAACCCTAAGCATTCAAGAATTCCAAGCATAATTAATCCATCAAATTATGACTACAAAGAGGAAAAGCCCTATCAATATGAGATGTTCAGGGGGGGTGGCCTGGCTGTGACAAGTCCCCTCTTCTGATAAGATATACTTGATCTTAATGGACCAGGCTGGCCCAAGCAGCAGCTCCTACCAGTGAATGTGCCTTTTCTGCAAGTCACCATCTTCTGGCACCCTTTTCTGATTTAGTATGGACAACACATAGATAGCTGCCATGAGCGTGTGACCCACTGCTTTTCTTCGGATGACCTATGCTTTCTCAGCCTAGATTTCCTGCTGAAGGCCAAGCTCCCTTGGTCAGAAGGCCTGGGAGTTTTCTAAACTGAATCCAGTTAGAGAGGAAGAGGGAATATCAATTCGATTTTCAGATAAAAGAGTCATCCTTCTTAGGAGCAATGGCATGTTTTCCATGTCTTTGTCCCCATTCTACAGAGTTACTTTCCTAAGTACCTATACTGGTTTGGCTTTGATCACATAGTGTCCCTTTGCCTAGCAATGGTAGGACCCCTGGCTAGAGGTCCCATTACATTATACCTATACAGAAGTAATTCCAACAGAAGACAAAGTAGATGCCAGGTAACTTAGTAAAGCACCGCTGGTGTGTGTGCACTATGGATGTGACCTGAAAATGGCCCTCTCTCCTTACCCTGCTGGAAAAAATGGGTTTGAGGACCATTTAATGGGTGTCACCATCAAAGTCCTGGTCCAAGCAGTTTTGACCTGTTTAGTTATATTTTCTCATATTAGTTGTATATATTAGTTGTGACCAGAGTGGTTGTTAACTCATAGATTAGGGGCAAAAGCTCTGAGTTCCGGAGGTATAGATGATGGGTTAGCTTTTTGGCCCTGCTAATTTCTGGCTAGATGTTCTCCTCCTTTTCCTCCTCTTCCTCCTCCTCCTCCTCCCCTTCTTCCTCCTCCTCATCACCACCATCATAATCATTCTGTGTTTATTTTCAGGGCCTTACCCTCTCACTAGGCTTTCTTAGCTTTCTTGCTCATTGCTGATTCACTACCACTTGAGCCAGTGCCTCCAGTCCAGCATTTTGTTTTCTGGTTAATTGGAGGTGGAGCCTCAGAGACTTTTCTGCCTGGGCTGGCTGTGAACCACATCATCTGAACCTTAGCTTCCTGAGTAGCTAGGATGATAGGTGTGAGCCACTAGTACCTAGCTAGCTTTTTAATCCCCCCCCCCCCAATCGATTGGCTGACTGTATTGACAAGATAAAGATTGGTTACGTGTTGAAGAAAGCATACAATATGAAAAACAAAAAAAGTTCCATCTCCTGTCCCACCCTCCCTTGCCCACTCCTCACCCCCCAAATATTCATCATCGTGATTTGGTTAGAACAGAGCTCAGAGGTACCTAGCTATCTTAAAAAATTTTTTTTTTCTGGTACTGGAGTTTGAGCTGAAGGCCTCTTGATTGATCACTCAGATGATGCCCTACAATTTGAACTATGCCTCTAGCCCAGCTTTTGGGCAGTTATTTTGGAGATGGAATTCTTTGGACTTTTCTACCCTGGTTGGCCTTAAATGGTGATCTTTTAGATTTTAGATTCATGTATAAGCCACAGGTGCTGCACTTGGCTAGATGATCTTGACCTTTCTCATTTTTCTCAGCCTTGGTTTTGTATGTATGCAGTAGAGGAAGTGAGACACCTCCCAGAGTTGTGGGAAAAATGACACGGGCAGCCTTAGTGGTAGCCCTCTGGTGGCTCTGAGCTGGGAACGGAGGAGGTGGGACATGGGAGGGGTGATAGTATGTATGGTGTTACTTTCTCCCTTTCCAAATCCCATTGGTCATCTCTGGCTGGTTGTCTCAGCAGTTGGTTGTCTTGCAGCTCCTTGAGCCTAGCATTGTGGGGTTTAGAGCAGAGTTTCCAATTGTGTGATCATGGATAAGTAGGTCAACTCTGTGACCTCTTGTTTACTTCTCTGTAAAGTTGCACTGGTATAGTGATGAATACTTAGCTAAGTGCTTGGACAGGGCTCAATTACTTAGGGTAGACTCTCCCATAGCTAATGTTCATGGAGTTAGATATCACATCTGGGGGCATCTGTCCTGCTTCAGCTGGCAATGTCTCTCTTGCAGAAGCAGAACTTTTAGCACAAGAGGGAAGACATGTTGCCTTTGCCTTGGTGGAGGTTATAGCCTTATGGGTTCCATTTTATGACTTGATTGGGTCTGTCTGTCCTAAGTCTCACACAGGAGGACTCAGTGCCTCTCTGAATCTACAGGGAGAAGGTTAACAATTCTAATCCCAGGAGCTCTGGAAAAGCTTTGGAAAAAAGACCCACCTACTCAGCAGGCATTATTTATTTATGCTTTAATCTTTGTCAATTACTCTTGAGTTTCTTGATGCTCTCCAGAAAGCCAGGGAATAAGTGGAAGTTGTACATGCACCCAAGGTAATTAATGCACTTTCTACTAGCCAGGCAACATGTAATTTGCAGGAATGTGTGTCAAGACCCGCCCCTGCTAAATTTATACCCTGTAATTTGCAACGTATGCTGGCATTGAATTGGTAGATTGGGGAGACTCGCTTACCTGTTTTGCAATTATATCTGCTGGCTGGTATTGCAGGGTTGAGTAACTGTGGGGAGAGGGGAGATTTCAATCACTTAAGTAAATTAGAAGTGGCTCCTGGGACCCATTGGAGATGGCCCTCTGGCAGGGGAGGCTGGTTAATCATGTTTCCTTTGTGCAAGCTTGAGAGCTGCTACTGTCTGAGAAGGCGGAAGGGAAGGAGGAAAGGGAAGGGACAGGTAAGGAAAGAGAAGGGAGAGATGAAGAAAGAAAGAGAAGGGAGAGATGAGGGCATGTGTCCCCAGGGATGAGCTATGGTTTGGAAGGACTTTCTACCACCTCCCCCCCCTCAGACAGTCCTGTGGAAAAGGAAAACACAAGACTAATATAACAGAAATGGTTTTTATGGTCTGTTTTATGAGCTGCATCGGCCCTAATAATTGGCTCTTGGGGAGACTCTTGTTAGTTTTTAAAACTGGAAATCACTTGTCAACGTCGGCAGGCCAGTGATTTTTCTAAAACACACACACACACACACACACACACACACACACACACACACCCTCATAAATTTTATTTTTGGGGGGAAGCACACAGGAGAATCTCATAGGATAGCCTCTTTTTCTGGCTGGTGCTGAAACAAAGATGAGATATGGTCAGATTTGCCCATGTCTTCTTTGTGTGTGGCCAGGTAATAGAATCCAGGAAGAAATGGCATAAAGTTTATGCAGACTCAGCTCTGATCTAAATCCCTGATTCTCAATTTACTTCACGTCACATTGGGCAGACTACTTAACCTCCCTGAGTGGCCTTTCCTCATTTGTGAAATAGAGCTAATGATACCTTTGATTGAAGCTGTTATAAATATTAGATGTTTGTAAAGGGGCCTGGCATGTGGAGAACATCCGACCAATGGTAATTATCATCAGTGCCATTTATATTAGGGAGAGCAATATTTGTTAAGACTGCTTGGCCACAGAAACCAGGCAGAATAGGTAAAAATATTGGATTGAATCCTATGTTCTTTGGTGGTGGTGGGGGAACAAAGATGTGGATTAAAGAGTGGGCTGTTGATGAAAATGGGGTAATTGCCTAAGGAAAGCCTTAACCATCATGACTCCAGGGTTCATGGAAGATGGAATATTCTTGTTTGACCTTGGGACCTATAAATCAGAAAATGTAAAGAGAATTGGGGAACTCAATTTACTCAACAGGTGGATGTAAGAGGAAGGAAGTCTGAGGCCAGCCCTGGAAAAGTTCCATTAAGACCCTAACTGAAAAACAAACTAAATGCACAAGGACTGGGATGTGGCTCAAGAGGTAGAGTGCAGGCCTAGTGAGTGTGAGATTCTGAGTTCCATCCTTAGTACTGAGGGATTAAAAACCCAACAGCAACAGGAATTTAGAATCTGTGGGAGGCAGAGTCTTTCTCCCAGAAATTTGTTGAGCATAGCTTTAAATGATCTTATTGCAAGTAGGGAATTTTCATTTTTTTTTTTTTTCTCCAATTTGGGGACAATTCCATAAATGCCTAAGACCTGGGGGCGGGAGAGAATGTGTATTTTCTGCAGATGTGTGTATGTGTGTGCTATGTCTACTCCTGTTAAATATGTATGGGCTGCCAGACAATAACTGGGAAAGGCTTGTGTTTAACTGGCTAAATATTAATAAGCATATTTAAAAGAATTGAAGCCTTTGTTTTGTCTTTTAAAGAAATGAATCTGTTCTTATTCACTGGGTTTCGGCAGGAAACTTTGCAGAGAGGAAGAAAGGACAGCCTTGTTTGCCTTGTAGAATTTCCAGCTTGGACTTGGATTTCCACTGAGGCCTTGGTTTTGAAAACATGTTTGTACAGCAGTATTACCACTGTGGAGATTAGAGCAGTCTCTTACAGCTTTAGTTATGAAAATAATATATGCAGCGCTTTTATTCTTTCTAGTTGGCCATGCTTTTTTTAACCTACCTTTTTTTCCTTCCAGGTAGGAGAGTGCGAGATGTTTTCTTTCTTTGTTTTTGTTTTCTATCTTCTCTAGCACTCTGAGATCAAGGTTCTACAGTGCGCCTATGCTCTTATCCTGGCTCCTTGGTGCTCTCGGATGTGGGTTTTGTACTGTTCGAATGTCCAATCCTTTCTCGATTTCCATCTGAGCTGCTTCTGCCACTTTCTCCTGGAACTTCTGGGATGATTTCATCCCTTATCTTGGCAGTGATATCTAGGAAAACTTCTTTTTCTGCTGAGAATGGTCCCTTTTGCTTCATTAAATCAAATGCTTCCAAACTGTGGTTCAGAGGCTCTGGGTTGGAAGCAGTTGTAGGCAGGGCTTTTAATAAGGCTACTTTGTCTGCCTGTCTGTCTGGCCTGTCTATCTGGTAACCTGGCTGGAAAGAAGGTGAAGGAAATCAAGAGGGGGACTTTCCTGCAGCTACTTTTCACTTCACATAACTGAAAATGTGGCTCCATTGGGACAGAGATGATTCCTCCTGCCAAAGGTTTGTGTTGAAATATATCATGCGGTATCTGGAAGATATCACTTCAGGCATAAAGGGTCTCCTACCTCCCCTGTAATCCCTGTCTTGTATCCTCCCAAGGGAGCTTGGTACAAATGATATTCCAACATTGCTTGTTCTATTATTGATTTGCTTACACAAGGCTGAAGACATTTAATCCATGCTGCAAGTGCTGTGGGTCACTTGTTTCTCTTGCAAGAGTTATATCTTCTTCTTCCTCCTCTTCTTTCTTCTTCTTCTCCTCCTCCTCCTCTTTATTCCATAAAGGCATATATCAAAAAGGTAGATCTATAAAAACATACTTTGCAAGAAAGATTTAGTCTTAAAAACCACCTCTTTGCCAGAAATATGGAACCATTATCAGGAATTTTCTAGCTTTGTGTACATGGTTACTAAGATCTGATTCTACCCTTTACTTTTTTTCCCCAAGGTTTTAAAGATTTCAAGAAAAACTGGTTATGATTTTTGATGAGTGCTCAGACCTGGCAGGCTGTCAACACAGGAGATTGAAGAATATAATCTACTCTTTTGTCTGGATTATCAGGAAGCTAGAATCTGGAGCTTATCTCTCCACCCCCTAAGAAGCCCCCCCCCACTGCCTGTTACATTTTAGATTGTGTGTCCCTTGAACCAATGATGTTGAAGAAATGCAAAGCATTAATCTGAGCAAAACATATAACTAGGACAGCAGACCTGCTGCCAAAAATACTGTCTGCTGTTTGCCTAAGTCCAATATTGATGACTTGAGTTGTCTCTGCCTTCAGCAAATAGTCAGAAGCTAAACATATTTGTTTAACGTTTGACCAGCCTTTCATAATATTTCTTGTTAGGAGAGGAATAGCTGGAGAAGTTATTAAGGTAAAGCTGATCTCTGTGATTCCCAAATAGATGCTTAAGTTTTTAAATTCTGCTTTCTTACTGTTTCCCGTTCAGAGTGTCTTTCTAGGCTGGGTGGCTAGGTTTAACCTACTTGAAGAATTACTCATTTCATGTCATTGTGCGTCAAGTCAAGTCCAAACTCCATTGCCAGGCTTTTAAATCCCTTCCCAATCTTACACCCCTCTTTGTGTGACTATTAACTATCATGACTCCATTTATCTCAATGTTTCATTTAGAATGTAGGTTGTCATTTTACTCAAATGTAAAGCCAACCTGGTTGAAAATGATTTTTCTGAAGCCCTCAATGGTGTTTCTTTCCTTCTCATTTCTGTTGTTTCTATAATTTCCAGTGCTGGTAATTAATGCTAGCTAATGCTCACTCTTATGTTCTGGTCAGCTGAAGCTTTCCTTGTGCTTCTTCTTCCCTTGTGTTCCCTATCAAGTTGAGTATGGGGGTGCTCAGCAGGCTCTTTGAGTGAACAGATGAATCCAGTGAATGAAGGTTTACCCAAATGGACTACAATATAAGACATGCATGCATATTGAACGTTAATATCTTGTTCTGTGTACACAATGTGGCAACAAAATGTCATTGTCCAAGACAGGCTGTCTTCAGGTATTTTATTTTATTTTGTTTTCTTGGTATTCATTGCTCTGGTATTCCTGGCATTTTAGCAATGAGAATGAGGAACCCAGTTTCAGATTTAGAGCCCCCTGTGCATCTCCTCAGATGTGTAATTCAGTTAGTATGTGTGTATCAGAGGTTTGATCCCTTGTAGTACCCAATCTTGAGAAGGTGGAGAGTGAATCATGGGCAGTTGTAGCAATGTATTCACAATAGGGTGGTCTGTCTTTGCTGTTTTACTGATACTGGGGTGATCAGTGGGGTGACCAGTTCTCTGGGGAGCCAGTTAGATCTTGATTTGCATCTAGTTCTCCCTCCCTGGTTTGTCCTCGTAGATCTCCATTTCTTCATTTGTAAAATTGGCATAATAGCTACTCTATCTATTGCAATGTACAATAAAAGACCTACATAGAGTACCAGCTCAGGCTATACCACAGAGTAGAGCCCTACAAATGGAGGTGTCATTTCTAGGTAAGCTCCAGTGGTGACCTTGTCACCAACATTGTATGATGTCATCATCTGTTTGCAGAGCTTTTTGAGAGAAGGTCTTTTTTATCTTGTCACCACCCAAGCTGACCTCCGGAGTGCTGAAATTACAAGTGTGTACTATCTCACCAGGATGCCTAGTTGATTTTATTTTGAAAAAGATTAATAACTTGATGCTTTTTGTCGAAAGTGGTTCCTTACTATTGATTTTCATTAGTTAATGTAGATTGCTTTCCTTCTTTTTTCTCAAGTTGCTAGAGGTTAGGAATTCTGAGTAATATATCTCTATTTCAAGATGTAGACCTCTGGGAATTTGGAAACCTTAAAAAAAACATTAAGAAACAAGCAAAACTAGATGGAGAAGGTGGAAGGCAAACAAGCCCTACTACTTTGGTGTGGAGAATGGAAATTCACATGATTTAAATTCTAGGTTTTCCATTGTGGTTTTGAAGTTACTTATTAATTTTGAAATTAAAAAATACCTTATGTGGTATATATACACAATGGGATTTTACTCATCCATTAGAAAGAATGGTATTCTATCATTTATAAAGAAATGGAAAGACTTGGGGAAAATTACGTAAAGTGAAGTAACTCAGGCACAGAGAGACAAAGGTTCCATGTTTTCCCTTACACGTGGGAGCTAGATGTAGCTTACAAACTCCTAAGTAAATGTGTCGGGTGGTATTCAAGTATATACAAATGTATTAACTGAAACAGGGAGATCTCAAATAGTGTAATTCCGTAGAGAGCCAAAATCAAAGTCCAACCAAGTAAAATACCAGGAAGCTGGTACTCAGAAGCGGTGGTGTGGGATCAAGGGGAAAGGTGTAGATGAATATAGAGGAGAAGCTGGGTGGATGGGGTACTGAAAAGAATTCAGTTGTATAGCCTACAAATGTAGGAAGAGTGAGGGAAGGGAACGGCTGGGTAGGGGAGGGATGGATGAGAATGAGAAGTGGAGTGGTGGATTAAGTGATAGAGTACTAGCTTTGATTTAAAATAACAACAACAGCAACAACAATAATAATAAGCTCAGGGACAGTGCCCAGGCCCCGAGTTCAAGCCCCTGGACCAGCACAAAAAATAAATAATAACCAATGAAAATGTAGTCCCCAATAGTCCAATGAGGTTTACACGTTTAAACCCTCTTCTCATGGGAGAGGGAAGTGGAGGAGGTTGTAGGCAGTGTTTAGGGAGGATTTTTAGGGGTGATGAATGGGCCTAAAGAATTGATAATAGTCCACAAAGTTGCTTTGGGCTCTTTGTTTAGTGCTGGTTGTAGTCCTTTGATTGACTGATGCTATACTAGGAAAGGTTGGCTTGATTATTATATGGAAGATCCACACTCTAAGACAGAAAACTTGAGAGGAAGTCCTTCCTGCCTCTTTCTGCTCCCCTCATTGGATGTCCCCATGGCTTAAAAAAATTTCTTTTAACCTTTTTATGTGTTAGCCCTAGCTTGAATTTAGGGCCTTGTATGTCAGTCCCAGGGCTTGAATTTAGGGCCTTGAGTGCTGTCCCTAAGCTGCTTTTGCTCAAGGCTAACACTCCACCACTTGAGCCACAACTATACTTCCAGTGGTTTGGTAGTTTATTGGCAATAGGAGACTCGTGTACTTCCTGCAGTCCTAAATTCTCAGCCTCCTGAGTAGCTAGGATTTCAGATGTGAGCCTGCTTCACAGTGGCATTTTTTTGGCACCCTTGTTTTCAACAAGGGTACTTCAACAGCATCTATGCTGTATATACCACAAACCTGCTGGTAACTCAGCAGCTATCTGGGTTATCTGGTGTTAGGGTTTGGTACTAGCCAAGGATTTAGTCATCCAATGAGGATGTTGGGATGCATCTTCTGGGCATTAGAGAAGACTATTTTGCTGAATACAAATAGATGATGTTGCTGATGATGGTTATAGGTGTGAAGATCCCAGATTTTTGGTGTCTCCAACTAAGAGTAGAATGAGGACATACACTTAAATGTTAAGTGACAAAGCAAGAGGGAGAGAGGAAAGAAGGTCTTGACCTAGATGGTTCAAAGCAAGGTTAAAGTAGGAGAGAGAAACATTTCATGCTCTCATGGAGGAAATGGGAGTTACAGACTCAAAACTAGGGCTGGGAAGGTGGCTCAGTGGTAGAGTGCTTGCTTGCCTTGTATGCATGAGGCCCTAGGTTCGATTCCTCAGTGCCACATAAGCAGAAAAAGCCGGAAGTGGGTGCTGTGGCTCAAGTGGTAGAGCGCTAGCCTTGAACTGAAGAGCTGAGGGATAGCTCCCAGGCCCAGAGTTCAGGCCCCACGACCTAACAACAACAACAAAAAAACCAAAAAAAACCCCTCAAAACTAGCAGGTGTTACTGCGATATGTATGTATGTATGTATTTTTGAGCTGGGAGAATCCACTTGGTGGTCTAAACACCCCCAACCTTTAGGCCACGGTAGTAGCCTAGATGGTATTACTTAGTATTCTAAAATGTGGAGGTAACTCTCTGCCTACTTTGATTTGGAGATAATAGATAAATAGCTTTAGGCCTTCCTTTCTTCAGAGGAGTCTCTATACAGGTCTCTACCCATTCATGGAAGGTTGCTAAGTTGTTTTTTTTTTTTTTTTTTTTTTACCATTTCAAAGGAGAAGGCAGTTTTAAATAATCAGCTGAGCATTCCTCTTAATCTGTGGTTTCACTGTGCAAATATATCATTCTAAATTGCTTTTCTTTCTTTACAGCTTCCTATAAACTTTACATTTTTGTTTTTGCCAAAGAAAATAAAACTTTTTTTTTTTTTTTTTGAGGGGAATGCTGGTACTGGGGTTTAAACTCTGCCTAGGTGCTATCTCTTAGCCTTTTTGCTCAAGGCTGCTTTCTGCCACTTGATTGACAGATTGATTTCTGGCTTTTTGGTGGTTAATTGGAGATAAGAGCCTTATGGACTTCCTTGCCCAGGCTGGCTTCGATCTCAGCCTCCTGCGTAGCTAAGATTACTGGTGTGAGCCGCCAGTGCCCTGCTAGAAAACTTCTCATTTTATAAAAGAAGAGAGAACTTGCAAACTAACCCATGGAAAGGTCAGAAGACCCT
This sequence comes from Dipodomys spectabilis, assembly GCF_019054845.1. Lineage (NCBI taxonomy): Eukaryota > Metazoa > Chordata > Mammalia > Rodentia > Heteromyidae > Dipodomys > Dipodomys spectabilis. Next base: position 3,487,584 of record NW_024870822.1, on the reverse strand, counting down.
CTAAAGTTCCTGGCAGCCGGACATAGTCTTCGGAGCACTTGCAGGGTGAGTTTGGGGGTACTGCAGCTGGATGGACCTGGCCTCTAGGAGAGGCATCCCATGTGTGGGTCAGGCTCATTTTGGAATGGAACAGAAGTAGCCTTTTTTGAATACATCCCCCAGTCTGGTTCTTCAGCTGGGCTTTGGTAGATGTGACCACAGTCTCGCACCAGGCCTGAGATGTCTGCATGCTTGGGGTTTATCAGGGTGTGGCTGATGCCATTTTGGGCATACCAGAAAAAGGAGAGGAGTGGTTTTGAGTATTAAGGGAAAATGAGCGAATCGATTAAAAATAAATCCCGGACATGCCATTCTCCCCTCCATGCTGTCCCATCCCTGCCCCCCTGCCCAGCACATCACGAGCTATGGGACATAGTGTGACTTTGACCAGTGCGTTTGCTCCTGGCCCAGGCTGCAAATGAAGAAAGGACAGAGTCAACTCTGAGCAGTCAGCTGCGCCAATCAAAAATGTGTTCTCTTACTTTTTAAAGTCAAGGCTTTATAGAAATTTCAACCACAGGCTGAAAGTGTACTGCTGTTAGGTGGAGGAGCTCTGTGCATTTTCAGGAAATAGACACACCTGAGCCAATGTTCATATCAAGGAGGAGAACACTGCCAACACCCCAGGACTCCAGGGAATTCTTCCCCCAATTTTCAGTATGATGGGTGACCTTTTTCTATTGTTGAGTGGGCAAGATTGTCCGGCTTCTTTTATGCAATGTTGAAAGCATGTCATTTCCAGCCCCCTCCCCCCACCTTTTCTAAGAGTCTGGTTGTGGGATGACCCTCCACCCACTTGGGTTTCACTGGAAACTAGACACCCTGCCAGCCTTGGGACACAACACAGGCTCTGCCTTTGTTGCCCCTGGTGCTCTTGCATGAGTTCTGTCTTCCTGCAGAAATCAGGGGCTGATGCTACCTGTAGGAGCCAGGAATATGGAAGGAGTTCAGAGCAGGCTATAATGGTGGGGGAGCAAGGAGGACCAGGACCCAAAGCCTGCATTTCCTGCAGAGGACCACTTCACACCCCTTAATCAGAGTCGGAATCTCCCCTTAACCCAGCCATACCTCTTCCACTGAGGTGTGCGCCAGGAGAGGAGGCGTGAATCAAAGGGTGGTTTATGTTTCAAAAGTGAATGAAAGGAAATATAGGTCTTGGGTGGCTTCCTGTAACAACTCATTAAGAAGCAGCCATCCACAGATGGCTGGATGATGGCTCCAGATGATTCCTGGATGTTTTCCTGTTTAGTTTGAGCCAGTATTTGGGACAGTTAACTCCATAACTATGTCAAATACTCCTCTACCAAACCCCTCTCTCTCAAGTTTTCTTTAAGAAATGGAGTGTGTGTGTGTGTGTGTGTGTGTGTGTGTGTGTGTGTGTGTATTGTAATTTGATGAATGGGATGACATTTTCCTTTTGGCTTTTATCTCTTAAAGAAACAAATCTCTCTCTTTTTGTCCTGCCTCTCCTCTCTCTTATCTCTTTTTTCTCTTTCCCACATTCCCTCTCCTCTCCTCTCCCCTCTCTACCTCTCTCCTTTCTCCTGTCTCCTCTTTCCTTCTCTCTCACCCCTCTCTCCCTCACTTCTGTCTTTCTTCTTTCTATCTTGCCTCTCTCTCCTTTTTCCTGTCTTCCCCTTTTTCTCCCTTTCTCCTCCCTGCGTATAAACAGCACTGTGTAGTGTCTTCTCCATATCAGCGTGGTAGCTCTAGGTATATTTCCAATGGTAGCATTTTAAGGAATTGCTTTTGAAGAAATGAAGCCAACAGAAAACACACAAGCCTCTTAAAAGACCTTTCCAATTACTTTTCCTCAGAGTATTTACTCTCCACAGGCTCATATAGACTAAAAAGCACATATCTAGAAATAAACAAACATGAGCTTATGGTGCGTATACTTTTTTATGACTTGCTTTTTCCTCTCTGGCTATTATAGACCTTCTCCTTAGTCAGTATGCTCTGGCTCCTAAGTTCTTGTTAAAATCTGTTCTTTATCAGTAGAAAAATTCTGTGTCACATACCCCATCTCCTTTTTGTTAGGTGTTAGTGTTTTAATTCAGGATCTTGTGCTTGCTCAGCTGGTGCTCTGCCACTTGAGCCATACCTCCAGCCAAGCTTTTTGCCGGTTATTTTGGAGATAAGGTCTTGAGGACTCTGCTCAGGATTGCTTTGAACCTGGATCTTCCAGGTCTCAGCCTCCTGAGGATTTTAAGTGTGAGCCATTGGTATCTGGCTTTTTTTAAAATTTTGAATTATAAATAATGCTGTCAAGATAAGGCAAGACAAGACTATCTGTGTTTCTCTGAGGTGTACATACAGCTCTATCTAGAGATAGAGTCCCAGAATCCATGATTAAGAGGAAAGCTCATGATACACTCTGCTAGGGGTTTTTTGTTTTTTTTTTAATTGCCAGATGCCCCTGGGAGTTTACCAACTCTTAACGCCTTCACTTTTCTAACTTTTGCCCATCACAGCACTTTTTTTTTTCTTTGGGTCCAGTCGTGGGGCCTGAACTCTGGGCCTGGGCGCTGTCCCTCAGCTCTTCAGCTCAAGGCTAGTGCTCTACCACTTGAGCCACAGCACCACTTCCGGCTTTTTTTCTTTTTGCTTATATGGTGCTGAGGAATCGAACCCAGGGCCTCAGACATGCAAGGCAAGCGCTCTACCACTGAGCCACCTTCCCAGCCCCCATCACAGCACTTTAAAAATGGTGTTTTCACCTGGATATGTGAGGTTATGTCTTTTCATTTGCTCATTGGCCATCTTATTTTCTTATGCCATGATCATGCATTTCCTTTATTCATTTTTTTTCTCTTGGCTTGTTTGCCATTTTCGTATTGATTTTTTTAGGAGTTCTAATGAGAGACACTGAGATTGTTTTCAAAGATGCATTTAGGAAAAAGAAAGAAAGAAAGAAAATCATTGGCATTCCTGCCTCTAAAGGACCATGAAAGATCAAGTTGTCCTTTTTTTCTTTTTGGCACTAGTTGAAGGCTTTTGTTTTCTGCTTTGTTTTTATTTAATTAGGTGAAATTTTCCTTCTGGCTGGAGAGCCTTGGCTGTCTGTAAATACATTATCATCCCGCAGTGCGGGGTGGATCGTGATGTAAGGTAGAAAGTGAGTGGTGCCAGGCAGGGCAGGAGCCTGCTGGAGCTGGTTATCACTGGTTATCACAAACTGCAGGGGGGAGCTGGCCCCTTAAACTCTCTTCTTCCTCGAGGAGGATAGCAGAGAGGCATGAGGTCCATCCAGGGAGAGGCAAGGCAGGCTCTAGGCTGGGTTGTGCCTGCAGTTCTGGTTTGGTGTGAGCCTTTTTTTTCCCCCTTTAATTCAGCCGGTGTTGCTCATATCTGGCCTAATCTCTAAACTCTTGGCAAGTTCACATAGAGCCAGTATTCTCTTCCCATCTAGCCCACGGAAAGAGTTGGCACTTTGCATATTTGTAAACAGATTGGGCTGCTGGTCCAGAGACAATTAGGGTTTGCCAGGAGTGGGTGTAGCTGGGGGGACCGGCCTAACACTTAGGCAGCCATGGGTGACCAAGGCAGGCTCTTGACTCAACCCATCCAGGTCCCTTCCTTCCAGCCAGGCCTCCAGGAGCAAAAAGCTTGTTGCTCTGCCTGCTCTAGATGAGAGTCCCAGCCTCAAATGCCACCATGTTGTAGCTGTTACTACTCCCTGGATACAGAAGGAAACAATGAAGGCCAATGGTAGGGTGCTGATGCTTTGGGAAACACCATAGGAATTGGGAAATCAGCCTCTCTGTGGCTGGAGACTAGGAGGTTGTCTCAATTGAAGACCCAATGCGTTGATTCTTAGGGGTGCTCTCACTCACTGGATGTACCTGGATCATCACATGTGTCTGACCTTGACTGTGACTTCTTGTGAGCTGGCTCTGTGAGAGTGGTTCATCACTGAGGGTTGTTGGATTTGTTCTTGGGACAGTTGACAGCACACACATCATTGTATATATACAAAGTGCTTGTATACAAAAAGTTCTGGAGGCAAGCTTCTACCTGCTGAGGTTGCTGGGTCAAGTTGGGCTGCATTCGAAGTTTGATTTTGAGTTGTGAAGAATTTTTGGTTTACATTGAAGCTAATCCATGGGCGAAGATTGCTTTGTAGAAAATGGAATGAAGCATCCATGGCCTTCTCAGGAAATAGAACCATAATATGAATTTAAGATATCTTAGGTTCCTGCCCCTTTCTGCTTTTCTTAATAAGGATATTTGGATCAAGTTATTATCTGAGCATGAAGAAACACATTCTAGTACCATAAGTCTTAAACTTTAGAAATGTGGACTGTATGTAGGAGTGAGAAATCATCCTAATTCTTAGGAGCACGCCAGAAAGTGCAGTAAGTGGTGACATGCCTTTCATAATATAGCATGAGGAAGCATTCATCCATTCTTTCATCCATCCACCCATGTACTCATCTTCCGTCCATCCATCCCTCCCTCTCCCCTTCCCTCCCTCCCTCCCTTCCTCCCTCCCTCCCTCCCTCCCTTCCTTCCTTCCGATATTCTGGGCCCTGGGCTATATTAGGGCACATTGTAAGAGTTGCTCATAGGGCTGAGGAGGAGGTAGGCACACCTACAGATGTTTATGCAGTATTATGGTCAGCGGTGACACAGAGAGTTTTATAAGTTATGTTGAAAGGTTGTAAGGGAGGGGCTTATGAGCTATCCTGGGGAGCTGAGGAGGAAACTCCCAGAGAAATGGCCTGACTAAGACACAGGGCCTCCTGTGCTGACCTACAGGGGTTGTGGCCCTTTGAGAGATGGCACTCAGAGACATTGGTGACACCACACAAAGTGATGAGATTTGCTCTACAGTTGTGTGAAGGATGCCTTTTACTGGCAGGAGAGCTCTTGATTGCAAACAGGTAGGGGAAGGATTAGCATGAGGGCTGTGAGTGGCAGAGGTGTGAGGCACTTGCTGGTGAGTGTAGATTGGAGGTAAGAGAGAGGGATGGTTGGTGGTTCTACCAACTGATATCAGAGGAGTAAGTTTAGAAAATCCTAAAATGGGGCTGGGAAGGTGGCTCAGTGGTAGAGTGCTTGCCTTGCATGCATGAGGCCCTGGGTTTGATTCCTCAGCACCACATAAGCAAAAAGAAAAAAGCTGGAAGTGGCGCTGTGGCTCAAGTGGTAGAGCGCTAGCCTTGAGCTGAAGAGCTGAGGGACAGCGCCTGGGCCCAGAGTTCACCAGAGTTCAAGCCCCAAGACCGGATAACCCCCCCCACCACCACCAAAAAAAAGAAAATCGGAAAGTTCCATGTTTGGATAAGCTGGGCATAGAAGCATTGTGGCAGTAAGATATGGAAGGGAAGCTGGGTGTCAGTAGCTCATGCCTGTAATCCTAGCTACTCAGGGGGCTGAGATCTGAGGATTGCAGTTCAAAGCCAGTCAGGGCAGGAAAGGCCATGAAACTCTTTATCTCCAATTAACGACCAGGAAATAGGAAGTGGCGCTGTGGCTCAAGTGGTAGAACCCTTGTCTTAAGTTGAAGAGCTCAGGGACAGCACCCAGGCCCAGAGTTCAAGCCCCTGGACCGGAAAAAAAAAAAAAAAAGAGATGGAAGGGAGAAACTGTGGGTACAGGATGGAGTTGAAGGGGGAGAGCTTAGCTGGTGAGATCACTTTGGGGTTATTACCATAAAGGTCGAGCCATATAGTGGACAAGGTAGGTTATCCAGGGAAGGTGTATCTTGCTCCTGGAGCTTGAAGCAGAACTGTGAGGCTGTTAAGAAGATGGTGGGGGAAGAGAACTCAGGGTAGTTGGAATCCTGGGCTCAGGGGAGTCAGGGCTTGTCAGCTGGGATGGGGAGTAGAGCTTTGGAAAGGAGAGATGATTCAGTTGGCCTAATGTAGCAGAATTGTGTGTGTGTGTGTGAGAGAGAGAGACAGAGAGAGAGACAGAGAGACAGAGACAGAGAGAGACAGAGAAAGACAGAGACAGAAAGAGAGAGACAGAGAGAGACAGGTTTGAATTCAGTGGTGAGAAGCTTGGAAGGCTGATGAACAGACTCAGGAATGGGGTGGGACTGGAGAGCGAAAAGACTTTAGGTTTCAACTATTAAAATAAGTTAATCACAACCTCAGGCTTCAGCAAGCCATTGTCTTTTGGCCAGTGTCTTGACGTTGAGCTGTCTCCATTAGCAAAGAACAACACAGTAACCGGAAGACCTGGTGCTATACTGTGGACACATTATTCGATTGAAGAATGGCTTGTTAATGAACAGTTCCCTTCTCCTGTTCTCTCCTCTCACCTGGAACAATCCTATTGTATTCAGTGCAAAGTGGATCCTCTCAGAGTTCAGATCACCCTTCCTCTAATTATTAATCACATAGCTACATTATAATGGTATGCCTCATGAAATGACATATTGTGTATCTACATGACATCTAATTTTTATATAACAGTAACTGTTTAATAATGAATAATAATACCTTTAAGAAGGGAGCCCTGATTAATCTTATGGCCTGTATCTGAGTACTGTCATAAAATATGTGAGAAACTTGGAAGCTCCTGCGGAATTGGTACCATTTTTTTTCTTAAGAGACTTTTTTGGTGCTTGTGACACACAATGAGAATGAGTACTCATGCTAAATGCTTGAGGTGTTTGACATAGCTCCAGTACCAAGATGAATGAAACAACATTTTGATTTACCTAGGGAGCTGGTCCAGGCTGATTTACACAGGGCATTCTTCAAGGCTCTGTTTTTACTTTGTAGATGAGTAAACTGAGGCATGAGAGTGAATAAAACCACTCTCTGAGATTGGAAGGAACAGAATGGAAATGCAGAGCATATGGGCTGTGGTGCTGACTGGAAGGAGAAGAGCTCTGTAATCATAACCCGTTCATTTTTCATCTTGCTTTGTTTTCGGGACAGTCATAAACTATCCTTTGCAATCTGGAAAATGTAAACAAGTGCATCCTTTTGGTTCACCAAACCTGACAAGTCTCTTGAAAAGGTAAATTGCTCACTCAGAAGCTCTGAAAACTGCAATCATACAGGGATAGGAATCTAAAGGTGAGAACTCTCAACAGTAAATACTTCTTAGGTCTGGTGCTTGCTAGCGGTACCAACATCATTCACTGCATACGTCAGTAAATTCCTCATGCTGGACAGCCTGTCCTGGGTTCAGTGCAGAGGGAGGGGTTCCATGTGAGCAGATTGTAGAAGTGGGATGCACCTGTTTAATGGATTAAGCTACTTAAGAAAAAAATTTAAAGCTGCACTGGTTAATTTGCATTCCTTTCTTGGTTGGTGGTAACAGGCTCTGGTTTTTTGATTTCTCTGGCAGGGTTTCCTTCCCTAATCGGAAGTGATAAGCCAAACAATTGTTCATTTGCTTAGACACAATGGAAGATTGTGGGTAATTGAAGGGAGCCAGAGAGGCCCCTTGAATCCATAGGGAACTGGAGGCAGGTCTGACTCCTGGCTCTTTGGAGGTATTTTCTTCTGTTGCAGGGGAGAATGGGACCAGCCATCTCCGAGGTGATGGCAGACACCAGAATGCAATCTCAGCAGAGACCAGAAGCCTGGCCAGCTCCAGCCCTGTTTCAGCCCTGCCTCTCAACAGGCTAGCAACCTCTGGCTCCTAGTCTATGTTTAGACAGAAGGAAGGACCTTCAGTACCTACCTTGTAGGAGTGTTACCATCTATTAAAGGTGAAGATCAATTATTTTAAAATGGTGAAGAATTATCTAGGATGGGCAGATGGTGGGTGTTGGCCTACTGTAGGGACCAGGTTCAAGTCACACAAAATGAGTGAGCACACTGAAGGTTGAAAAGGAATTCAAACAGGGTCTACCAAGGCCTTATTTTACCCCTGAGGAAACAGTGAAGCAATTTCCTTGAATTTCAATGGTGAGTTCCATGTGTCTTTTCGCTTTTGGCCTGCTGCAGAACCACATTGTTCGGAAGTGTTGGTTTGTCCTTAGAGTTTAGCTCCTACTAGAGTTTGCTAGGATCCAGAGGCTGATTATTTCTTAGGAAGGAGTGAGCTCAGAGGATCGTGGGCTAGAAGACATGTAGGCAGGGTCTGCATTGGGAGCTCCTCATCTGCCCTCTTCAAACCTGGTCTCTGCTTCCTGTGATTTACTTTTCTGGGCTTAGTTGACCATCAGGTCTCAGGCAGTCATTCCCAATTCTAGCCAGCCAGCCAGCTATCTGTCTATCTTATCTATCATCGTTCAGCAAGGCTGTTAGAAGAGTCGGCTTACCTCAATTTTCGAATGGAGAATTAAGACTCAGAGAGGATAACTTACTTATCTGGAGTCATACAGCTTTCAGTATAGTTGTGGTTAAGCTTTTGGAACCAGGTCTGGCAGACTTCTGAGCGCACATATGCTCTTTGCATTTTAACATCTACTTTCCTGTAGAAAGGAGGGACAAAGTGCAGGACTTTCACTGTCTCTCTTCTTCTCCCTCATGTCCCATACCACCTCTCATGAGTTCCTTAGTGTGGAAAGCCAGGGACCCTTCTGACAAATCATAGCTTTGACTGCCCCAATCAAGCCTCCTTTACTAAACCAGTGGCACCCCATATTGAGTGGAAAGGAAGGAGGAAGATGGGGGCTAGTTTAAGGAAGAGTTTTGTTACCGGTTTTTCAACCCTGGCTTCTCAGGGAGTTGATATTTAAGAGTATCTAGTATCAGACTTGCTGCATAGGCCTTGCTATTCTTACTGTTGGAATGCTATAGCTGTACAAGTTGGGAGGGTAAATGTATTTTGTGAGATATGTTTGTCCTTTCCCTCCACAATTGGCTTTTATACTGCAACTGTTGCTGCCTTTCACAAAATGAAAAGCATGTATAATAGACCGAATCTCTTATTTGGACATCTTGCATTTCTCTTTCTTTTCCAGTGTGAACATGTGTCCCCTTTATCTCTCATTTGTAGTTTAGGGCTTTGTTGAAGCCTAGATTATTAGTCTCTTGTACATTTCTCCAAATATCAATATTATCTTTATTTTTTGTAATGGATTGTGTTAATAGGACATGTTTTTAAACCATAGGAATAAAGTTACCAGGAAAAACATGGAGAAAACTTGTGTGCTCACTACCCAGCTCCTAGTGTTCTGATTTCTCTTTTTCGTGTGTATACTGTTCCAAATGCTTGAACTCAGAGCCTGAGCACTGCCCCTGAACTTTTTTGCTCTAGGCTAGTGCTCTGCCACTTGAGATACAGCTCTACTTCCAGCTTTTTGGCACTTTATTAGAGTTAAGAGTCTCATGGACTTTCCTGCCTGGGCTGGCTTTGAACTACGATCTTTAGAGCTCAGTCTCTTGAGTAGCTAGGATGACAGGTGTGAGCCACCAGTGCCTGGCGTGTTATGATATTTTACCCTGCTTGTCGAATGTTGTTTAAATAAAGACAGACATCTTGCAGTTGAAGCTAATTAGCAACTCTGATCCCATTTGCTAAAGGAGACCATGGTCCTGAACTTGATATTTATCCTTCTTGTACATTTAAAAAGTACTTTTCTGTCTCCGTAGATTTATTAAAATAGCATGTGTTACCTTGGTGCCAGTGGCTCAGGAAGCTGAGATCAGAGGATCTTGGTTCAAAACCAGCCTGGGCAGAAAAGTCTCTTCAGTTAACAACCAGCAAGAAGCTGAAGGTAGAACTGTGGCTCAAGTGGTAAAGCAGTATCCTTAAGTGAAAAAGCTAAGAGACAGTGCCCAGCTCAGTCTCTAAGTTCAAGCCCTAGGACCAGTACATGTGTGCGCGTGCACTCACTCACGCACGCACACACACGTTCCCCTTATGATGAACATTTAGCTTGTCCTACAGCGCTGTTCTGCTATTGTTTTGTTGTATACTCTGCATGTGTGTCTCCAGCCTAGGGTGTGTATGGGAAGGTGATGGGCTGTATGTGAGCACTCTTGCTTCATGATGAGCTAGCTGTCTTATTGCTTTCCTGCATCTCTTCATCATATGCCACATGTGGATTCCTGTTGCTCTTCTCATCTCCTTGCCCCTTGAGATGCCATGCTTCAAGTTTTTGCAGGTCTGATGGTTATAAAGAGAGCTTCCTTGTTCCCTTAATTATTCTTTGATTAGAAGTGACATTGAGTGCATATTAAGTGGCTGTTGGAGTTTTCTCATCAGTGGAAGTACCTGTTTTTGTGCTTTGGCCATTTTTCTATTGGATCACTTGGTGTTTTCTTACATAGTTTTGTAAGAGAATTCTAGATATTGACACTCTACGAGTATAATTAGTAGCAGATCTCATCTCTCAATGAGTGACAAGTCTTTTTACTTTGCTTTATCCATTAATGACTAGGAGTTTCACCTTTTTAAGGAAGTTGTATTAATGGGGCTTTTTCCTTTTTGCTCTGTGTTGTTTTGGTGGGAGGATGGTGTCTTATCTTACCCTCAGCTTACAGAGATGTGCTTTAGGGCAGATCTTTGCTTTTCTGATCTCACTGCCTGGTTGGTGTATTACATTCTAGCCCTGTGTGAGGGAAGTGGGGAATCTGTGCAAGTGGTTGATTACAGAATGGTTCCCAGTGTCTGTGGAGATAGCTGCATCTGTCCCTGTGTGCGTGGGGCTGACCTTGGCGTTAGCCATGATCCTTTGTCTTTACCTTGACCCTGTGGCTGTTTCTGAGAGCTGCTCAAGTACAGTGTTGATTGATCTTTCCTTAAACCTAGCTTATGGCCAGCCTGAGAAAATTGATTGGAAAGCTGTCTGCCCTACTCACCTTCCATGTAGCTTCACTGTTTTACTGCCATTGCTGGAAGCTTCAAAGGCATAAAGCCTGGGGAGTGGTGGGCTCCTGGCTCCTTCTTAGCGTTCTTGGCCCACCATCAATGAGGGTATGGATATATGTGAAAAGAGAACACAGTGTTTGGCTTCTGGGCCATTCTTCCTTGGAACTTCAGAACTGTCTGCACACCCAGAGTGCCAGTGGGTTCAAGGCAGGTTAGACAAACTGCCAGAACTCAAGTATATCAGCAATGGAAAGGCACTTAGGGGTCAATAGGTTTTGTCCTCACATCTCAGTCAACAGTCTCTTGTGGAATGCGTGCCAGGCATCTGCCACTCGCTCTGCTGAGGGTGCAGTGGTGACATAATAGCCAAGGTCGCTCGGGGGTAGGGGACACACAGGGAACAGCAGGTTCATTTCAGTGTCATCAGTGTGACAGGATGGACAAGCAGAGTCCTGAGGCCACATTCCTCTGTCATTTCTTATTTTACAAAGATCTCTTTTCTTGTGGTACAGAAGCTGATTTGACAAGTGGACCACAGCCAGCCCACCACCTGTTTCTAGAGATTCCTAAGTGAAGAATGGCATTTACATGTTTGAATAGTTGGGGGGAACATAGAAAAGCAGGCATTTGTAATAGATTTTGATGATGGGGAATGCTAACCTCAATTAACTGAAATTAGTTATTCCTTCCCTTTCCAGGAAGAATTCCAAACTTGTCCATGGTAGACTTACATTGCAGAAAACTGCTCTCAATGATTAGGAAAAAAAATTAAATTTTATCAGTAAGAATTACATGGAAAATTATTTTCTCTCATATAGTTTTCTTAGTCTTTCTTCTAATATTTCATGCTGAAATATTATGTTACCTGGCCATTACTATACTGTTCTCGTCAGGTGATCTTGGGCAAGTTACTTCTTGTGCCTCAGTTTCTTCATCTGCAAAATGATCATGAGGCTTATTTCCTGGGCTATTGTAAGAAAGAAAGAAGAACTGACGTTAAACTCCTGCCAAGTTTTAAGTGATTCAATAGATATTAGATCTTCTCTAGTGAAAAGTCAATAATAATCAACTTCTTGAGGGTGGTTAAAGGAGCCCAAGGGGAATGGAGGCCGGCTGGGGGTGGGGCTCGGGACACACCTCAGGTCAGTGTCATGAAAGCATCAAATTCCGTTATGGCTGTGAGATCCCAGGACTAGATCTCCTGAGGGCTGTGTCCGATGGTGCTGGCAGATTCCCACTACATTAACGCCACTCCAGCATAATTTTCCTCATGAAGTGCAATGAACCAGAGCTAAAAAATGTAAGTAACAGCTTCAAGTCCTTAACGAGGCTATAAATACAGGAGGAAAATAATTTAAACAGCCATTTCCTGGTAGAAAACTGTCCTTTTCGTAGACCTCTCCACTTTGTCTTTGCTTGCCTCATTAATAGTAGCCACTGGCTTTCTTTACACACTCATTTTTTATAAGAAGGAAACAAAACATTTATCATCTCATGGGAGAAACAAATTGTTTGATGTGGGGACTGTGGTGGGCAGCTAGCTGGGCTCACTTACTGTCCTGGTGACTTGCTCCATTCATAAGTGGTTCCTGATGAAGAATTATATATGGTCTTCCTTTGGGATCATAAACAGCGTTATTATCAGATCTCTGAGTACCCAGGGTCACCTTTCTTAGACCCGCAGCAATCTCTCTGGATTACATCTTCCTTGATCAGATGGGTAAATATTGGGGGCAGGGCTTGTGGAATGAGCTCATATGATCAGAGTGGCATGCAGACTAGGTTGGGTTGGAACTCGAGCCATATCTTCTTACCATACAGACATCCTTGCATGACTGCTCTCTTCCTAATGAAAGCTAGAGTGTGCCCATCGCCAGATTCCAGCATGATGAAGTGTTTCATTTAATGAGAACTGAATGGCTCTGGGAAATGCACAGGACAGATGTCTCGGGTTCTGTGTGGTACTGATGCCATCATCGAAACAGTCTAGAATTGAAGAGGCCTTCAGGGATCCTGGAGAGATGTTCAGAAACAAATTGGGAGGACTTGCCTCAGTAGGCGGCCTTTCCTGTGCCCATGGATGTGTTATGTGCATGTATGAGTGGTTATAGGCAAGTGTGTGTTTCAGAGGCAAGTCACAGGGAAAATAGCAGCTTTTAGTAGGCCTCATAACACCATATTTGTTGGCCCAAGTCAGTGGGAAGAGTTGTTCATTCTCCAGAGTGATTTTAGATAAAATCTGAGATCTGCAGAAGTGAGTGTTAAGCCATCGGTGTATCTGAACATAGGTACGTTTGTGTGCCTTGTTTGCGGTGTTCATTGAGCCTACAGACCTGGATTGTCAGGATGCAAAGGAGAATGAAGGCTGTTGGTCAGAAATCTGTTGATGATTTGCAAATGTCAGTTCTGTATAGTACCAAGCCCAAGGTGCCTCTTGGGAGAGAAGATAAGCAGAGGGTGGGGAGAGAATCCACAGGATTCAGCAGGAGAAGGAGAATTCCCAGTTCTCTGCTGGAAGAGTCTGCAGCACTCACTGCGTATTCTGGAATGATTCTGGTGGAATGCCACAGCTGTTGGAATTTCTGTAGTTGCCCCAGTTTTGTTCCCGTCATCAAGTAGAAATTTGTGAGTGTCACAGATTACAGGGGAAACTGCTGTAGCTGGCTGCTTGCCTTTGTCTACTGCAGAAGGACTTGACTTTCTTTCTTTCTTTCTTTCTTCCTCCTCCTCCTCCTCCTCCTCCCTCCTCCTCCTCCTCCTCCTCCTCCTCCTCCTCTTCCTCCTCCTCCTCTTCTTCTTCTTCTTCTTCTTCCCCTTCTCCTCCTCCTCCTCCTCCTCTTCTTCTTCTTCTCCTTCTCCTTCTCCTTCTCCTTTTCTTGATACAGATGGTATAGTTATTTTAAGTAAGTGATATGCTACAGTGAAAATGGATAGCTCTGTTAAGTTTTTCAGCTTAATGAAGAAAAGAAACATACCAGAGAAGGGAAGAAGACCAATCCTAGCTAGCCAACTTTGTGCTAATGCTTATCCTTCTTCAGTTCCAAATGTGACCCAACACACTGGGATGGGATAAATATTTCAGCCACTAGGAAGCCCAGGAGTTGGACTGAAAACCCCTTTAAAGCAGGCGGGGTAGTCATTTACCTGTTGAAGTCCAGGCATGCCCATGCCCCCCTTTTAGACTTCCTATCCCACTCACATTGTAGGGAAATGGAGCAAAGGTAGAGGAACTTTTTTTTTTTTGGGTCCGGTCGTGGGGCCTGAACTCTGGGCCTGGACGCTGTCCCTCAGCTCTTCAGCTCAAGGCTAGCACTCTACCACTTGAGCCATAGCGCCACTTCCAGCTTTTTTCTTTTTGCTTATGTGGTGCTGAGGAATTGAGCCCAGGGCCTCTTGCATGCAAGGCAAGCGCTCTACCACTGAGCCACCTTCCCATCCTGGTAGCGGAACTTTCTAAGCAAGTACTAGAGATGAAGAATAAGTTTGTAGTGCAGCATTTGCTTTTCTTCTTTAGAGTGGTTGCAGGTAATTCATTTGGGGACCAAGAGAGTGATGACAGGTGCCTGGAATACAGAGCTAAGCAAGGTAGTGCTTCTCTGCCCTCAGTGAGCATTCTGTCCAGCAGAAGACAGTGCAGATACATCACGTTGCTTAGGCACAAATTGGGGAAAAGGAAAATAACAAGAATATGACCAGAGTGAACAACCAAGGCACGGGCTTTAGGTTGGATGTCCTTGAAGGGGTCTGAGAGTTAGTGATTTAAAGTGAGGTGGAAGGGTGAATACAAGGATGTTAGCTGGTTGGGTTGGATTGCTCTCACAGGCCCATGACATATGGTGGCTTGAATAACAGATGGTTGTCTTACTGTTCTGGATGTCTGAGATAAGGTGTGGGCAGGATTGATTTCTTCTCAGGCCCCAATCCTTGATTTGTAGAAGGCCATCTTTAAACTCTGTCTCCTTGTAGTCTTCCCATTATGCCTCTGTCCTAATTCCTTTGTCTCTTAAGGGATTCAGCCATATTGTAGTAGGGCCCACCTGTGGCCCTCATTTTACTTTTATTTTCTCTTTAAAGACACCATCTTTAAATTTATATGCTCACAGTCTCAGGTACCAGGAGTTAGGACTTCAAGTTCAGGGGACAAACTTCAGTCCACAACATCAGATGAGAGGTGAGCTGAAGAATCTTCGAGGTCCACTCACGGCATGGTTGGGAGGCCTCCTGGCCTGGACGCTACTGATGAGGTCAAGGGTGGGTCCCAAAGGAAGCACTAGATGTGAGTGGGAGGGGCCGGATCAAATTGAGCTTGGTATCCCCTGGAGAGTTTGAGATTTAGATTTGTCCTTAAGGATACAGAGGAACTAAGAGAGAAAGGGGGTAGATAAGGATTAAAAAGGGGTGGACATAACTCGTGGTAGATAATATTTGTCCCATATTGGCACTTCTTGTTCCCATAGGGCCTTGGGCTCCTCCTCAAATATTTCTTCTTCCCGTGATTCCCCAGGTGCCCACTCAAACAATGAAAAGAGCTGAGGTGGTCATTGTACAAGCCAAGGAGAGGAAATATAGGAGGAGCCCGATATTATAAAAACTTCCCTCTGGGAGAACTCATCGGACTCTTCATTGGGATGGAGTGACTTGCTACTTACTTCCTTTCACAGCTTTACTTGGACTTCCGAATAAACTTATTCAGTTTAAACACTTTCCTTCCTTTTAACTCTTTGATGAGACAGGGAGTCTGTTTCTCAGAACTATTTAAAAAATGTCACTCTGTGTAAAGAGAAGAATCTGGAAGGAGAGAGAAGTGTTAGGTAGCAGGTGGGTTTAACTGGGGATTTCTCTACCCTGGCTCCATTATTTCTGGTGATTGGTATTTTGTTTGTTAGAGGCAGGGGATGGTTTCCTGCAGGATACAAAGCAACATTCCTGACCTTTCCATGCTAAATGCCAGTGGCACCCTGCTCTACTCATGACAACCTTTACTGTCTTTAGGAACTTCCACATTCGCTTGGGAACAAAATTGCTCCCTAACTAGACCACTGGTTGCAAAAGGGAGTTGGTGTTTGGTGCCAATGTGAGACAGATTGATAAGGTTTGAGGAAGGTTTTGAGAAAAGAATAAATAGGATGTAATTTCCTTTGCCTTGGTGTTTTTGCTTGATACTCTGGACACTTCCCTAAAGGACAAAGCTGTGTGTACACACAGTGGAGTGACCCCAGGGGAGCACCGAGGATGTGCTTCTCACTCTGTTATCCTCCAGGCTCTGTCCTGACTGGGGAACACCTGCTACCGTGGACATGGTATTTAATCTCTGCATCTGCATTTGTTTGTTAAAGTCCTTCTGCTAACAGCCCTATTCAGCTATCAGAGCAGGCACTTTGGAATCTAATCTGATCAATTTTCTGGTTCTGGAAATCTGTTCATCAGAGCAAGATTTCACAGTTGTACTGGCTTTTCCCAGGGGGTATGCCTGGGAGAATTAGCTTTGTCTACAGAAGTAAATGTAAGTGATTTCCAAACAACATACAGCGACAGTTCTGCATTCCGTGGCCCTAGTGACACCCAGAACAGTTGTTAAGAAACAGCTGGAGTGTGTGGGTTTCTGAATTGAGTATTTAGTGTCTGGCTAGGATCCAGTACAAGGCTAGGGTTCCTCCCTATCAGACACTCTCAGCATCATGACCTTTCACCTGGAGACAGTACACTGATTTTATATCCTTCTCAGGATTGATGGTGACTTTCTGGAGCTATCTTCAGAGGGAATTTGGTGTTGAGCCTAGACTCAGGGGGACAGGGTATTACAATTGATTAGTGATGTCTGGGTGGTAGAACAAAAGAGATGGTAGCATAATGTTTGTAATCCCTATCAGAACACATGCTTTTTTAAATCCATGTTCTTCTGGGTTGTGCCTTCTTGTACCATACCCCATGTCTTTGCTGACATTGTTCTCTGGACCCGAAGGGCTCTTACTTTTCATCCCCAAGTATTTCTCAAACTTCTCTGGAAATTTTACTTTTTTCCTGGACTCTTTCTTTCCCTTCCTCCCTTTCTCCCTCCCTCCCCCCTTCTCCCACCCACTCTTTCCTTCTTTCATCAGGGGGCTTGAACTCAGGACCTGGACACTGTCACTGAGCTCTTTTACTCAAGGCTAGTGCTCTACCACTTGTCCTATAGTGCCACTTCTGGTTTTCGGGTGGTTAACTGGAGGTAAGAGTCTCATGAACTTTCCTGCCTGTGTTGGCTTTGAACTGTGGTCCTCAGCTCTTAGCCTCCTGAGTAGTTAGGATTATAGGTGTAAGCTGCTAGCACCTGGCTCTGAAATCTTTCTTGATTCCTCAAATTTCTCTAAAGAGCACTGATAGCCATTCAGTGATTTCTTAAGTATCATGATGGATTTTTCTTGGGTCCGGTCACGGGGCCTGAACTCTGGGCCTGGGCGCTGTCCCTCAGCTCTTCAGCTCAAGGCTAGTGCTCTACCACTCGAGCCACAGCGCCACTTCCGGCTTTTTTCTTTTTGCTTATGTGGTGCTGAGGAATTGAAACCAGGGCCTCGAGCATGCAAGGCAAGCGCTCTACCACTGAGCCAACTTCCCAGCCCCTCATGATGGATTGTTATTCATAGAGATCCTCTGGCCACAGAAGAGATTATGTATTGGAGAGGGCAAGAAGCAGGGCGGGCAGAAAGGCCAAGTTGGGAGGGAGCTTGTTGCAGGAATTCAGAGAGAATGGTTGCTTGGGCTATGGTTGTGACTTATGGTGAGGGAGACTTGGGGTTGCTTATCTGTAGCAGTGATGGGGTGAGGAATGGACAAGGAAATTCCTAGGTTTCTGATGTGGGTATTTGGGCAGAGTGGGGCCTTTTGCTGTAGCTTATCTTCTGGAGTTTTCCAGTGAGCTATGAGAGGGGATAATAGATTAACTATGTTAATCTATTACATTGTGGCAGATGATGTATAAGGGAACCGCTATGTGCAGCTTGCCTCATGGTGGTATCCATTCCTGTTGGTGGATGCCTGCTTCTTCCAGTTCTAAAATGTTTTCAGCATCACCCCAATAGTGACATCACCAGACAGCAGAGTTGAACACTTGTCTGGAGAAGCCAGGGAGACCGCCAGAGGGAAGGCAACAGAGAATTGCTTGCTTGCAGATTGTATATGGATCTGCTAGGTGACAGAAGGCATTTAGGGGAAGTGAAGCACCCACAGAAATCACAGTGTCATTGAGCGGGAGGTATGGATCAAGTGGTAGAGACCTTGCATGAAAGAAGGTGCAGTAAGAAATCTGGAGTGTTGAGATCTAGCGGTAATTCCTGTTGCTAATGCTTGTGGAAGAGCATAATGGGCCTTTCTAGTTGTTCCAGGCACATCTAATAAAGGCCATATTTTTAATGCAGCTGTGGCAGTGTAGGCACAGGTGACTGTGCGGCCTGAAGGAAGGACCTCCAACTTTATGTTCTCCAGACCTAGCACAAATGGTTGGTCATTTGTGCTGGATGAATAAATGCTCACTGAATGAATGGGGGGTAGGGGTGGAGGTAGGGCTCTGGAGCTGCTGTTTGCTGAGGGGCTGGTCTTTTTCTCCTTTCTCCTAGCTTATTTTATATCCCCTCCTCCCTTATCGCCCAGCTATTGATTCACTGACAATGATGGATCAGGTGAGTTGGATGAGTTTCTGACCCTCTTCTGCCTACCATCATTCCATTCTTCTCTGTTTGCTTTGCTTTCTTATAGTGGCTTGGTGTAGGGGCCTTGGCACTTTATAATTATTCAGGGAAGTTGAACCTGAACCTTGGGCTTGGTTCTAAACCTCTAGTAACTCTTGGCAGGCGCTGTATTAGCCCAGCTAGCCTCCTGGGGGTTAGAAGGCCTGAGTTCAAGTTTCATCTTGGCCTTTCCTATTCACACAACTTCAGACAGGTCAGTTTGTTGGCCTGGGGCATCCTATTTCCTAGAGTAAAATGATCTCTCAGTATTGTTGCCAACTTGGCCTAAGTCCAAGGACTCTGGGATTGTAGGGACTGTGAATCTGAGGCCAGGAAGGCTCCTGCAGTTCTTGCTAACAGAGATATTGAGAGTCCAGTGCACATTTTTATCCACAACTTTAATTTTTAGCTGTTAACAGCTGGTTAGAAAAGAACTTTTGGGTTTTTATAGTCAATCTCTTTGAGCATCGATTTCCTGTTTGCCCTGTATTCTTCCCAGTTTAGTGTCTCAGAATCTGTAGCAGACAGGTGGGACAGTTCATCAGCCGGGTGGGGCAGAGGGGGAAGGCCCAGACACCAGTGGAAGGTCACCTGTGGCCTTTCCAGCTCGGTGGAGAGTTAAGCCCTGGTTGCCATTGCTGTACCTTTTGACTGCCCTGCTCCCCTATCTCCTAACAGAGAGCCAGCTGCTCCCTGGGAACAACTTCACCAATGAGTGCAACATTCCTGGCAGATTCATGTGCAGCAATGGGCGCTGCATCCCAGGTACCTGGCAATGCGATGGGCTGCCCGACTGCTTCGACAAGAGCGACGAGAAGGAGTGCCGTGAGTGACCAGCCCATAGTTGTGGTTTGGGGGCGGGTGAGGAGGGTGATATCCTGGGCCCAGGAAAAGAGGCTCAGATCTGGGTTAGGTTGTTGTGATGGTTCTCCATCCGCAAGGAACCAACCTAGCAGTGGACCCAGGGCTGCCTGACCCAAAGCCCATGTTGGTGACAGTCTTACAGTCCCAGTGGAGTTACTTGATGTGGCCAGAATCCAGCTTGGAACCAATGTGCGTTGCTTCCCCTTGTCCTTTGCTGATAGATGCGCTCTGGGCCTTCTTGGGGTTGCTCCCTTCATATGGGCACCACCAGGTTGTGATGGTCCTTGGTGTTTCCTGCCTTACTGCCTCATTCAGCCTCCTTGGACCTGTTTGTACAAAAACACGAAGGAGTTCTGAGTTGAGGATCAGCTGCAAGAAAGGAGGGAGGCATCTGGGATGTGAGTTGGTTTCCAGGTGTCCATTGATCATGCTTCATGACTCTGAGTTCATTTGCTGCCTCCTCCTCCTCCTCCTCTTCCTCCTGCCTCCTCCCCCTCCTCTTCCTCTCAGCAGAGGGGACTTGGCCATGGATCTTTCCTTTGGCTCCCCAACAAGTAAAAGCACCAGGAGGGAAGGCACAGGCTGGCCTGAAGGGCCACTGCCTTGGGACCACATACCTTCACTCTTTCATGAGCTTTGGGAACCAATCCATGTGGCCTGTCTGTCAGGACTCTGTGTTCTGGCTCTGAATCTGCAATCTCTCTTGAAGCCAGCAGAGGAAATGGCTGAGGATAGGATAATGACTTGAACTTTTGGCATAGCTCTTACTGGGATTTAAAGTCCAGACTGTTGACGCACAGGAAGGAACGCTGGATTTGTAGGCCACCACGAGGCCATCCAGGGAGCCAGATGCCCCCTTGCTTTTCAGTGTACTGATAAAGGTGGCCACTGAGACCGGGCCCCTCACCTGGCCCAAATATCCTCCAGGCCTGCTCCTGTTCTTCAGAAAAGTTGTGGAGAGAGAAAATTGGGAATGAAGGGGAGGGGAGACTATTTCATTTGTCCAGTGTATGTGTGATTTTTCTAAAATAGAACGTTAGACATAATGCTTTTTTTTCTGTGTTTTTCCCCCAAATTGCCTTTGAAAAGTGTTATATCTGTTTCAACTTTTTTCTGTTATTTTTTTTTTTCATGGCTTTAAAGCTGTTAGAAATGTAACACTGGTAATTTGAGTTTCAAGGGAGATAGCATGTATGAGTTCCATCATTTGTCTGGTCCTAAGGATTATTAAACACAACACAGATGTGGAATTGTTTTGTTTGGTTGATGATATGTTTTTTAGCTGTGAACTCACTGTGAATATTGGACCTGTGAGAAGTTTGTGAAGGAGTTCAGGATGAGGAAGAAGACTCTGTTTTACTGTCGGCTCCATTAGTGGCACCCATGTGTGTTTCGTTATTTCTGTGACATTCTGTGTCCCCCTCAGGCAGTGCGTTCCCATGATTTTAGAATTCATGCTCACACTAGAAGATGCGATAGGGAATGGTGAAAAAGGTTGGTGCTAGCAGCTGCTGGGAGCTGTTTGGTTTGGTTTGGAGTAGGCTCATTCTTGACTATCCAGAATTCTGCCCTTCATCCTAGAGACTTGACTGGCATTCATTTTGTCTTGATCAAAACATAATTAAAATTTTAACCTTTCCTCTGTCCCCCCCCCCTTTTTTTTGGCTTTAAATTGCAGAGTTAGACAACAAAGGGAAGTGAGTTTCTTTTCTAATAGAAATCATACTTTGATTTTAAATTTCTTGCCTACTCCCTTCCTGTTTAGGAGTTGAGTATGAGCTTTGGAGAAAGGCTGTCTGTACTCAAATCGGAGTCCTTTTTCCCTCCATAGGGGACTAGGCTATCTCGGGAAAGTTTCTAGACTGTTCTAAACTTTAGCTATTGGGAGGAATAAATAAAGTTCTTTTTCCCGGAATAAATAAAGTTCTTTTTCCTATTTTTTTTTTGGGGGGGGGAGGGAGGGATGGGGTCCTTGGCCCTGGGCTTGAACTCAGGGCTGGCATTGTCCCTGAACCGTTGTTTTTTTTTTTTCCCTCAAGGCTAGCACTCTACCATTTGAGCCACAGCCCTATTTCCCGATGTTTTGTTGGTTAATTGGGGATAGAGTCTCATCGACTTTCCTATCCCGGCTGGCTTCTAAGTGTGATCCTCAGTGCTCCATTTACTAAGAATGAGCCACTAGTAACCAGCAAGAGATTCTCCTAGTGCCTCAATCTCTTCTCCAAAATGGGAGTGATAAGGCTTCTTCTAATCCTGAGTGTCACAGTGAGGTTTTAATGTGTGTGCGTAAGGCATTCACCATAGAGCCTGCACACTCCCCGTGGCTTGTTAGCCTATACTGTCTACACAAACCACGCTACTTGGTGTTATCATGAGTTGTACGATCGAGTCACCTGCCTTTTCTGCTTCACAGTAGAGGCCCTTGGCATCTTCACCATGCTTTCTATTTGCAAATTTTTTTTTAGTGAAGTTGACTCAGTTGACAAGGGCCACCAAATATGTGCATTATAACTTACTGTTTAAATCACCTTTGCTTTTTAAATTATCGTATTGTAAAGGTGATATACAGAGGGGTTACGGTTATTTAAGTCAGGTAATGAGTACATTTCTTATCAAACAGTGTCACCTCCTCCCTCATTTTCTCCCACTTTTTCTCCTCCCTCCCCCCAAGTTATATAGTTCATTTCTGACAGTGTCTGGTGAGTATCACTGCTGCATTTGTTCACCCCTTGTCCCACCATTTCAGCGTTTCCTCTTCCCCTCCCCAAATCAGATAAACTTATGTAGGAGATGCAGGGTACAGAGATCAAAAACAGTGACACAAGGAAAAAGAAAACCAAGCAAACAAACAAAAAGAACCACAAACACTACAATAAAAAAAAAACCCTCTAGTTTCCTTTTTTTTTTAAGCTTACGCTGCTGAAGATACTTGGGACCTCTTGAGTGGCCTAGATAGCAGAAAGACATGATGGCTTTAGCTTGAGCCAGGGTGGAAAGCCTGAGGTTGCATCTCTTCAGGACACCCAGAGAGCAGCTTGATCAATAATCGATGCCACTTTCTTCCTCGGCCTTCTGCAAGTCACAAAGCCCTTTGTCTAATTCTCTGGCACATCTGGGTGCTTTAGGAGAGGACAGGGAAGCATCTGATGTCCTTGCAGAGATGAGGGCCTCCAATGCTGACTGATACTTGGCCGCTGACAAGATAATTCGTAGAGTGAGAGACAGAGGGAGAGAGGTATCTTGTGGTGGGACATAGCCAGTAAGTAGCTCCTTGTATCCACAGCAGAGGCCAGAATTTTCAGACAGTAAGAAATTTTATCATAAAGGTAATGAAATCACGTCGTGTAAAAACCGAGGACAGGGAGAGGAGAAAAAACAAAAGAATCATACGAGAATCCATACTGTAGTAGACCCAGCTGTCTTGGAAGGTTTCATTCAGGTGCCTTTCTGTTTTAATCTCTGTGAATGTTCTGTTTTGCATTTCTAGCTTTTCTATGTAGCATTGTGCCAAGTCATCATTTTCTTTTTGCATATTTTTCTTTCACCATTTGAATGCCTAGATATGAATCCTTTTTTTTGTATTTATTATAAAGTAGCTTACTTAAGTTATTGTTTGTTATTTCTCATTACTTTTTATTTATGTATATTTTTTTGCAGTGCTGGAACTCTGGTTTTCCTATTTAACTAGGCAAGCACTGTATCCCTGAGCTACACCCCCTCCCCTGCCCCAGGCCCAGCATTAATGGGTTCCATTTTTCCACTGTTGGACATAGTGTACACTGTTGTGAACATGAGGGTGGGTATGACTTTGCTCCTGTTTTGAGAAATTTCTTTAGACTGGAATTCTCAGAAATGAAATGAAACAGCCAGTCTGGGGAGTGGAAGCTTTTTCTGGCTCTACAGACAGACTGCCCGCTTGTTTGCTAAAGGTCTGCACTCCTTTGCTTGCGCTGGCAATGCCTGAAAACCAGGACTTTATTTTTGTCTTGGCAAGCATTGAGTAATCTCTTTTAAAAACATATTTTGGGGCTAATTTAATAGTTGAAAACAGTTAATGTATATAAGATCTTTTTTTAAAAATTGAGGTTGAATGTTTTCCCATACCTCCATTTACTAGTTATTGTTCCTTGTGAAATATCTATTAGTACGCTATTGTTAATTTTCATCTGGGCTGATGCTTTACATTCTTTGCTCTGTGTCTCTGGGGAACAACCTCATATCGTTTTGAGAAGAGGCTCAATTGGGGAAACTTTGAGTGTATTTTTGTTCTTGGTTGGTAGATTGCCCTGAGTGATCTTTTTATCCAAATTCCCTTCCCTTCCCTTCCCTTCCCTTCCCTTCCCTTCCCTTCCCTTCCCTTCCCTTCCCTTCCCTTCCCTTCCCTTCCCTTCCCTTCCCTTCCCATCCTTTCCCATCCCTTCCCTCCCCTCCTCTCTCCATCCCTTCCCTCCCCTCCCCTTCTCTTGAAAGGAACTGAGGTATATTTTAGGAAAGCATAGCTGCTCTCCGAAAGGCCTGCTTGTGTGGGAGTCCTTGTGTGGACTTACTAAAGTCTTCTGGGCCACACTGTCCTGGGCATGTCCCATTTTATTAACTCATTGGATAGTCACAAAAGTTTTATTGGGAAGGAACTGGCCTCTTTTCCAGATGAGGAAGCTGAGCCACAGAGGGATTAGGATTATACAAAGCTTGTCTCTGAGCCCAGAAGGTTCTGAGTCCCTCTTCCTCTAGCAGAAAATGCTAGGGGTCTTAGAGTCTTTCTGAAAGGTTTAAGTCTTCATCAGAGAACTCCAGGACAGGGTGTGTGTGGGGGGGTGGAGGGGGTGTCTGAGTATTTCTCTCCCAGCATCTGTTACTCTGCTGAGTAGCTTCCTGTGGATTGTATGTTGTCATTGATGTACTATCATGACTGTGATCATTGCTATAATGAATACCTGAAATAATCAACTTAGAGGAAAAGTTTATTTTGAGTCACAGTTTTAGAGGCATTAAGTGGAAGCTCTGGTGCTTAGGGCATGTCTTGAGATAGCATATCATGGTGGAGTAAAGATGCTTATTTCAAAGCCAGGAATGAGAAAAAAAAACAACAAAAATAAAACTGGATGCCAGTGGCTACTTAGCTACTTGGGAGACTGTAATCTGAGGATTAAAGTTTAAAGCCAGACCTGGCAGCAAAGTTTGTGAGATTCTTAGCTTCAGTTAACTATCAAAAAGCTAGATGTGGATTTGTGGGTCAAATGTTAGAGCTCCAGCCTTGAGAGAAAAAACTAAGGGACAGTGCCCAGGCTCTGAACTCAAGCCTCAGTTCTAAAGAGAGAGAGAAAGAGAGAGATAGAGAGAGAGAGAGGAGAGGGGAGAGGGAGAGAGAAAGGAGAGGGAGAAAGGGAGAAGGAGAGAGAAAGAGGCTCCCTCACCTTCAAGGGCATAGTTCCAATGACTTAAAGTTCTCTCAGTAGACCACATCTCTTATATTTTATTACCTCCCAACATTGCCACCCTCCAAACCAAACTTTAGCATATGGACCCTTGAATGACACCCAGAAAACAAGTTTCTTTTTTTTTTTTGGTCAGTCATGGGGCTTGAACTCTGGGCTTAGGCGCTGTCCCTCAGTTCTTCAGCTCAAGACCAGTGCTCTACCTCTTGAGCCACAGCACCACTTCTGGTTTTCTAGTGGTTTATTGGAGCTAAGAGTCTTATGGACTTTCCTGCCCAGGCTGGCTTTGAACTGTGATCCTCAGATCTCAGTCTCCTGAGTAGCTAGGATTATAGGCCATGAGCCACCTACGCCTGGCATCAGAAAACAAATTTCTTTTTTTTTTTTTAATTCAATGTCTTTTTTTAATTTTAATTTTTTTTATTGTGAGAGTATTATACAGAGGGGTTACAATTACATGGGCAAGATAATGAGTACATTTCTTATCAAGCATTGTAAAAAACTCAGTGTTTTTCTATGTTAATGGTGTGTGTGTGCGTGTGTGTGTGTGTGTGTGTGTGTGTGTGTGTGTGTTTTGAGCTTTTGTGTTCCATGGTTAGCACTTTGCCGCTTGAGCCAAGCTCCACTTCTGGCTTGTGGGTGTTTATTTGGCTTAGAACTGTTATCTTCAGATCTCTGTCTCCTGTATAGCAGGATTACAAGAATAAGCCATTGGCTTCTGGCTAAGGGACTTTTAAAATGGTTTTTAGTCTTCTGAGTCTGTTTTCCTCAAAGAAAGTATAATTTAATTACTGCCACTCAGTGTAATAAAGCAACAGTCCAAGATTGGACTTTGACTGCCAGCTGTCCATGTCCTAACAAAGTTGAGAAAATTCTCCAGTGCTTGGGATTCCATTCACAGGGTGGTTGATTTTTGCATTTGGAAAATTATATTGATTGATGACTTTAGCCAGGCACGTGCAGACTTTCAAAGTCTCAGATTTTATAGTTTTTAGGTTTTGTGGTACGTGTGGTCATGTGTATATGTGTGGGTGTGTATTTGGTGGCAGGAAATAAATCTGAAGACCTTATCAAATGATAACATCTTAATGACTCTCCAAATCCAGAAAAGTAGTTACAGAAATGGGATTTGAATTTTATTTGCTTTTAGTGCTCCCAACTGCTACTTAAGTGTACCTTCTAATTGTGCAGATGTAATGGCAGATATCCATGAGATAGAACCGTAAAGACAAGTCTGGAATAATGATCATCTGGAAGTTGTAAAAGTGGAGCAAATACTCTTCCTTTCTTTTTTTGGCGGCCGCATTTTCTGCCTCTAGGTGGTGCTCCATGTAACATTTTCTTTTATATGGTGTTTCTCAGCAAGCAGAGGTGGGGAGCCGTGGGAATGGGTTCAGTTATTTCACCAACAATTCTGGAAATCAGAAGCTTCTGAGGGCCAGGTGCAGCACGCTTCTTCTTTTCCTAAGCAACACTGGCTTTTCTTGAAGATCAGAGTGGTGACAGGCAAACCTGTCAATGATTTGTGGTGAAGCTACAGAGGGGTCTGGTCTTTCTATCTTCAACTGTGTCAAAAGAGAACCAACCATCATTGTTTTAGGCTGAATTGTGCCCAGTCCATATTCCAGAGTTGAAGTCTTAACCTGCAGTGCCTCAAGTTAATTACTTGTCAACTGATTAATAAGTAATCAGTTAAACAGAGGTCATGGAATGGTCCTTAGACTAGCAGTTAAACAGAGGTCATAGGATAGCCCTTATCCCAGCCTGGCCGAAATCCTTCTAAGAAGAATTTTAGAAGTCTACATGTGTAGATAGAAGAAGATATGAAAACACAGAAGACCTATATACCCTCCTCCCTTAGAAATCTCAGAGGAGACAAGGAGATATCTTGATTTTGGAGTCTGTTCTTTGGAGTCATTGTTGTTATCATTAATTAATCTATTTTGTGGCAATACTAGGGCTTGAACTCAGGGCTTATGCTATTCCATAGGTTTTTCACTCAAGGCTGGTGGCTCTACCTTTGAGCTAGCTACAATTCCACTTCTGGCTTGGTAGTTACTTGGAGATGGACATTTCTGTCCAGGCTGGCTTTTAGCCACAATCTTCAGGTCTCAGCCTGGATTACAGTAGGCATGAGATACCTGTGTCTGGCTTGTCCTCCAGAATTAAGGTATAACAAATTTCTATTTAGAATTTTAGAAGCACTTTTTTTGTCTGGCTCACCTCTTTCCCTCATGCCTCATTATCTGTAGAGAAAGACTCTCAGCTCTGATGTCAAAATTGTAAATTCCCAGGTAGCTACCTGCCAGGATATCTGCATATGGATAGTTTCAAGTTATCAAGCTGTGCTTGTTTATATGAATCTGGCCTCATGCAACCTTTTCTAAGAGGCCTTTGTTAAATTAAAAAAAAAAAAAAGAAGCAGTAAATTTTCAGTAGGTAGAGAAAGGCTAAGTGCTCCTAAACTCTCTGACTATATCAGTTTCTCAGGGCAACAAAGACAAAAATACTACAAGCCACATGGCATAAAATGGACTCTTTGACAGTTGTGAAGGTTTGAAGCCCCCAATCAAATGGGGCCTGGTGGCTGTCCTGAGTATCTAGGGAGGAGCCATCCTTGCCTCTTTCTGGCTTCAGGTGGTTTCTGGAAGTACTTGTGTTTTCTGGCTTGTAGACACATTACCCCAATCTGTGCCTTGATCCTCCTATGGCATTTTCCCTGACTCTGTTATTTCTCTGTCTGAATTTTCTCTCTCTCTTTTTTAATTGTGGTACTGGAAATTGAACCCAGGGTCTTGATCATGCCAAGCAATATTCTGCTAGGTGAGCTATCCTCTTAGCCCTTTTGTTTTCTATTTTGTTTTTGACATAGGGTCTTGACAGTTTTTCCAGTTTTTTTCCAGGCTGGTCTTAAACTTATGATCTTCTTATCTCTGTCTCCCGAATAGCTGGGATTGCAAGTGTGTACCACCACTCATGCCCAGTCAAATATTTTTCTTCGTATGAAGACAGTGATCTTTGGATGAGGGCTGCCTGTAATCCGGCATGATACCATCTTGACTATCTCCATCTTGACTTTTCCAAAATTTGCACTTGAAGCTCTCAAGGCCCTACTAGACCTCTTATATTGAGTAGGTGCTGAGAAGGTAAAGCCTCCACTTGCCCCTAGCTAACCCAGGATGACGCCTTGGCATGCACTTGGCTCCCTAGTGGACTCTTCCACTTAGGATACTTCACTGCTATTTGTTCTGGCCCTCCTTTATAGTTTGGTGGTTAGGGAGCAGGACCAAGTATGTCCATAGAATGTGAGTGGTTTAAAACATTAAGAACAGTGACTTACTTGAGAAAGTAAATATAATATATTTAATGCTTGTCATATCACTCCTACTTTTATCACCTAATGCTGTGATTGGCGCTTTCTGTGGAAGAAAGATACTCAGAACACTACTTAGTGAACTTTTCCAGTGAAGCTGGAAAGTTCTATGCCCTTTCCAGCCATGAGGTGAGCAGAATGCTGTTGACAAAACACAGTATAGCTGGCTTTCTGTCTTACTGGAACTTAGCATAGCTCCAAGGACCTTGGCCAGTTTGGGCTGTAGTCTGGTAGGTTTGCTTTGCACCAGGACACTGAATGCCAACATTTATTAACTAGAAGCTTGCACCTAAAAACTGGAGTCCTTGAGTTTTCTGTAAACGTCGTATTGGATGCTAAAAAAATCCTTGCTGTTCTTGCAGAGAGCCTGTCCACCGTGCATCTGTTATGCATTTCACCACCGTGTTCAGGCTAAGCCTGCAGTGTGTCCTTAATTCTAAGACACACATCCTCCCCATTCTTTTCCATGGGTAAGAAAACACTGTGTCCCAGTTTCATTGGCAGAGCTTTTTGTTCTTAGTTGTACATAAAGTGGTGACATGCTTTGCCATTGGTGACATCTTGGATTCAGTGAAATACAATAATTTTCTCTGATTGTTAGCATATGATATTTCAACCAAGGGTGCTGGGCACTTCCAGAGAGTTCAAAGCACCATGTGTTCATGTTTGCCTTAGAGTGCTGGTGCTGGCAAGGAAGGAGACAGGGTGCATGACAGAGTCAGTCATTCTGCCTGCATCAGTCCTTCCTCTTATCTTCCGGGAAGCAGGTCATCTCAGAGTCTTCATAACTCCCAGGGACTTTGGGGGGAAGACTATGTGAGCCAAACCTCGTGAACCCTTCAAGCCGCAGCCAGCACCTAGTAAACCCTCAATGAACATTGGCTGTACATTTGTATTTCTGGAGTTGATTCCAGTACAGCCACTGCCTCCTCAGTTCATTTCTTTGTTTTTTGAGCCTCCATTTCTTCATCTATGAAATAGGGGTCGTGTGAGAAAGAAGAACAGTTATGAGAATATACTAGAAGATGTTGGGGTCTGGTACGCAGCTGTTACTTGGTGAAATATACTTCCCCCTTCCCTAGGAGTGCAAGGGAGAGTCTGCCAAGAATGTCAGAGTTTTGATCTAGGCTCCCTTGGGCTCCTTCAGGCAAGCAAAGGTAGGCTGGTCGATTCCTTATAGATTCTATTTTTCCTCGTGTTATCTAAGCTGTGGAAGGAAGGTAGACAGTTATTTTTCAGAAATTTAGGGTTACAGCATATTGGTCCACAGCATCCCTCCTTCTCTGAGTCATCTTCAGGAGACAGAACTCTGGTGCCTATGGGAAGCCTGCTTCTGCAGGTGCATACTAGTCAGCCCTCAGTGAGGAACCGCACCCCAACTGACTAGTTGGTTAATGGAAGAGGTAACGTAACACTGATGACAACAGAGCTGGTTGGAAGATGCAAGGAGGATGGCGTGAGAGAATGAAGCTGATCTTTGTGCAGGAGTTGATTTAAAGGACCATGACTCCATGCCACTAAGTTCTTAGCTGGTGACAGTACTAGCATTTAAATTGGTAGTTTCATGACAATAGCAGCAGACCCCAAATGGCAGCTGTTACTCCCTAGGAGGGGACAGAGGGGACTGGAAGGGGCTTGGTGGATACTGGTAGATGCTGTGCAAGTCTTCTGTCACATCTGAGTAGGGCTAGCATGGCATCAACAGGGAGCTTTAGCTCCACTTTAATCCACTTTCTCTAGACTTCTAGCTCCTTCCCTAGCCAGAGGCTAAGGTCATCAGAACCAGCTCCAAAGGAGGAGCAGTGGTGGGGGTCACTGAGAGCTGGAAAGCACTTCAGTTGGGGTGCAGTTCCTCACTGAAAGCTGACTAGAATGCACCTGCAGAAGCAGGCTTCCCACAGGCACCAGAGTTCTGTCTCCTGAAGATGACTCAGGGAAGGGGGGATGCTGTGGACCAATATGCTGTAACCCTAAATTTCTGAAAAATAACTGTCTATCTTCCTTCCACAGCTTAGATAACACGAGGAAAAGTAGAATCTATAAGGAAGAATCTGTTTTTGTTGTTGGTGGTGATGATGGTGCTGATCCTAGGGTTAGAACTCAGGTGCTGTCCCAGAGGGCTTTTGCTCAAGGCTAGCGCTCTGCCACTTGAGCCACACCTCCACTGCAGCTTGGTGGCTAATTGGAGATCAGAGTTGCAGAGACTTTCCTGCTTGGTTGTCTTTGAACCAAGACCTCCAGATCTCAGCTTCCTGGGTAGCTAGGATTATAGGCCTGAGCTACCCGTCCTCTGCAAGGGGAGAATCTTAATGAAACTAATCTTAGTGAGAAGGTGGTTTGTGTTTCTAGAAGTATGCTGGGTCTGTCTGTACCCCTGACATTGTGACACTCTCTCTTTGCCGAGACTTGGCTGTAACCGCAAGATGTACTCAGTAGTAACAGGCTCAATAATTGCTAATAAAATTTAAATGGCTGCAAAATCACAGAACATCAAAAAAAATTCTTTTTCCTGGCACATGCTGACAAATCTTGCTGATCCAACTTAGGCTGGGACTGTGCAGTCTTTTTCATTTTTATTTTCAAATGCCGACTTGCTCTTTGGGCTGTGACACAATCTGTGTGCAATTGCTTAATGGCTTTTAAAAAAATACAGAAACAGATGAGAAAGTAATATTTTTTTTCTAAAAAAGATGTGGTGCATTCTTGCAGTATAGTCATGTGACCAGAAAGTCTTGTGCTGGTTAGTCCAGAAGATGAATTTTCTGTGAGGGTTTTGAGTGGGAAAGAATGGAGGTCAAGCATCTGTGTATGTATGTGTGCACCGTGCATGTCTGCCAGTATTGGGATTTGAACTCTTGGAGCTGTCCCTTACCTTTTTCACTCAGGGCTGATGCTCTACCACGTAAGTCACAGCTCTAGATCTGGCTTTATGCTGGTTAATTGGAGATAAGAGTCTTAGGGACTTTTCTGCCTGGTGGCTGGCTTGAACTGCAATCCTTAGACCTCAGCCTCCTGAGTAGTTAGGATTACAGCTATGAACCATAGGTTCCCACCAAGGTCAAGCATCTTGAGATCAAAAGGTGACTGTATACCCCCTTTTCAGAAAGGATTTGGGGGAATTTTCCTCTCTCCCTCCCTCCCTCCCTCTCTCCCTCCCTCCCTTCCTCCCTCCCTCCCTCCCTCCCTCCCTCCCTCCCTTCCTTCCTTCCTTCCTTCCTTCCTTCCTTCCTTCCTTCCTTCCTTCCTTCCTTCCTTCCTTCCTTCCTTCCTTCCTTCCTTCCTTCCTTCCTTCCTTCCTCTTTCTTCCCTTCCTTTCTTTCTTCCTCACTCTTTCCCTCCTTCTGTACTTACTTTTCCTCTTCCCCTTCCCTCCCTTCCTCACCCTTCCTTCCTTCCTTCCTTCTTTTCTTCTTTTCTTGCTGAACTTTTTTTTTTTTTCCTAAATGCTAGTGCTGTATCTCGGGCCACACCTCTACTTACAGCTTTTTGCTGATGAATTGGCCATATGAATCTCTCAGATTTGTCTGCACAGGCTGGTTTCAAACTGGGATCCTCAGAGCTGATACTCCTCAGTAGATGATATTTTTGGTTCATGGCATAGTCCCATACAATGTTAGAGGGCAGGGTTCTTGATATAAAAGGGTATCACATTTTTGAGAATCAGTGGTTGGAAAAGAAGGGACTAGAACAGGTGACATATGGTATCCAGCACAGTAGAACTTCAACTTTAATTCCAAATTAGAAATGGAGTCCGACTGCCTTGGAGAGGCAGCATGTGCATGGACCTAGGTTGCTTATTTCTAGCGCTGTGTCCTTTATTTTGGGAGGCTGAGGGTGGGGAGGCAGACAGTGTCCCAGATTCTCCAAGCAGTTGAAATATGCAATATCTGAAGGCCATGCTGACTCTTCCTGTTTCTCGGTGGGTGGAAGGGCAGTTTGTTTTGCCTGTTCTTTTGGGATCTAGCACTAAAGCCCAGGATGTTCACTGGCCTCCTGAGGGAGCTTGTTTTCTTGGAGGGAAGAGGTGATACCTTTGCTGTCCTGGTCTGCAGAGCTGAAAGAGGGAGCTTCCGGGATGGATCAGGCAGTGTTGAAGGAGTGAATGACCATGGTGAGGATATCTCTAGGATCTTGTTTCTCTGACTTGGCCATTTTCAACATTGTGGCCTGTGAGAGGGGACCCCCGTGACAAGGTCCTGCTGGTGGCTGTGCCTGAGCGTGTGCATGCCTGTCACCATTGTGTGTGTGTGTCTGTGTGTATGTGTTTATTAGAACTTGAACTCAGGGCCTGGGTGCTGTCCCTTAGCTCTTTCACCCAAGTCTGGTGCCCTACTACTTGAGGTACATCTCCACTTTGGGCTTCTTTGGTGGTTAATTGGAGATAAGAGTCTCTTGGACTTTCTTTCCCAGGCTAGCTTTGAACCATGATTCTCAGATCTCATCTCCTGAGTAGCTAACATTTCAGGTATCAGCCACTGGCTCCCAACCCTCATGCTCTCTTACCAAGGGTATTAATCCCCTTCAGGCAGCAGTGTCACCTTCCTAAGCAAGTCAGTTTGCAAAATCTTCTACTGCGTTCCCTTGGGGCTCAGTTTCAACCTCTGAGTTTGGGATGACACTGATAGTTCAGTCCACAGCAGCCAGGATGTTGCTTCTAATAAGATTTGAGGGAGAACGAACATGTTTGTCTGTCCCAATGTTGGAGAGGGGTCATTGAGCAGCAGGTACCACACAGACTCACTGCAGATGCTAAGATGATATTAGATGTCCAACAGATGTCCCGAGGCAGCAACAGGAGTGAGCAGGGAGAGCCATTAGATTGTGGTGTCTGGTATTTATGGAGGGAGGAGGAGGGGAAGAGAAAGGAGCAGAGGGAGAGGAGCAAGAGGTGGAGGAAGGGGAAGAAGAGAAGGCCCAGGAGGACCATGGACAACATTGTGAGTTCAGGAATGGTTCTTTCAGGCCTGTGGGAAGACCTGGATCCCCATTGGAGGAGGTGCAGGTTCCACAGGGATGGGCATGTCTCAGCGCCACCACCATGCACTGTCACCAATTGAGAGCAGCCCGAAGAAAGAACAGTGTTGGTCTGAATGTGGTGGTGAGTCCCGGTGGCAGGAGCCGGGATGGTCAGACAATGATGCTGATTTCTGAGTGGAGCTTTTTTTTTTTCTTTCCAGCTGTGCTCATGTACTACTTTATTCACTTAAAACTACTCTCAGATGCTGGGTGCCGGCTCACGCCTGTAATCCTAGCTACTCAGGAGGCTGAGATCTGAGGATTGTGGCTTAAAGCCAGCTTGGGCAGGGAAGTCTACAGACTCTTATCTCCAATAAACCACTCAGAAAACTGGAAATAGCACTGTGGCTCAAGTGGTAGAGCACTAGCCTTGAGCTGAAGAGCTGAGTGCCCAGGCCCTACAACTGACAAAAACAAAACAAAACAAAACAGGCACTAAAGGAGAATGCTGGGCAAGGTGCTAAGTCAGGTGAGGGGGAGTCTGCGGTGTGGGGTGACCCATGCCGAGGAAGGGGTCTAACTATATGCTGTGGGATCTCCAAAGAGGAATACCTGAACTTACTTGGGGTATTCAGGATTGTTCCTGGATTGTCACTGTTTCCGCTGAGACGGGAAAAGCAAGGATAAGTGTGCTTTTAGCCAATAGTGTGCCTTAGCCCACTGAAGCTGCTGTAGCAAATCACCATAGACTGGGTGACTTAAACAGCAGAAACCCAGGAGGTGGAAGTCCTAGTTCAGGTGCCCTGGATGGCCAGGTGGTGGGAAGTGCCCCTCCCCAGGGAAACACAGCCAGCTTTTCACTGCGTTCTCTCATGGGGCTGGGGGGAGGGGGAGCTCCCTCTTCTCTCTGAAGCAGGACACCAGTCCCATTGTGACAGCTTCTCACTCATGAGATATTCACCTTCCACAGGACCCACTTTGGAACCAGGGCTTCAGTGAATGAGTCTGAGGAGATGGAAACACTCAGGGCACTGCAGGGTACAAGGTGATGGAGGGGGAAAGGCCTGTTATAGTCTTGAGGGTGAAGAGGAAGACGGGGCATAGCCCTTCTCTGAGAAATTCCTGGGGCAGGTGGGAAGAGAGGAGATTTGCAAGGAGTGCTTACAGGAGTATATGGTAGGTCACTTATGAGGTCCCAGGACCTCATAAGCCCCGAGAAAAAGTAGCCGTATGCCTAGCTCCAGAGGTGGGTGAATGAATCAACTTACTTGAACCAACCTCTTGGCTGTGTGAGACTGAGCAAGTTCCCAAAACTTATCGCCATCACCACATTTGTAAAATAGGATTGGAATCATTGTGGTGTCACCAGTCCACGAAGATTACATGACTCACTCTTAGAACAATGCCTGCCGCAAGAAGTATTTGGTGCACGGGAGCCTAGAGCCTAGCTGAAATGTCCATCGTTACCTCTCACTTCAGATTCTCTTCAACCAAAGTCATGGTCAGACAGCCTCAAATACTTGCCTGCTGTCACCTGACAGTGACCACACTAACCAGAATACTATGGCTAATCAATTTTCTGAGAGTGAAAGAGTATTGTAGGTGGTTCAGCATAAAGCTGTGCAACATGTTTGGTAGGAAGGGAGAGAGAGGGAAAAGGAGGAGGAAGGAAGGAGGGGGAGAAGGGAGGGAGGCAAGGAAGGAAGAAAAGGAAGGACGGAAGGAAGAAAAAGAAAGAAAGAAAGAAGGAAAGAAAGAAGAAAAGAAAGTTTGCTTTCAGTGTAACAATGGAGTGCAGGTCTTGGGTCTTCCAGCCAGTATTTCCTAGAAGTGTGTTTGGAAAATCACCTGTCTCCTTCCTCTGTTAATATGGCTTTGTCTCAAAGCTGGAACTGAATCCTCAAAATAGGATCCCAGGAATTCATACCATAACCAGTAGCCCAGAGGAGCCTGGGACCTGCTGCCTCCAGAGTCTAAGAGTCTTGAGTAGGCCGAGAGTCTTAATGATCAGGACAAGATCTTGTGTCATCAGCATCCATCTATGTGTAGGGCAGCCCATCAGGTGCTCCCTTCTCTTAGGTCTAGGTGTCTTAGTGAGAGTGTTGACCTCAAAAGAAACCCTTCTGAACAGAGTGCCAAGTAACATGATGGTGACCAGATGCAGGTTAGTGTTTTGTTTTGCTTGTAAGGTTCATTCCCTGTATATTTTTTCCTAAAGACATCGGCTGAATCACAGACATTCACATTGCAATGTTGAGGAGAGAAGATGATTTTATCTGAGCTAGAAATGAAATTCTCAGCAAGAAGTGCCTAGCCTTTGGGAATCTCAACAAGTAATGGCAACAAGATTATATCCTTGTTGGCAGTGGGTATCTCCAGGAGGTGGAATAATGGGTAACCTGCTGAACTTCTTCGTCTTCTTTTTTTTTTTTTGTATGAGAGTTGGTGTGGAGAAAGCTTTATAACACACAGCCTAGCTCAAGCTCGCCTTGATTTGTCCTGACTTCATTGCATACCAGGCAATACTCTTTAATCTCTTTGCTCAGGTTTCTCATCTGTGAAGGGGTGGGAAGGGGGTAGTGAGACAATAAAATAGCATCTCCCTCATGCAGTTTAAATACACGTAGGCTGATTATGTATTTAGGACAATTCTTGACCTTTACTTTGCTCTTAAGAATTATCCATAATAGTTGATAATAACATCATCACCTTTAAGTGCAAGCAGTTGGTTGTCTTTGGATGATAAAGAACAATTAAAAGTGTGAAGAGAAAATCATCCCAGATCAGAAGTGAATGAGTGAATGGTTTGGAATATCTGTGAGGATTTAGAAGGATCCAGCCCTCCTGGGGGGGGGGAGGGGAGCAGGGTGGGGGATGTGGGGGGAGCCTTACTTTTCATCCCCTGTCAATGTTTTTCTACCTGTGTTTCTTGGAGAGAGAAGGGAACACCAAAAGCAGT
This sequence comes from Dipodomys spectabilis, assembly GCF_019054845.1. NCBI lineage: Eukaryota > Metazoa > Chordata > Mammalia > Rodentia > Heteromyidae > Dipodomys > Dipodomys spectabilis. The sequence goes on along the minus strand of NW_024870822.1, from coordinate 3,451,524 downwards.
GGGGAACTCTAGGCTTGGGACCCTTTTCTATGCTGAAAGCATAGATGCTACAAGTCTTATCTTTTTTTTAAAAATCTACTAGGCTTTGCATCTAGTTACGTTTTCACTAGGAGTTCATTGGTAAAACAAACCGAAGGATGAGTTTGCCCTGATTTCCCTCCCCAAATAGCCATTTGTTCTTTGTCTTTGATCTCTCCCTGATATGGGATTCCATGATTGTCCTTTTCCAGAAGAGAGCTCCTTTCCACCCCTCCCTGGGAATGCAGGAGTGCTCAAAAACATTCCTTATACCCATCCCATCCCTTGCTCTCGGGTGCAGGGGGCAGGTAGCATGTAATATCAAGTTACCTGTTACAAGAAAAGATCCTGGGTTCATTGGTTGCTCTGTGTGTGTGTGTGTGTGTGTGGTTCACTGGTTGCTCTGTGTGTGTGTGTGTGTGTGTGTGTGTGTGTCTGCTCTTCCTCTCCCTGCCTGAGGAAGCCATGTGAGTCAGTGTTCCACGCTCTTGTGTGCATGGCTATATCCGTTGCTGGTGACAGCAGAAGCTGTTAGACTACTTTCTGACAATCAGAGGGAATGTTGAACATCTGCTCAGAATCCTCCTCCCCTGAGTCATGGGGCCAGGCCAGGCCTGCCCTGGTTGTTCAAGGTTTCCAGGTGATGCCATTAAAATCCCTCCCTTCGGGTTCCTTTGACCAAGTCCATGGGCGTGGTGGAAACAGTTTAGAGCCCAAGCCTTTTCAATTCTTGGAGGGAACTGGAAGCATGGCCAAGCCCCCAGAGAAACTGGGGATCCCACTTTAGAGGGAGTCCCTGCCACTAGCAGTTAAGTCTGCCCAGACAGAGTGGTGGATGGGGTTTGTGTGGGGTTCACCGCTGCTCACTGAGGTGCCCTGTCAGGTGGGGGGAGCGCTGGATCTGGAGGAAACTGAGCAGTGGCTTGTGTAGTCACGCTCTGATGCGAACCCAACTTTGGCAAGGGCGAAGGACTTTGAAAACAACACATCTAGGAACCACGCATTCCCTGCGCGCGCTTGCGACTTGTTGTTGATCTTGGGCCAGGTTTCTCCCTCTATTTTCTGCATTTCCAAACTATTTTGTTTTCCATTTTAGACAGTGGGAGTACAAAGGCAGATTTGTGTCATCACTTAACTTGTTAATTCTGCCAGACTTTCTCTCCTGCCAGTCAACAGTTCTCCTTGAAGTCTTCTGTTTATGGCTGGTCTTGAGGAAAATTGCAGAGGAGCAGCATGCTATTTTGCCCTCTGGATGACTGCAGAGGACTCAAGTGAAGCCAGAACAAAGTAAACAATCGAAACCATGCCTCCCGGTGAATTCTAGGGTAGGTGGGGCTGGGCTGCAGCTGAGCAGGGGAGGCAACTGTTTTCTGTTCTTGACCCTGCATGCAACTTTATGCTTAAGCATAGGATTTTAGTTGGGTGAGGCTTGTCTTTCTTCTAAGTAGAAACCTGCCCTCTGGCACCCTCCACGAAATACTGGTTATTTACATGGTTGACACCATTAAGTTCTTTGACTTCTCTGTCGATGGAAGTGCAGAACTGTTAACACCTCAACAGAAGTTGCTGCTTAAAAAGAATGTGGGCCAGATGAAGTGGCATGTGCCTGTAATCCTAGCACTCAGGAGAATTGTGGGTTCAAGGCTAGCTTGGGCTACATGTGAAGACTCTCAACAACAACAACAACAATAAAAGAAAACAGATGCATGTATGTATGTGTAGGTATGTATGTAGGTAGGTATTGATGAATCAGAGTGGATCAGCTGGATGGATGCATGAACTTGTGGTTAGATTGAAATGGATTGGTGGATTAAGATGGGTGGATGGATGGATGGATGGATGGATGGATGGATGGAAGGATGGATGGATGGGTCTGTCTGTGGATCAATAGAAAAGGACAAGGCTATCTTACTCTAGTCCCAGAAACCTTTCCTTCTCTTTTCTCTGCCTAGGTAGATGTCCCTCTCCTTTGTTGCTCGAGTATGCTCCTCCTCTTTGACTTGTAAATAAGCAGATACAGGAAAGGGCCATGGGCACCATCTATCAAGCAACATTAGAAGCTGCAGGACAACCAAGAAAGAGCCTGAGTGTATTTTGCTCACTTATTTCCACACCAAACAACATCAGCTCGTGGAATGAGGAATGAGATACTCAGTCAACATTTGTTGAATGATTCAAAGAACAAAGTTTATGTACAAAGACTTGTGTGGACAAATGGTTGCTTGCTCTCTTATATTCCCTCTCCCATACTGCTGTTCTCTCAGACTTCTTTTCCCAAGGACTCTGATAGGGGAGGATTACGCACACGTGCAAACACACACACACACACACACACACACACACACAGAGCAGGCTTTCTATAGCATTTCCTGATTATTTCACTTAGCCTTCTCTTTTCCCTTTCTGCTTCCTCCAACCCCATTCCTGTTTGTTGATTAATCATTCTTCCGTAGGGAAATATTATTCTAGGTTCTAGTCTTTTCATTTGGGTCCCAAGATACCCCCACTTTTTTTTTTCACCCCTGTCCTGGGGCTTGAATTCTGGGCCTGGGCGCTGTCCCTGAGCCTTTCTGTGCTCAAGGCTGGCATTCTACTGCTTGAGCTATAGTGCTACTTCCAGATTTTTCTGAGTAGTTTATTGGTGATAAGAGTCTCACAAATTTTCCTGCCTGGGCTGGCTTTGAACCATGATCCTCAAATCTCAGCCTCCTGAGTAGTTAGGAGCCACTGGTACTCAGCTTTAGACACTCACTTTTATCATCACTGTATCTCAATGTTTTGCTTGGATTTGAAGACAGAGGAAAGGCCTACTGAGGGGCTCCCAGGCTCAGCAACCGTGGGCACTTGACAGCATTCATGTCCATACTTTATTCCAGGCTTGCAGGGGAACCCACAGTCTCAGTGGAGTGACAGAGATCACCAGTGGGCTAGAAGAGTCAGCTATGCACAGGGGAGACAGGGGAGCAGTCAGAGCCCTGAATGATACCCGTGTGTGGCTTGCATCATGCATGGTGCATAGACAGATCTCATGCCGTGAGTGAGCACTCTGGCTCTTTTCGGTCTGCGTTCTCATTGCTAAGATCCCACCTCACTATACACATCTGTACTCTATATCCAATGCTCTGCATGGATAGTCTTAATGCGGGCCTCACATCTCCCTGTGAAGCAATGTATATGGCATCCCCATTAAACAGGTTGAGAAGTTCAGTAACCAGCTGAGGCAGAGCCATAGTTTGGAAGCAGAGACCTGGCTAGAGTGATTCCCTGAACCGCTTTGCTCTGCTGCCCCCTGCAGGTAAGTGTGTGACAAAGCTGATCTCTTTGGAGGTGCTCTTAGGGTTTAGGGAATCTTGTGGGCAGAGATCAAATTTTATATCCTAAGTCAGGCCCAGCTTTGCTCCTCAGCACTGAAGGGTGCATCAGGGACTTGAACCATCAGATCCTTGGTGAGAGTTTCTTTCAGAGATTATTTGCTGTCTCCTGGAAAAGTTCACAAAAATGCCCATCTCAAAGGCAGATTCTGACTAAAAATGTCTGACAGTTGTCCAGGACTCACACCCCTACTTCTGAGATCCCAACCCACCCCCCCTCCCAGCCCTGTCACATTTCACTCCACAGCTGCTTGAACTTTATTCGGCAAGAAGGCATTAGGAGGAGGGATTCTTGGTAAAATGTGGATTTGGAATCTGTAGGAATGGGTGGGGCTCCTGTCTCAATTCCTAACAACCCCCACCTCTTCCCTCCCCCCCCCCCCCCCCCACACACACACAGATATGCTGGTCTGAGGTCTACACATGGAGGCTTTATTGTTGTTTTGGCCACTAGGAGACTCAGACTAAAGCATGCGCTTGAGGCATGTAATAACTTTAAGAGATGCATTTTTGTCCTCTATCTTGTTGCTTCTGCTTTCTCTATAACATACTGTTTTCCTTAAAAGTTACTATTATTTTTATAAAGGTGATGTACAGAGAAGTTAAGTTTCCTAAGTCTGATAAAGAAGACATTTCTTTTGGATAATGTCACCTCCTCTCTTGCTCTCTGCCAGTTTTCCCCTCCTAGTTATTTTTTTTCCCCCTACCACTTGACGCACCACACCACCTTGGGCATTTTTGGTGGTTAACTGGAGATAAAAGTCTCCTTGACTTAACTATTCTTCCCAGGCTGAATTTGAACCTCTGTCCTCAGATCTTATCCTCCTGAGTAGCTAGGATGACAGGCATGAGCTTGTCAGTGAGGTGCCTGGCAACATTTCCCTCATTTTTCAGTGGATTTCTTTTCTCTTTTTCCTAAGTCAATTTAAACATTGTGTGAAAGTAAACGACAAATTTATAACAAATAATTGTATAAGAGCGTCATCTCTCACTTCTTCCATGACTTTGCTTAGAAATCATTCTTAGCTCTAGTGTATGGGGGAGTGCAAATGAGTAAGGCTCATAAAGGCTGAGATGTGAGCATCAACATTTCACACATGTTCTTGTCTTTTCCTCTTCTCCCAGTTACAGTGAGAAACAAGGAAATCTTGTACCAGTGCAGATGTTGGAAGCCGGCTTAATTTGTCTTACTGAGCCACCCCCATACCCTACTAACTACTGAGCTCCATTACAGAGACCCACAGAAAATGACTGCCTGTCAACTCCTCCTGATTTTGGTGGCAATTTTGACTATGGTAAATTGGTTTTCAAGCCTCAGAATAATATTAGGTTTAGTAAGGAGAAAATACTTCACCACCGTGCAGGGGGCTTGGACATAGAGCCCAGTCTGACAGATATAAAGCATTTACTGGAAATAAAATGAATCAGACCCATTCAAACTTTTGTTACTATGGCAACGGGGTATTTGGCCAGTCCCTCTTTTGTCTTGATTATAATGTAGTAGTGAGGAATATCAACTGTTAACTCTCTGTGTTGCATTTTGGCTCATAAAATGTCCCACTTCATATACTAACTGTTGCTGGATAAGATAATGCTATTTTAAGACAATCTAGCCATCCATTTCTTGCTACTGAGTCACCATGGGAGTTTTATTAATAATAAAAGTTAAGCCTTCCTGGTTTCTGGTATCTTCCCAGTCTCTTTGTAAGGGCCATTTCACCAGCCCACCTACAAATGAAGGAGGAAAGCCCAAAACAGTAACTTTCTCCAGCACATGGTTCAGGCGTGAGTGAGAATCCTAACACTTTTTAAAATTATATTTTTTGAGACCAGATCTTGCTATGTATCCTAGTCAGGGTCAGCCTCTCAAGTGCTAGGATTATAGCCCCGAACCATTATACTTAACGTCTAACACTTCATTCTGATTTCCCCCTAGTTTATTATTATTTAGTTTTAATTTCTTTTGTTTCCTCTTCTTCCCCTCCCTGTTTCCTTCTCACTCTCTTCATTTTTCTTTTTTCCTTCCCTTTACCTGGTACCAGGATGTGAACTCAATGCCTCATACTTGCTCAGCTTGTTGGCATCTATCACTTGAGCAACGCCTCCAGCCTAACTTTCTGCTGGTTATTTTGGAGATGGTATATCACAGACTTTTCTGCCCATGCTGGCCTCTGACTGGCCTCTTGCAGCCTCAAACTGAAAACCTCTGAATCTCAGCTTATTGAATAGCTAGGATTGTAGGCGTGAGACACAGGTACTTGGCAACCACTTTATTCTTAATCACTAATATTGCTTGCATTTTTCCTTAAATCAGAATTGGTGGGGAGCGGGGGTGGACTATTGATCCTGCTTTAGTATAGGATTCTTCATGCTCAAGACTTAGTTAAGCGGGCTTTTCTATACTCTTTGAGCTGTTTAACAGCATTCTTGGTCTTCTCTCTGCTAGAGTACCATGGGGCCTTCCCCCATCCCCCAGCATGACTTCATGTTGCGTGGGGAGAAGCCCTGTAGGAATTTGGCAAGTGAAATGCCTTCCTATAGAAGAGCAACTGTCTCATTTCTGACATTTGGTGATGGCAGAGAGCTGCATAGTTTTGCTTCTATCTTACTTTAGATCATTTTCCTCCCAAGAACAAGTTCTATCTCTACCTATAGCCATTCCCCCATTTCTCCCTTAAGCTTCTGGGGACTGCTAACCTGCCTTTGCCCATGAACTTGCCTTTTCTGGACATTTCATAAAGTGGGGTTGCAATTTGTGGTCTTTCCTGTTTAGCCGCTTGGACTTCACATGATATTTTCAAGGTCTATCCATGTTGTATCATGAATTAGTCCTTCATTCTCTTTTTTCATTACCAATCATCCGTTGAGTGGAATGTGTCCATATTCATCATTCCAGCCATTTGTTGAAAAGCCTGTCTTTTTCCCTAGTGAATTTTCTTGGTACTCTTGGTCACAAATTCAACTAACTTTAAAAGATTGTGTTGAACCACATGTCCACATGTATACCCCTGTTCTGAATACCACACTGTCTTGATTACTTGGCTTTGTGTAAGGCATTCTGAAATGGAGAGGTGCTAGTCCTTCAGCTTTATTCTTCTTTTTAAATATAGTATTGTGTATTCTGACTCTCTTGCATTTCCATATGAATGTAGGATCCGATCCCTTGTCAGTTTCTTCAAATAGGTCAGCTTAGTTTTGACAGGAATGCATTGAATCTATAGTTTGGAGAGTCTTGCTTTACAGATATGAAATCTTTAGTCCATGAACATAGAATATCTTTCTGCTTATTTTGGTGTTTATTTCTTCTTCTGTCTTCTATCCTCTTTGGTCTTTATTTCGTCCTCCACTTCCTCCTCTTCTTTCTTCTCTCCCCACCCCCACCCCTCCTCCTCCTCCTCCTCCTTTTAATAGTACTGAAATGTGAACTCAAGGCCTTGCACATGGTAGGCAAATGCACCATTTGAGCCACCCACGCTCCCCACCCCACCAGCTCTTTCTGTTTTGGTTATTTTAAAATAAAGTCACACGTTTATCCCTAGCTAGCCTTGGTTATCACCTTTCTTCTTACTCTTCCTGTGTAGCTGGGATGACAGCGCACACCACCACATCCAGCTTTATTGAGTTATATGAAGTCTTTCCAATTCCTCTCCCCCCCTCCCCCAAACCACAGCCTTCTCAATCTCTGCCTCCCAAGTAGCTGGGATTGTATGCATAAGCCATCATGTCTAGTTTAGGTCTTTGTTTTCTTTTGATGATGTTTTTATGGTCTTCATCATGTAAGTCTTACCCTTCTTTTGTTAAATTTATTCTTATTTGTTGAATTTATTGACAGTATCATAAGTGGGACTTTTTTTTCTTACTTCATTTTGCCTTGTTGGTCACTAGAGTATATAAATATAATTGGTTTTATATATTCATCTTGTATCCTGAAACCGTGTTGCTCTTGTTTGTTAGTTCTAATTGTGTGTGTGTGTGTGTGTGTGTGTGTGTGTGTGTGTGTGTGTGTGTGTGTGTGTGTGTGTGAAAGAAGGGGGGAGGGAAGGGAGAGGAAGGGAGAAGAAGGGAGAGGGAGAGGAAGAGAGGGAGAAGTTTCCGTTTCAATATAGGCATTTGCAGCTATAAGTTTCTTTTTTCAACCCTGCTTTGTTTTTGTTAGTTTGTTTTCATTCATCTCTAGGTAGTTGCTAATTCTGTTTGTGCTTTCTTCTTTGACCCATGAATGTTTAAAGAATGTGTTATTTAATATCCACAGATTTGTAAATTTCACAGATTTCCTTCTGTTACTGGTTTCTAATTTCACTCCATGTGGTTGGAGAACATTCATGCTATGATTTCATTGTTTTTAGATTTGTTGAAGTTTGCGTCATGGCCTAACATTTGGTCTAACCTAGAGAATGTCTCATGTATATACTGGAGAAGAGTGTAGATTCTGTTTTTGTTGAGTGGAGTGTTCTAGAGAAATCTGTTAGTTCATTTGTTTCTGGTGTCTCTGCCTTCTATTTCCTTATTGATTGTCAGCTTGTTCTGTTCATTACTAAAAGTGTTGAAGGCTCTATGTTTGCTTTTAATTGTCCATTTCCCTTTCACTTCAGTAAGATTTTGCTCCATCGATATTTTGGTGCTCTGACTTCAAGTATATATAATTATATTTTCCTGGTAGATTTGCCTTTTTATTTTTTCCATTTTTGCCTCAGAGAGACTTTTGTCATCTGTTTTATCTGATATTAGTATAGCTACTTTAGCTCTAATAATTTGGGATAGTTTTGGGTTTTGTTTTTCTCCAAACCTATTAGGCTGTTCTAATGTCCAGCCAGATCAAGAGTCACTGCTCTGTTTAGATGAGTTAGAAGCTGGCAATTGCCCTGTCGTCTTATCAGGTTAGCCTATAGCAATTAGAAGTTGATAGTTGCAGGATTACCCCGTTTCTATGACTGGTGTTAATGGCATCTAGAAACTTTTGGATGTGTCAGAGAAAACTGTTCCTGGACCAAGATTTGTAGTAAATCCCAGTGTTCCTCAAAGAGATCTTTTCAACTTGTAGCGTGACTGTCAGAATGTGTCAGAGCAGAGGGTGGAGCTGCTCTCCTTCCTGTTTTGGGGACCTCATCAGTCCCTGGAGATGGGGACTCTAATGGAATCCCTTGTTCCTCAGGCATCACAGTGGCCTCTCCCCCACACTGCGGGCCTTTCTCTGCTTCCCATGGTGCAGTAATGATCAAGGGTGAGGTCTGAGTGGCAAGGTGATGTTGGGAGCATTCAGAGAGGACTCCTGAAAGTTAATGAGAAATGAACTTCCTGCTGGTGCCAGTGGCTCCCTCCCTGTAATCCCAGCTACTCAAGAGGCTGAGATCTGAGGGTCAAGGTTCAAAGCCAGCCCAAGCAGGAAAATCCCCCATGAGACTCTTATGTCCAATTCACCACTGGAAACTGGTAGTGGATCTGTGGCTCAATGTGGTAGAGCTCTAGCCTAGAACAAAAGAGCTCAGGGACAGTATCCAGGCCCTGAGTTCAAGCCCTAAAACTGGGGGCGGGGTGGGGGTGAAGACCTCAATTTTACTGGAGGCTAAAAGGGCTAGGAAAGGATGGAGACACTTTGGCAAAGTTGAGCCTCATTCGTCAGATGGGAAGTGATGGAGAACAGGTTCTGTCTGAGTTCATTCCCTTGAGAACACTGCCTCTTATTTCCACAAGCTCTCCTACTCTGGATTCTTTTCTTTCTTTCTTCACTCCTTCCCTTCCTTTAGATGATTCCCCGGCTATCACTTCTCCCTCACTGTTACTGGAGTGCTCCATTTGTGAAGTGGGAAATCCTCTGTTCTGTTCACATCTCTGTTCCCACATCTGTTCTTAATCCTGGGATTCAGAGCCATGGTCAGGAAGATTTTCCGCCAAGTAGTGAAATGACTCTGGGCTGAGTTATCTGAGGCACACTTGGTTGTTATCCTTTTAGATCTTCTCTCTGTCTGTCTCTCTATCTCTCTGTCTCTCTGTCTCTGTGTCTGTCTGTCTGTCTGTCTGTCTGTCTCTCAAGATTTGTCTGCAGAAACATCAGCTGGGGATGTCTTAGTGTCCTGCTATGAGTCTCTGGAATTTTCATTGAAGGATAAATAGAAGCATACAGACCCACTCCCGTGCACAGATGGATATGCATTATAAGTAGTCAAAATTAGTAACCTAAAAAGCCCGTAGGTTATAGCAGTTTCCTAGTCCCAAGTTTACTTGGTTTGCCCCTCCTCTCCTTCGTGCTGGTACTGGGACTTGAACTCAAGGCCTGAATGCTGTTTTAGCTATTTCCTTCAAAGCTGATGCTCTACCATTTGAACCACCTCTGTACTTCATAGACTTTCCTGCGGTCTCAGCCTCGTGAGTGGCTAGGAATACAGATGTGAGCCACCTGTGCTAGGTTTCCTTATTACCACCTTAAAGGACAGTGGTACCCACTTGGAGTTCTCTTATAGTTTACAATGCCCTTTCCACTAAAAGCACAAAGAATATTACAGATTTGTCTTTTTTTCAGCTTCCTAAGGGCTTTTTGGCAAGTACGGAGGCTATTTCCTTGGTTTCCATGGTCTTGTAATATCCTTGTGAGTCCATAACAATTTTCTCCATTAAAAACAAATCTGACGCATTGCTTTTCTTATTAAGATGTCTGCTAGCTCCCAGGATAAGTACAGTCTGACGCCTTCCTGTCTGCTAGACCCACTTCCAGCCACAGGAGGCCCAATTTCCCCCAGATCTCACCCTATTTTGGGTCCTTTTCCACTGTGGCCATTTCCTGTGTACAACTAAGCAGCCATTACTGGATAGAAACTGAAAAAACTACTATTAATAAGTGATAATGAAAGACCCCCGGCGGCGTGGGGTGTCCTTCAATCTGAAGAGACCCTTCCCCAAGGAACAACGAGACCACTTGTGCGGATGCAAACAGCAAGAGGTTTATTCGGGCAAGCCCTCGGCTCCCAGGTGCACTCAACCTCGAGATCCACAAGGTTCGGGTTGAGTGTCTGAGAACCGGTTACACGGGTACCCGGGGCGACAAAGTCTATCGGGAGACCTGCGCGCCGAGTGCTTGAAAGCACCCTCTTTTTATGGACAGCAGAGGCGAGGTTACAGAAGCGAGATGCGTGGTTACAGGGGGATGATTGGTTAATTTCAAATTACGCTCAGGGTGAGGATTGGTCAGATTAAGCTGGCCAGATGGGGTAGGTGGGGTTGGGGGGGTAGCTGACGTGTTGGTACTTGCCCGGACAAGTCCGTGCGGGTCGTTATGCACCGAAACTGTTCGTTCCCTGATTTTGACAAGTGATTTACTACATCCTGCCTCACCCTAACATTAAGGCTGAGTTTTACGGGAAGGAATGTGGTGATCGGCTATTTTACCGGAATGCCTGGTTTTAAGGCATGTACTAGGGTCATGCTAGGGTCCGCCGGCGGTGACTCAGAGGCTCGAGGTTTCGTTTCCTGGTTAGCGGCCTGCACTTATCTCCAGGGAGGGGAAGGGTTAGTGTTAGCGCAAGCAAGTTTACAGAAGCAAAACCAGCAGTTAGCAATGGTATAATATAATAATTTCAACTTTAATCTTTAATCTTTTGCTGGGCTCAATAGGGGCTTCGGGAGGAGCGTCTGGGGTCTTTCATTCCCCCATTTTCTTTTTGTATGAATGAAATCCTTCATTCAACTGGAGATTCCTCCGTCAATTTAAGTTGGTGGTATTGTTGGGTTAATACTAGGGCCTGTACGACCGATAGGCGGTCCTTTATAAATTGTATTAGGCGATTGATGATGCAGGGGCCCACAGTAAGGATTAACATGAGGAGTATTAATGGTCCCATTAATGAGGATATCAGGGTAGTAAACCACGGAGACTTATTCCACAACCCTTCATACCAAGTTTGTTGAGACTCAAATTCTCGCTGTCTATTGTTTAGTCTTTCTTTAAGTTTATCTAGGGACTTGATTATTACTCCTGTCTTATTGACATAAAAACAACATTCTTCCCTTAAGGCTACACATAAGCCCCCTTCCTTTAAGAACAGTAAGTCCAATCCCCTTCGATTTTGAAGGACTACTTCAGCTAAGGAGTTTACCGAGTCCGTTAGTGTTTGGACGGTGTTTGCCAAAGTCTTTAAGTCGTTATTCATGGCTTGCTGGAGGTCTGAATAGTAATCCACTCTTGTCAGGGCGGTGGTTCCTGTGGCAATCCCAGCCGATATCCCTCCTATACCTAGAAGGACAGCCAATGTAATAGACACGAGCTCCCTTTTGCCTCTATGAGTTGGTCGGTCAAAGTATTGGAGGACAACGCTGTCAGGATGGTAAGTGATGCGAGGCCAAATCTGTACTAATACACAATAATCCTTACTTTGGTTAAAAATAGCTGTCGACACACAGGGGGTTAGGCCTGTATTGCAAGCCCAATAGAGCCCAGTTTGGGGAACCAAGTAATGGGATCCAGGGGATACAGCCTGATTGTTATTGCACAGTCTTTGATGGGAAGGGGGGATATTACCTAAACAAGTCCCGCTCTCAGATACTTCTGGGAGAGTCAGCTGGTGGGAAGGCAGTGAATTACAGATGGAAGGGGGGTTGGAGTGGATGGAAAAATTGGCTTTTACAGCAATGCCTTCATAGTATGGAGGATTGGAGACCAGACATAGCCAACAGCTCTCGGTGCGACTGGGATCAGAATAATTTAAAGCAGTATATGCTCCCTTTACAAGGTCAATGAGTCTTTCCCCTGCCTCTGATGCGGCCAGGACCGGCATTGAGGCGGATAGGTAGGGGGAACTGGTCGCAAAAGGGGGCGGAACGGGGGCACTGAGCAAGGGGGTTTGTGGAGGATTTCTAGCAGTGAGGACCCTGGGTTTTGATAAAACTGGGTTGGGCCCGATTGGCAGGATGGGTGTTATTGTTTGCCTGCGTAGCCTGATTTGGAATGTCACTCCATAGGGTCCAGATCCAATTGTATGCCATCTAATACCCCACTGTCTGCCTGCCATCCATAGGGCAGGAAGTAAAGCTCTTCCTCTGTCTGTAAAGGATATTTTTAAAGGCAGGCACGTACTTTTGAAGTAGCATGAAGTACCCCAGGGCCGTCCCTTTTTTACATTAATCAGGTCCCAAGTGGAACTTGGGTTCCAATATGCATCACCCGTGGTCTCACAACCCCAAGAGGCACAAAAGTAGTCACTCTCCTGTCCACACTGGTTAGATGTTGCTCTACCTTCTCGAGGGCAAACATAAAAATCAACCTTGGCTAAACTTGTCCTTTTGTCCGGGGAACAGCATCCTGCATTAAAGCCCCCCATATTGGGTATGCCCGAGCAGTCTTTTACCGGGAGTTTATCAAAGGTGAAACCGGGCAGGTCCCAGGGGCGGGGCGATCCGGCTACTAATTGGCAAACATCTGGGGTTAGATCTGGCCACCAAGCTCCCCACGGATGGCGGTCGGAGCTGATCTGCCAGACTACATCCGCTGTGCCAGACAAAATCTGCCAGGTCTGTCGCACGGGCTGGTGGGGATTGGGAGAGGCAACACTCAAGAGGGATAGGAATAGCAAGTAAGCAAGGGAAGCAAAGGAAATCATTTTCGCGTAAGTCTTATCTTTAAGGGATTTTGAGTGCGCTGCACTTTCCAGTCCGGGTTTGTTGAGGTCTCTTCCGGGGTCCGGGCGGCCTTGACGTGGGACGCGTGGATCCAGGCGGCGATTCCGTCCACTTTTACGGCTGTAGGAGTGGTGAGGAGAACGATGTATGGTCCTTTCCACCGTGGTTCCAAGTTTTTGGTCTGATGGCGTCGGACCCACACAGAATCTCCTATCTGGAAACGATGAGGCACGACAGGGTCGTTTTGTTGATCCTGGTACACTGCCGCAAGAGGCCTCCAGACTTCACGCTGGACAATCTGAAGTGCCTGCAAGTGAGCTTGTAAAGAAGGGCTATTAGCATAGTCAGATATATGAGGGTCAAGAAAATTGACAGCCGGCGGGGGAGCTCCGTACAAGATTTCAAAAGGGGTGAGGCCATGGGGGCCAGGGGTATTGCGAGCGCGGTAAAGGGCAAGGGGCAGGAGGAACACCCAGTCCTTTGAGCCAGTTGCAAGTGTTAATTTGGTTAAAGTCTCCTTAATCGTTCTATTCATTCTTTCTACCTGCCCTGAGCTCTGGGGTCTGTAAGCACAGTGTAATTTCCAATCAATCCCCAACAGTTTGGCCACCAACTGACTTACCTGGGAGACGAACGCAGGCCCATTATCAGTCCCTAATACTATGGTGGCCAACAACTTACTCATCTCCTTTGTTCTTTTACGATCACGTGCACTTTCTCTCTCTTCAGCTTCTTTTCTCAGCCTTTCCTCCCTTTCTTCTGGAGTCTCCCTTTTATTATAAATGCGTTCGGCTTCTTTAAGCAAGTCCTGGAGGGACAATGTCTGAAGATCCTCCTGCCTCTCTAGCTTCTTTCTGATATCAGGAGCCGATTGCCAAATAAAAGACATAGCAACATTCGTAGCCTGCCCTGGATCCTCAGGGTCGTAAGGAGTGTAAATGCGATATGCCTCCTTAAGACGCTCAAGAAAAGCCGAAGGCGACTCCTCTACTTTCTGAACTACTTGCTTTACCTGCGCCAAATTGGTGGGCCGCCGGGCGGCCCCTTGGAGACCCACTATTAGCAACTGGCGGTAAAGGCGTAGGTGGTTCCTACCTGCATCCGTATTGAAGTCCCAATTGGGCCGTTCCAAGGGAAAAGCAGCGTCTATCTCATTAGGCAGTTGAGTGGGACGCCCGTGGTCCCCGGGGACGTTCTTCCTAGCTTCGAGGAAAACACGCTGTTTTTCCTCAGTAGTCAACAGTACCTGCAATAGTTGCTGGCAATCGTCCCAAGTGGGTTGATGAGTCACTAAGATAGATTCAATTAAAGAGGTTAGTTTTGAGGGGTCTTTGCTAAAGGGAGGGTTGTTAGTTTTCCAATTATACAAGTCTGAGGCCGAAAAGGGCCAATATTGCAGCTGGCCGTTCGTCCCTGCACGCAGAGGAAACGCCTGAGAGGTGGAGGTAGAGTCCGGGACCTGTTCTCGGCGTCCGCGGAGTCGACCGGCCACCGGGGATGGTGCAGGGTCGGCAGGCGGTGGAGGGGCGGCAGCCACTGCTTCCTGAGGCTGCTGAGCATGTCCCTGATAGGGAGGCGGTTCTTCCGTCAACAAATCCAGGAGAACTTCTTCCCCTGGTGGCAGAACCTTTGGGGTGGCAGGCCTGCCTTTCTCCGGAGGCACCTGTTTTTTACTTTCTAGGGGAACAAGGGCTGGGTAAAGTGAGGAATGTGAGGGAGGTTGGGGAGCTGGAGAGGGGAGGAGAGGAGGAGGGAGTTGGGGTTGGGGAGTCAAGGACGGAAGGAGCGGGGACGGGAGTTGAGGTGCAGATGGAAGGGTCAAGGGGGTAGGGGGTTGGGGCGCCGGGGCGGGTAGGAAGGGTTTTATCCACGAGGGAGGATCAGAAATAAGAGCCTCCCAAGTGACAATATAGGGGACCTGGTCTGGGTGTCCGTGTGGTCCCGGATCCATGACTTTGGCCTTAACCTGTAAGGCAATGGTTAGGTTAAAGGTTCCTTCTCGTGGCCAGCCACAGTTGAAAGTGGGCCACTCTGATGAACAGAAAGTTATCCATTTTCTTTTCTTAACTTCTACTGAAAGATTGTGAGCCGCTGTTTGCACATCTCTCCAGTTCTGTAAAGTAAGGTTAAGCGGGGTCGCGACAGTTTGTCCCATTTTATAAAAACTTTTAGCGAACACAAACACAAGACAGACAATACGTAACTTCGCTGCGCGTCTTTGCTCTCAAACAGAAAACAACCTGATGGAGACTTTATTGAGAGTCCGGATCTCTCGTCTCCTCTGATGAACCACGCGTCCGAGGGGACCGGGTTTCAGATGGGCCACTTTTTCAGGCCCTCGGATGAGCCACTGTTTCAGGCTCCGGATGAGCCACTGTTTCAGGCTCCGGATGAGCCACTGTTTCAGGCTCCGGATGAGCCACTGTTTCAGGCTCCGGACACCCCCAAGACGTCTCCTGGGGGTTGCGGTCGGGAGTACGAGCTCGTCAGCTCCTCCACGGGCCCGCCAGATACGGACGAGTACGGCCGAACTCACCAGATTCGCAAGCGCACAGAAATTGGCCACACAAGACTTCAGACAGCTTACAGACAGCACACAGACGACACACAGATGCTGGCCAGCTTACCTCCCGAAAATGGGTCGGTGGTCCCTGGGTGGGGGTCTCTATCCCGGACGAGCCCCCAGATGAAAGACCCCCGGCGGTGTGGGGTGTCCTTCAATCTGAAGAGACCCTTCCCCAAGGAACAACGAGACCACTTGTGCGGATGCAAACAGCAAGAGGTTTATTCGGGCAAGCCCTCGGCTCCCAGGTGCACTCAACCTCGAGATCCACAAGGTTCGGGTTGAGTGTCTGAGAACCGGTTACACGGGTACCCGGGGCGACAAAGTCTATCGGGAGACCTGCGCGCCGAGTGCTTGAAAGCACCCTCTTTTTATGGACAGCAGAGGCGAGGTTACAGAAGCGAGATGCGTGGTTACAGGGGGATGATTGGTTAATTTCAAATTACGCTCAGGGTGAGGATTGGTCAGATTAAGCTGGCCAGATGGGGTAGGTGGGGTTGGGGGGGTAGCTGACGTGTTGGTACTTGCCCGGACAAGTCCGTGCGGGTCGTTATGCACCGAAACTGTTCGTTCCCTGATTTTGACAAGTGATTTACTACATCCTGCCTCACCCTAACATTAAGGCTGAGTTTTACGGGAAGGAATGTGGTGATCGGCTATTTTACCGGAATGCCTGGTTTTAAGGCATGTACTAGGGTCATGCTAGGGTCCGCCGGCGGTGACTCAGAGGCTCGAGGTTTCGTTTCCTGGTTAGCGGCCTGCACTTATCTCCAGGGAGGGGAAGGGTTAGTGTTAGCGCAAGCAAGTTTACAGAAGCAAAACCAGCAGTTAGCAATGGTATAATATAATAATTTCAACTTTAATCTTTAATCTTTTGCTGGGCTCAATAGGGGCTTCGGGAGGAGCGTCTGGGGTCTTTCAATAACACTAATAATAACTCATGATATGATAATATGCTGTTTATGCTATATATGTTAATAATATGCTATATAATACATAACTAAATATTAAACAATACTGTCTTACTGTGCTTTATAGCACAGTAATTAACAATAATAGCTAGGAATATATATATATATATATATATATATATGTATAAATATAAATGACTAATGCAGTATGGACCATCATAGCTAATGCTGTGTTGCAGAGAAACTTCTAGATAGCTATTATATTGTCTTGTTTTACCCCACAGCAACCATAGAAGTGGATAGTCAATGTGTCCATGTCCTGGTGGGGAAACTGAGGCACAGGGTGGCCAAACCACTTCCTGTACATCACACAAACAGGACGTGGTAGAGCCAGAATTGAACCTGGGCAGGCTAATGACATCCAGCCCTCCATTTTTTTTTTTTTTGGTCATGGGACTTGAACGCTGGACCTGGATACTGTCCCTCAGCTCTTCAGCTCAAGACTAGTGCTTTACCGCTTGAGCACAGTGCCACTTCTGGTTTATTGGAGATAAGCTCACAAACTTTCCTGCCCGGGCTGGCTTTGAACCGTGATCCTCAGATTTCAGCCTCCTGACTAGCTAGGATTACAGGGTGAACCACTGGCCCCCGGCTGAACCCTCCATTCTTAATTTCTGGCAATAACAGTGGAAAACAATGGCTTTATTTTCTTGTACTAGTGGGGATACTGAGGCTGAGGGAGGAAGAGAGGGGAATGCTGGGTCCCAAGATTCAATGATTGGATGGTGGAGCTCACATGGATACCCAGACATTGTAAGCCCCAAACCCTTCCGCCATCTCAATCCACACCTCCTATTCTAGGCATAAAAGAGGAACCTTTTCGTTAGAGAATTTTCTGGCAAAGCTGTTTTGACTGCATGCCTCGTTCTATATTTATGCCCCAGTTAGCTGTGTCTGTTGCTCTTTTGCTCCCCAGAGTGGACGTCTGAAGCAGCTGATAGGTTATTTTGGGAAGCAATAACACATGCCGTATCTGATCAGGAGAGCCTGGCGTCTGGGCCGGTGGTCGTGCGGAGTTCTATCAATGCGATGAGCTGAGGGCTTTTTTACCCCGGCAGAAATGAGTTCAACCAGGCTTGAATTCCAGCAGTGGGCTTGGCTTTCTGGGCTGTTCGTCACTTGCTTTGGGATCACAATGAAAGCTCTCCCCCACCTCCCTGTGAGGGAATCCAGGCAGATTACCTTTTAACATTCCATTATTTTTATAACTCCTCCCTAGGCTTTCATGTCCCCAACATGAAGGCATTTTTTACTTTGGAAAGGAGCCACAGTTTGACATTTTAGAAAATGAGCTGGAGGACTGAATGTAGCAATGATCTCACATCCTTTGCTGTTTGCACGAATTCTAGCCCCGGATGGATGCGCCCTGGGTATTCACTTAGTGAGGTGTTTATGGTTATTTAAATTATGTCAATTTCAACACTTTCCCCCTAATTTCGACTTTTATATTGCGTTTTCTCAAATATGCCTTTGGAGTGTGGTGAATTGCAGCTGGTTCATAGCATTTTTCTTATGAGAAATACTTTTTTGTTTGTCAGCCATAGGGCTTGAACTCAGGGCACTGTCCCTGAGCTTCCTTTGCTCAAGGGTAGTACTCTACCCCTTTGAGCCACGGTGTCACTTCTGGTTTTCTGGTGGTTAATTGGAGATAAGTGTCATGGACTTCCTTGCCCATTCTGGCTTTGAACAGTGATCCCCAGATCTTAGTCACCAGAGTAGCTAGGATTATGAGGAACGTAAAAAAATAATGTGTGTGTGTGTATGTGTGTGTGTGTGTGTGTATGTGTGTGTGTGTGTGTGTATGACAGCACCTAACAGCCATTTTTGCTTCTGTATGAATTGCTTTGTGCTAGATGATTGTATGGTTTTTGTATGATTTTGATTTTAACTGTGACTGGTTTTAGTTACTCAGTAGTGGAATGTCAGCCTGGGAGCCTAGAGTTGCTTAGTAAAACACTTCAAAGGGTTTACAGCCCTGACCAAGGGGGCAAAGTCCTCAGAATCATCCCCACAGCTGCAACGCCCCTCCCGGAGGCCGAGACAGTAAGGCCCTAGGGAAGAAATATAATGTTTTAAGAAACCTAAGCAACTCCATTTTTGTTTAACACTCCATCTCAGTTCTGCAACTTGATTCGATCCACTTTAGCCCCAATGCTAGGAATTTATGACAGAAAGCCATGCACAATTCTTGGAGCCATAGATGGTGGCTAAAGTGGTGTTGCCCCCCAGCCACCTAGGACTAAGAGTTTCTAACCAACCCATTCTTCAGAGCCTGGGGCAAGACAAGCCATGCATTCCGTTGGTCTGGGTGTGACCCGTAACCTTTTTCTGTCAAGCTATGGACCAAGGACATTTTTCTGTAAAGGTCAACCAATCATTATTTGCCCAGTTTAGCTTGCTTTAAATGTAAATGTTAACCAATCATGTAATTTCTTATGTAAAAGTTCCTTAAAGTTGTTTGTTCAATACTATAAAAACTGCGCTGATTCTATGCTCAGGGCCTCTTAGCGTCACCGGTTACCTTGTGCGCGGAGGACCAAGCTCAAGCTTGCAATAAACCGGCTCTTTGTTGCTTACATTGATCGTGGTCTCTGGTGGTCTTCTGGGGGGGGGGGTCCCGAATTTCGGTATAACAATTACAGGCATGAGCCATCAGTGCCTGTCTTAAAAGAAATACTTTTTTTTTTTTTTTTTAGGGGGGAAATACTGAGGTTTTGAAAGGGTCTTGAAATGCTAAGCAGGTGCTTTACTACTTGAACCACTCCTCTAGTACCTTTTCATATTGGTTATTTTCAAGATGGTATATTGCCTTATGCCTTGGCCGATTTGTGTTTTCCTTTGTTACCAGCATGACAAGTATGTGTCAGGATTCTTGGCTATTGAGCGAAATGGTATTGTGAACTTTTTTTTTTTTTGTCTGTTGTGGGGCTTGAACTCTGGGGCTGGGCACTGTTCCTCAGCCCTTAAGCTCAACGCTAGCCCTCTACCACTTGAGCCACAGTGCCACTTCCAGTTTTCTAGTGATGAGAGTCTCATGGACTTTCCTGCTTAGGCTGGCTTTGAACTGCGATCCTCATATCTCAGCCTCCTGAGTAGCTAGGATTGCAGGCGTGAGCTACTGGCACCCGGCTAGTATTGTGAATGTTTGTGCCTAGTTTAGTCTTGAACCTTGATCCCCAATCTTTGCCTCCTAAGTATCTAGGATTACAGGCTTGAGCCACTATACCCAGTTTAATTAATAATATCTTAACTAAGAAGATAGCAAATACTTTTGCCAGTACTGACATCCGTTCTGTTCTTCTGGGTCCACATTGCTCCTGCCTTTGGGCTACCATACCTGCTGTTCCCTTGTCTTGGACCATTCTTTATATACAGTTCCATGTACTAAACGTTCAAACATAGCCTAGCTGGGTCCTGTGGATCCTGCAGGTGTTCTACAAACAGTCTGTGAATTAAAGTGAGTGGAATGCATAACTGGATGTGTAAGGAAACGTTACATGGTTTGTGCATTGGCTAACGGTGGGGTACCACAGCTGAGGCCATCTTTCACCGAGAAAAGCCTTTCCTGACATCAGCCTCCATCTGGTTGAGATTAGGTGTCTCCTAGCTCCCCCTCCAGGGCACTCTGTGCATTACACACAGAGGCTTCACAAGACTTAATGCCCCCGCAAAGAACTCAGGAACATTTTGTGATCTGCCAAGATGGGCAGAGTTTTGTTTTTGTTTTCTGAAAATAGTCTGTATAGGTAGAGTATAAATTCTTAGGAAGGAGACAGAGTATAAGAACTTCTAACATTTCAAAGGACCTTTTGCTAGGACAACCACCATTTGTCTATGGGTCTACAGCTTCCGTGGTTAAAGCTGAATCCCTGTGATTCTTGTGCATGCATGTGGGAGAAGAGAGCCCCTGTCTGTAGTTTGCTTGGGGATGTTCTCACGTGGTTATTTTTCACTCTAAGAGGCCATTGTTAGACTTCCCTTCAAGGAACAGTGTCAGAGCCAGCTTTGATTCCTGGACTGGCCTCTGGTCTGTGTTGTGACAAGCACCAGGAAGTCAGATGGACAGCGTGGTCCTTCGCTGCGGATGTAAGACATAAATAGAATCAGTCGCAGTAGGATTTCTTTGTCTGGTTTGTATTACTATAATGCAATAGCTAAAACTGGGTCACTTTGCAAAGAAAAGAGGTTGATCTGGGTTCATGGTTGTGGATATGTCTGGTAGCGACCTGGCAGCATCTTTTTGTCAACAGAATCCTAAAATGGCACACAGTATCACAAGGCAAGAGACAGGCACATGTGAGTGTCTCTTCTGGGCTCTCTCTTCCTATCCTTAAACCACCAGGATTCAGCCACAGGAGCCTCACTCTCATAACCTGATTTAAGCCTAATCAAGTCCCAAGGGATCCATCTTTGGGGACCGTCTCCCAATGGGCCAAACTTTTTCAGCATAGGAACCCCCAGGAGAAACATACAAGCCACAGGCAGACTGAAACAAGAATGTTCACCCTTCCTTGTTTTTGCTTAGTAAAAACGAAAACTCCTCCTAGGCAAAAGGCCTGGGAACCTCGCTTTTAAAAGTACACCAAGGATTCTGCTAAAGGTGCAACACTGACTTGCCCCTTGGAGAACTTCCTGAGAGGACAGAACATTCTAGAGAAACAGTGGCAAGTAGGACAGTCCTCAAAAGGAGAAGCTGCCTCTGTCTGTCGCACCCTAGACCAAGGACAGTGTGCAGCCCAAGAAAGTGAACTAGAGCAGCATCTTCCAGAGAAAGAGGCACTCTGCCTCAGGCTGTGACTTGTGTAGCCCAGGGACACCAATCTTGGCCAAGATGGATGCCCTGTACCAGGTGCACACTTAGAAAGATAAAAGGAAGAGTCATAGTTCCCTTGGCCAGACAGGAATTCCCCACTCTGCAGAGCAATAAGTAAACAGGTGTGAATGCAAAAGGAGACAGAGACGGATCGAGAGGAGCAGAGCAGAGCAGCAGTAAAGCACCAGCTTAAAGAGGTGAAGAGGGACTTTGGGCTGTATGTTACCAGGGAATAATTTAGCCCACCTTACACCATCCAGGGTGGGAGTTGTTTTCTTGTAGCATCAGTGGCCAAAATGCAGTTCCTTGGGAAAGTCACCGTCGATGACCTCAAAGGGCAGCAAAATGCAAACTGTGCCTGTTGTTAGACCTAACAACTGTGTCTCAACAAGATAACTGTTCAAGCAGGAAAAGCAGTGTACATACCACGGGGTGCATTGTTTATTGAAAGCACTCCAACTATCCATCAGTGATGGACCTTATGTCTTTATGGGTTCACAGATACAGTAATGACAGTCCTCAGCCATCATTAAACACGATGGCCAGGACCAGCTGTTATTGGCATGGGAAGGTGTCACAGTGTTAGATAGTAAAAGCAGGGTTCAGGTCCCTCTATTTGATGGGTCCTTCAAATCTTTTACAATGAGCCAAGTCTTATGATTATAAAGACAAGTGTGGTCATTTTGCAGAAGAGCTCAGAGCTCCTGTGGCTAGTTGTTTGGACTGTCTTAGGCCCACACAGGCAGGATAGGTGAGGCCAACCTCAAAGGTCTGGAGGGAGGCCCTGCAGAGCCACATCTCCAGGATGTGCAGTAGCTAGCAGGATGGAGCGGTGGCCCCAGAGATACCACACAGCTCTGTGTTATCTGAACATTGCAGACCCATGAAACAGCTTTGTCCAGCTCTGTAGCGTGAGGCTGGAGGTGGGGAGGGGAAAACTGCCGTAATCCAAGGGCTCACATCCTTGGGACAGGGAAGCTGCCCCGAGCCCTTCCCAGAGAGTCTGGGAGCCGCAGGCATGATGTCTGGGGAAGAGCCAGCCTGGAAAGTTCTTGCCTCATAGAAGATAGGCTTTCAGTGTCACGGTCCCGTTTCCTTCCTCCCTTCCTCCCTACCTTCCCTCCCTTCCTCCCTCCCTCCCTCCCTTCCTCCCTCCCTTCCTTCCTTCCTCCCTCCCTCCCTTCCTTCCTTCCTTCCTTCCTTCCTTCCTTCCTTCCTTCCTCTTGTCTCATAGAAGATAGGCTTTCAGTGTCACGGTCCCTTTTCCTTCCTTCCTTCCTTCCTTCCTTCCTTCCTTCCTTCCTTCCTTCCTTCCTTCCTTCCTTCCTTCCTTCCTTCCTTCCCTCCCTCCCTCCCTCCCTCCCTCCCTCCCTTCCTTTTTATAAAAATACTTTTATTTATTATTGTTACCTTTAAGCATTTTCTATTGTTGTACAGGTGATGTACTGAGGAGTTACAGTTATATAAGACAGGCAAAGAGTACATTTCTTTCCAAACAATGTCATCCCTTCTCTTGCTCTGTCCCAGTTTTCCCCTTGTGTGTCCGGACCCACAGGTTGTATGGTTCACTTTCAACATGGTATCCAGTGAGTGCCTCTACTGCATTTGTTCACCCTTTGTCCCTTCATTTCTGTACCCCCCCTTGCCCTCCCTAAGACAGATCAGTGAATAAACAAGACAAAAGGAAAACAAAAACAGCAACAAAGCAGGGTGGGGGGTGGGGGGCGTGTTTCCATTTCCTGGAGTTCATTTTGATAAATATTTTATATGATCAGATGCACATAGGTCTCGTGTTTTTGTATTCCTCTCCTAAGAATATCCTCCTTTAATCTCACTGTGTGTGAATGCCTGGCCCCTTTTCTTGGGGTCTCTCGGGAATTGAATCAAGGAAAGAAAAAAAAAAGAGGGAGACTATGCATGATTGTAAATTAATGAGCTTCCATTCAATTAACCAGCTTGTGCCTCCTCTGTGGGAATGACTAATAGTATGTCCTGCCTGGCAGGCGGCGCTCAGTCATTGTTTATGTCACAGGAAGCTGGCCCTGCTATGATTTACATTTGCACCATCACACATTTGCTAAGATGGTAGCAGCTGATCACAGGAGGCACAGCGTCTACAGGGGGCTCAGAGGGAAGCCTGGAAGCCAGAAGCTGGGTGGGCAGGTCAATAGCTGTTCCCTGCCCCACGTGCCCTGCCATAGAGTTCAGAGGGTCCTGAGCAGAACCCAGGTGCCCTCTGCCATCCCCAGTTCATGGGAGGGAAGATCTCAGAAGTCCCTGGCTGAGAATGGACACTTTTATTTTCTGTGCTAGCATCAGGCCTTGACCTCACCTTGCATTTTTTTGCCTGGCTTTTTTTTCCCCATCAGAGTTGGTGCTCTACCACTTGAATCACACCTACTTCCAGCATTTTGCTCATTCTTCTCCTCAGATCTCAGCCCCCTAGGCAGCTAAGATTACAGGCATGAGCCCTGCCACCAGCACCTGGCTGGATTTGCATTGTTAAATGGCATTGCCAAAAGCAGACTGGGTGACTCTGGTCCAGGCTATTTGAATCTGCCACTTTCCAAAGGTTGACGCTCCAAACCTCCCAAAACAGCAGATTCCAGAGGACATCAGCAATTTGCAATGAGGTTTCCTCAGTGTTACTCAGTGGTGGCTTTGGTGTAGGAAGGCAAAGTCTCCCAGTAAAGAGATCTCCTCCCAGAGGGGTGAGTGGAAACCTCTCTCTCTAAGGCTCCTCCTCAGCTTTTTTTTTTTTTTTTAAATGCTTGTTTTGAAGCCTGAACTTAGGGTCTGAGCATTGTCCCTGTCTACATTCATACATCTAGCTCAGTGTGTGTGTGGGGGGGGGGGGGGGGAGGGGCAGTCAGGAACCATGTCCAACTGTACCAGGGTCCTCAGGATCTGCCAGGCTTAGCATTTTCTAGGAAGTCTTGGTATTCAGCACATTGCTTGTCCTCAGGACCCTGACTGACTATGGTGAAAGCTACAAAGCAGAACCCATAAGATTTGAGGGAATGCTGAGAACAGGTCTTCTCCTATCTGCGGCATATAGAACGCATTCATTCCCCTGCCTCTGCTTGTACTGCCAGTGTGAAGGAATGTCCAGTAAGGAAGCTCACTGGAGATTTGGTTCTCTGAGTTTTTAATCCAAGGCTGGTTACATGGTGCCCTCTGCCTAGAAGCCCCCCACCCACCTAACTCCTCGCTCCCAAAAGAAAGGCCTGTGTTCAGTATAAACACTGCTTGCATCAACAATTGAGGCTACCTTTACCAATCAAGGTAGTAAGGACCCTCCTCAAATGCATGTTCTCTACTGTAGCCAAGCAAGAACAGACCATTCCAAGCAGGACTTGGTAAGGCTGGCAATCTGGGAAGTATCACATTGAGCTTTTCTGTACACTTCCCCATTGGGTGGCTGCTGGGTAGATTAAATGAGATAATCCATGCAAAACACTTGGCACACCACCTGGTATGGTGAGCGCTTGCTGAATGTCAGCTGCCATTGCTTTGACACCCAGGAAATGTGTTTTGATTGGTCCTTCAGCACCTAGAGAGGCAGGCTCTACCCCCTGTCCATCACTATCCCATCTGCCTCTTCATACTGTTGATTGGACACTTGCTTGGCTGTGGTTGACTTCCTGTGGGCTTTGGAAGCAGCAGCATGGCCATTCTCTTCCCGGAGGATGCTACTTAGGGGTTCAGGCTGGCTGTTGGTGGTGAGCCTCCTCTGTGGGTCTTTGAGGCAAACCTAACAGGAAACATTTACACATTCAGAGAGCTGGATAGGTGGTCATGGTCAGAGAGTTCTGTCTCCTCTTGTCTTACTGTTTGTCTTCTTCTCTTCCTGCAGCCAAAGCTAAATCGAAATGCGGCCCGACCTTCTTCCCCTGTGCCAGTGGTATCCACTGTATCATTGGCCGCTTCCGGTGTAATGGGTTCGAGGACTGTCCTGACGGCAGCGATGAAGAGAACTGCAGTGAGTGCCGGGGCCTGTCCAGCCAGCCCCACTTGTCCCTGCTGACCACTCTCCTGTCCGTGATCCTCACAGCCAGAGGCTCAGGAGTTCTCGGCTGTCACCCACCTTCTGCTCTCTACTTCCCCAAGGTGTAAATCTGTGATGTCCAGCTATAGTTTATGGGGCTTTATGAAGTGTGCAGGGCCCGATGAATTCTGGCAGGAGCTCTGCGAAAGCAGGTTAGAGTCCTCACTCAGCAGCGGGGAGCCTGTAGTGAAGACATGGGCACGCACTGCCCATCAGAAACAAAGCTGTTTCCAGGGTCATCTGATTGTGGCCAAACACTGCATGTTTATGGGATTGCTTCCCCCTCCTCCTCCCTCCCCTGCTACCTCCTCTTCTGTCTTCCTCCTCCCTCCCCCTCCTCCCCCTCCCCCTTCCTCCTCTTCCGTCAGTCCCTCCCTCCCTCCCTCCCTCCCTCCCTCCCTCCCTCCCTCCCTTCCTTCCTTCCTTCCTTCCGTCCTTCCTTCCTGCCTTCCTTCCTTCCTTCCTTCCTTCCTTCCTTCTCTTCCTTTTCTTCCTTCCTTTCTCTCAGGGCTTTCACGCTATCCCTGAGCATTTTCACTCTACCACTTGAACCATAGCTCTACTTCTGGCTTTAATTGGAGATAAGAGTCTCATGGATTTTTCTGCCTGGTCTGGATTCAAATTGAAATCCTCAGAACTCAGCCTCCTCAGTAGCTAGAATTATAGGTCTGAGTAACTAGTATCCTGCTTCTTCGTTATTTTAAATGCTCTGAAAAAAAATGCTATGAGTTAGATATATATAAAGAATATATTCTTACAAAAAAATTCCTAAGTAGTATAAAGATTTCTCCTTGGCTGTGACCACTTGATTCCTTTTGCCTGCCATATAATGTTTCATAGTAACAATATACACCTACATTGAATCTACTTACATTGAATCTACTCTACCTTGCCCTATTGTTAGCTTAACTCCTCCTTGGGCTGGATACATATAGTTCCTTCCTTTCTGGTACCCCTGTGTTCACCGTGAGTTCTCACACGAAGCCTCAAGGACCTTCAGGTATCTCTTCCCCAACTTTAATATGGTTCCAGCTTTCCTAGCAACTTGCATCCTAACTGTTCCTACTGGTCAGTGCATCCTAACTGTTCCTACTGGTCAGTCTGTACCCTTAGTTCTCATCTAGGTCCTCCTAAATGTTAGAGTGATTGAGGCTTTCTAATTATCATTGCCTGTGAGTGAATGTACATATTTGTTTCATATGTTTACATTTTTGGGATTTTGATAGGTTCAGAGCTTTAATTAAGACCTTACACCGGAATACATTTGTGACTGTAAACACACACATACACACACACACCATACATGCATGCATGTGTGCAATCTAGTCCCAACAAAAAAAGCAAGCATGAAAAAAAAAGCAAGGGTGACACATTATAATACACACATTCAAATGGATCATGTCATCCTTTTGCTCCTTACCATAATTAAAGACTTTGTAAGATTTACACGGTTGGATTAAATTGTCTAAGAGAATAAATTATTTGCATCCCAGATTGTGCCAGTGAGAATTAAGCCAGTGTTTCTCTCTCACATCTATTTAAAAATAATGTCCTAAGCTGGATGCCGGTGGCTCACGCCTGTAATCCTAACTACACAGGAGGCTGAGCTTCTGAGAGTCACAGTTCAAAGCCTGCCTGGGTTGGAATGTCTTAAGAGATTTTTATCTCTAGTTAACCACCAGAAAACCAAAAATGGAGGTATGACTGAAAGTGATAGAACACTAGCCTTGAGCCAGATTGCTCAAGGAAAGCGCCCAAGCCCTGAGTTCAAGCCTCATGACTGATGAATAAATAAATAATAAAAATAAATAGTGTTTTAACTCAGTAGTTTGAAGACTCTTAATAGCAAGTACACAACATTTAGTCCTTCTTTCTTATGTGCCTTGTACTTTAGAAGAATCAGATACCTGACTTGAAGTTGTTTTTTTTTTTCCTTTTTTAAAGACTATCAGCCAATGTAAGAATAATAGAATTAGAGTCCATTTTGTAAGCCCTAATGAAGAATGGATCTAGGTAATGATCATAGTGGTTGTGAAAACCCATAGGTGAAAAATTAATGACGGCGCTTTCTCATGATGGATGGGGCTGGAAACTCCTGAACCACCAAGTCGATCTTTCACAGACAGCTCTGGATCAATACAGCACCACTTCAAGTAGAGTGGAGACACCTTGCTCTGTGGGTCTCTATGTTATTCTCAGAGCCCATTTATATTCATTAACTCCCCTTCCCCCAATAAAGAGAGATAGTGTTTAAATTTTGCCTTGAATGTTCAGATCTAGAAGGACAGAACACTATTATTCCTCCAGACGGTGATATTTTGGTTGCTCGCCTCCCCTCCTGATGTTCTGAGCCTCCTCTGGCCTCATTTTCCTGGAGGAACAACTTTCTTCTTTTAAAGGTGGGCTCTGCTGGCTATGTCTTCTCTTGGTTTTCATTTATCTGAGACTGTCTTCATTTCACTGTTATTCCTACAAGGTGTTTTTGTGGTGTGGCGAATTCTGGGCTGATGACTCTTTGCTCCAAGAGCTTTCAGTGTGCCACTTCCTCTGACTTCTCTCCTTCCCAGAGCAAACTGGCCGTCTTTCCATTCTCTCTCTGTACATTATGTACCATTTTTTCTATAGCTGCTTTGGAGATATTTTTTTTTCTCCCCTTGTTTTCAGCATATAGATCATGGTGTTGGGTGTCTAGGTGTAGAATTCTATGAGTTTAACCTGTTTAGGATTCTCTGATCTATTCAGAGAACATTTGGTGTTTTTTCATACTTAATACATTTTTAGCTGTCTTCCTTCCCTCCCTCTTGCTCTCTTACTGCCCTCCTTTCCTCTTACCTCCTCCCTCTTTCTTTCTTCCCTCTCCATCTTTCCTCCTTCCCTTCCTTTCCTCCTCCTCCTCCTCTTCCTCCTCTTCCTCCTCTTCCTCCCACTCCTCCTCCTCCTCCTTCTCCTCCTCCTCCTTCTCCTCCTCGTCTTCCTCCTCCTCCTCCTCCTCCTCTTTCTTCTTCTCTTCTTCCTCCTCCTCCTCCTTTCCTCCCTTGTTCTTCCCTGTCTTCCTCTCCTCTTCTCTCTTCATCTTCCTTTCCAATTGTGGTGGTTGGACTCAGGGCCTCACACTGCAAGGCAGTTCTACCCCTTGAGTCCCTTTTTACCTTGATTATTTTCAAGGGAAGGTTGTGCTTTGTGCTCAGACTGGACTGGGCTGTGATCCTCCTACTTGTGTTACCTTAAAACACCAGGAATGACAGGCATGTGCCAAGGTGCCAAGATACTGTGCTTCTCCATAGCTAGAATAATAGGAACATGTTACCACATCTAGTCAAACTTTTTTTCTTGCCTGGACTGGCCTTGAACAGTTATTTTCAGATCTCTGCCTCCCAAGTAGCTAAAAGTACAGGCTCGAGTGACTGCGCTTAGCGAATGTTTTGTGAGTACAGTTATCTTTCATCTTTCTGATAGATTTCTGAGACAACAGCATCAAATGGGTTTTGCCTGTGTGTGTGTGTGTGTGTGTGTGTGTGTGTGTGTGTGTGTGTGTGTGTGTGTTCAAACTTGGGCTTGAACTATTGCTTGGCTTGTTTACCCATGGCTAGTCCTCTACCACTTGAACCATGACTCCAGTTCCAGACATTGGATCTTCTGTTACTGTACCACAAATGGATGAGGCTTTTTTATTCATGATTTTATTAGTCATTTTGCTTTTTATGTATTAAGTCTAGATTTCTATTAATCTGTCATCAAGTTCCTTAATACTTTCTTTCACTACCCGCAGTCTGTTTTCTAGCTTAGCTAATGTTGCATTTTGTTTTGTTTTCATCTCAGTTATATTTTTCAGTCTTCACATTTCCTTTGACAACTTACTCTGTCTTCTATGTCATGGCTGAGAATTCCTGTTTACCCGTTTGTTGCTAAAGTGCTAGTAATTGCTTGTTAGAATATTTATATACTCACTCCTTTAAAACTCATAGTGACCCCCTACAGACAACCTTTGAAACCACTATAGAAAACAACATCTAGGGGCTGGGAATGTGGCTTAGTGGTACAGTGCTTGCCTGGCATGCATGAAGCTCTAGGCTTGATTCCTCAGTACCATATAAGCAGAATAAGCCAGAAGTGGTGCTGTGGCTCAAGAGGTAGAGTGCTAGCCTTGAGCAGAAGAAGCTCAGGGACAGTGCCTAGGCCCTGAGTTCAAGCCCCAGGACTGGGAAAAAAAAAAAAGGGAAAAAACCATCATATAGACCCACCAAGTGGCAACCAGTGACCACCACAGTGACTACCATATTGACCACAATAGAGCTCACCACAGTGATCACCAGTGACCACCATAGAGACCAGCACAGAGATCACAGAGACCACCATAGTGACCACCACAGAGACCATCTTAGAGCACCAGAAACCTCCATAGTCACCGCCATTGTGACCATCATAGAAAACCGATGCTGTTTCAGTTTAACTGTGTCTTCCATGGGTGATGCATTCCTGCCTGTTCCTAAGCACAGACAGCCTACTTTTGCTCACAGTGTTGGTATCACGGTGGTGGCATATTGTGTGTGCCCTGCACACGTCTAGACCAGACCCCATCTTCTCTCCTCCACCCATGCACGAGTGGCCGCCTGGCAGAGCTGGGTTTTACCTATGGAGATGCTGGATGTTATAGGGAAGAACTTTCCCCGAGTGCTCATAAATAAGGTCAGCCAGTCTCCTTAAAGAGTCCTGGGTGACCTGCTTCTGTGAGAAGTCTTCTTGGCTTGTGAGGCGAGCCTGGGCTGGGCTGGGCTGGGCTACACTATGCTATGCTACTAGCCTCCTGTGTGCTCCACCCCTGTCTTGGCCTTTCTTCTACAAATGGCACCTCATTGTAGGGACTGCTCTGATCACCCTGTGACAAAGCACTTCCTTCCTCTGCACACTGTGTCCCTGGCTTTGCTCTCTCAACACTTAGCACCACTTTCTATTGATTTCCTGTCTCCCTACTCCATTGTGATGGCCTCGAGATGGTTTCACGTGCCTACAGCTATATTCTGGTGCCAAGGATGTCATCAGGCTCCTCCTTCGCATGCACTGAGTGAGACTTCCTGTGCTTTATCTTAGTGACCTGTTGGCTTTCCCCGGAATATCAGCTCTTTGAGAGTAAGGGATGGGTTGTTTCACCCCCAGTACTTAGCAAAGTGATTTAGTTAAAAAGGATAATCAATAAATGATTGTTGAATGACTGAATCAAGTAACTAATCAAATAAAGAGCCAAGTGAAGAAGATAGGCAACCTTGGGCTGCCTGATTCCCTGCTATGGTCAGGATATATTCTTAACATACGCACGTTTTATCCTCCTGGGTTTTCAGATGTGTGCCCAGAGAGCAGATTTAGACAGTGCATGGCTCATTAACCTCAGCTCCTGTGTCTTTTAGACTCTCATCCTTTTTCCACAGTCTCTAAGCCAGCCAGCATGCCATATGCTGCTGTGGACAAAGAATGGGTTAGATGCCATCCTGGCATCCTGGAGCTTAGACTCGAAGCAGGAAGGCAAAAGCATCTGAAAGCCAGCAATAACAACATGGGGCTGGCAGTCAGGACTGCTGCTCCTTTGGGACTACTCACTGGAATGGTTGGGGAAATGAGTCATTCCCCAGGAACAGGAGGATGAGTGTCATTTAAAATATAGCCCCATGGGGTATTTGGGGCTGAGGACCCAGACTAAGCCTGGAAGCTATGCTCAATGCCCAGGGCCTGGGAGCTGCATGCTGACAGCTTCTAAGCACTTTCTGGGCTTGGCACTCTGTATGCTTTTCATAGCTGATCTCACTGTAGGCAGATAGTTTCATTTCCTCCTTGTATATATTGAGGAAAGGAGATGTGGAAAGGTTAAACAACCTGCATGATGACATAATTCATAAGTAGCAGAGTTGGAGCATTGTAAACTTGGACTCCAAACTCTTCTTCTTCAAGAGGGTAATACACAGATATATTGAGAAATGCAGAGATGAGCACCAGGGTAAGTAGGTTGGAAGGCGTTACCTTTGGGGTGCAACAAGTTGAAGGGACTTCAGCTCTTTGGTGCATGCCTTTTAACACTGGCATCTGCACTCTGCCATTTTACTCAATATATCGCCACTATTGATAGTTACAGTACACATTATTGAACACTTCGTAAGGGGTCACATACTATTCTCTGTGTTTTGCATGCATTATCTAATCATTTAATTTCCACAAAATCTCCTAACATGCCTACTGGTTTATCCCCACCTTACAGAAGAGGAAGCTCAGGCTCAGGGAAGTGAAATGAGTTTCCCAAGTTAAGATAGAGCTGAAATTGAAGTCCAGGTGTACCTTGATCACTGAAGCAAACTGTGTGCTGAGAATTGGAGCCAGGCAAATGATGACAAGTTAGGCCCTTGGTAAGGAGCAGGTGACAGGAGAAGAAGGGAAGGGGGAGCAGGGGAAGGGAAAGGAGAGGGTCACACAGGGCTGGTGTCTGGGAGAGCTGGGACATGGCAGCCTCTTTAATAGAAGTAGAACCACAAGGACAGGGTGTGGTGGGGGTTCAGAGGGAAGGATTAGCAGAGACAGCAGAAGGGTGTTGAGGAGCCACCCACAGAAACATGGTGGTTGGAACTGCGGTAGAACTATTCCAGGAAAATGCAGGCTTGGATATTAGACAGGACACAGCCAAGCTCAGGAAAGATTTATGTAACTGGAGGAGGCAGATTGCCCTTCGCAGTGAATCAGAGTTTTAGCCCTGCACTGACTCTAGAAGTTTTATTTATTCTTTTCTTTTTTTGTACTGGGGTTTGAACTCAGGACCTGACATAAGCTAGACAGGTGTTCTACCACCGTCTCTGCGTCTGGTCTGTCTTTGCAGTGCTTATTTTGAGACAGGATCTTATCTTTTTGCCTGGAGTACCCTGGACTACTATTTTAAGCTTCCCATGGTAGCTGGGATGACAGACATATACCACCACACCCAGCTTCTTCCATTAAGATGGGGTCTTGAAGACTGTCCTGCCCGTGCTGGCCTGGAATCCTGAGCCTCGTGATGTCAGCCTTCCACAGTAGCTAGGATGACAGATGCTTGACACCTCACCTATGTATTAGCTGTGCAGGGGGTCTCATATATGTGCTTGGTCTGGCCTCAAACCAAGATCTTCCCAAGCTTAAATCTCCCAAGTAGCTACAATTACAGGGTGAGCCACTGTACCTTTACTTCTAGAAGGGTTTCAAAATAAAATGCTGAATCCTAAAGGAAGTTGGGGGAGGGGGAGGGAGGCAGAATAGAGCAGTCTTTGTATCTTGTTTGGTAGTCTAAAGGCTTTCATCCATGCCGGCCTTTTCCCTCCTACAGTCAGGGAAGAGACACTGGCTCCAGATGTGGGTTGTACATGGACCACTGCTGAGGCTAGGCCCCTGGTAGCTTCAGGGCACTGTTAACAGACTGGAACAAATAAGAATTTGTAGCTGTCAGCTGATAAGCCCCAGTCAGGCAGTGCACATATTCCAAGCTACCACCGAGGGAATGGTATTTGTGGCTGGGATATGGACCATTTGTGACAAGAACATGCTTAGAGGTCTCTGGGATTCTGAGGGTTGGCCCTCCATCCTGGAAAAGAAGGAGTTTCAGGGGACCTTCAGATCCCCAAATGGCATGGTTTACAGGGAAATTAGAGAGACAAGATCCCCCAGGAATGGTGATCACCGCAGGGTAGGAGCTTCCCATTTGTGTTTTGTCAGGAACTCTTGGAGGTAGGCGAGGGGCTGAGTTCACTGACTTGAGATGGATTAAAGAAGCCGCTTGCGAAGTCCTGCTGGAGACAGAAGGCCTCATTTCCTGTCTTGAGCTGATTTGTTCCTCTGTTAGACTGGCCTCCTCTGTTAGTTGTGGTCAGACTGCTGCAGTTAAACTAACCACTGAACAGCTCCTGAACTCTCTTGCCTCCTTCTGTCTGGCGGGGAAGGACTTGTTCTTGTGTGGGTGCGTATATGTGTTGAGGGTTAGGAAATAGATTGTTAGAGCCCTGTGTTCCTTGTGGTAATGGCTTCAAGGAGCTTTGGAGTCTACAGCAGAGATTTTGAAGCTGATGTTACAGACAGTTTTCTCTGCTTCCAGTGAAATACAGATGCAGGCTACACGGTGTTCCTCTCCCTAGTTAACAGAGTACGAGAACACATTTTCCAGAAACCAGTGAGCCATAGCAAGGACAAAGAAAACATAAGCATTTGGGCACATTCGATATTGCTAAAAGGTTGAGACACAGCCTCTCCCCATATTTATGTGTTGGTTGTTGAGCAGTTTTCTGTTCAGAAGTCCTGGGCTTGGCTCCACAGCACACAATAACCACTACCGATCTTAAGGCCTGCTCACCAAAGCTTTCATGTTGGTCTGCCAAAGTCCCCCACACAGACTGACTTTGCAGTTGGGCTGACCCCAGTAAATAGCTGTGGAGGCCCTCATATGTAACAAATCCTAAATCCAACATGCTGGTGAAGCGAGTCTGCCTAGAACTGAACACAGAGGCTTTGTGTGGCATTGACAGCTATCTCTGAGCTGTGTGGATTTTGGCTTCATCCGCCTGGATGTTTTTTTTGTTAGCTCAGGGTCATTTGTAGGAATATTAACTTGTTTTTAGACTGAGCTATGATAGAGGATTGCCTTTGGGTTGTTTTGTCTTTCTTTTTAGAACTTTCCGGTCTATCCTAGGCTTTTCAAATTTGGGACATTGTTTATTTTAGCCTTTTTTGGTTTTCCTCTCATAATACCAGCTTTTCTATCCTGCTGTCAGTTGGTCTGCAGTGTAGCAAATACCCTCCTCTTTCCTCCCTAGTTTCTTATGTCCTTGGGAGCTGGAATACACACTTGTCAAGGCCGACATAAATGGAGAATCAATAGATGCTGAGGGAAGTGAGGATGGAGAACTCCTGGTACTTCGTAGGTGTGAACACAGACACCATGGAGCCCTTTTTCCTTTGACTTGCTTCTGGAGTTGGTGTGTGTCCCTTCATCATCCTCTCCCTGTTTCTCTTTCCCACCAGAGCCCAAGTCCTAGGGGTGTCTGAGGCCCAAGGGGCTACAGAGGAGAAGCAAAGAGAGAATACCTTTGTAAGGAGCGATCCGAGGTGCTGCACAGGCGTGCACCCTGCCTTCCGGGCAGCTGTCCATTTGGAGGTGGAAAATGTAAAAGCAAATGATTGGGGACCAGAGAGAGAATGGTGGGGGAGACCCAGGCAAAGCACTCCTTGAAATGTTACTGCCAGGCGAGCCGTTGGATTTGGTTGTTGTTTTGGCCAGTCATTGAACTTGAACTCAGGTCCTGGGTACTGTCCTGGGGCTTCTTTTGCTCAAGTTTAGTGCGCTACCCTTTGAGCTGCTGAATTTCTTCTGGCCTTTCCCGAGTGGTTTATTGGAGACGAGTCACAGGCTTTTCTGCCCAGGCTGGCTCCAAACTTTGATCCTTAGATCTCAGCTTCCTGAGTAGTTAGGATTATAGGAGTGAGCACCTAGTGTCATTAGGATTTTTAGTGAAGTCTTTCAAGCACACAGAAAAGGAAAATAAAGACCTGAGTCTTCCCAGCACCCTGTTTCAAAAAATATACTTCATGTGGCCTTGTTTGCTTCAACTTTTGAACACAGTAGACTGGTACCAGATACAATCAGAGATCTCTAGTCTACTGTGTAGACCTGTGGATTCTCAGACTTTTCCCTCCACATCCTTGCCAACAACCAGAATGTTAAGACCCCGAGTTTTGCCAGTCTGAGGCATGTAAGGTGCCACTTTAGTACCAGTGACATTGTATATCTTTTTCAAGGTTTTGTTGGCCATCTGTCCTGTTTGCCTCCTTTGCCTGTTTTCTTATTGTACTGTTTTGCTTTCTGTATGCAGAAGTTCTTTATGGTGTATTACAGTTGGTCTGTGACTTGTTTTTCAAAAGACACATAAGTACATACATGTATATAGAATTATGGACACATATGCATACGTATGTCACATATATGACTTTTTACCCCCCCTTGGGAAATTGGTGAGAGTGAAAAAGGCCAGAGGCTGGAGAAATAGGGAGCGGATAACAGCTCTGGCCTGAGCAGCCTCTGTGTGTGTGTATATATAGCAGCTTGTCTATGAATGTCAGCCGGCCCCATCCATTGTGGAACAGTTAGCATGCCTTTTCCAGCCTGTTTTATGGGTGTTAGGGCTGCCAAGATGTGTCCCACAGGTCCCAGGGAATCTAAAGGCTGCCATGGTGGCATGCTGATGGGCAGAAGGGTTTTAGAGGGCTGCCTTGGACCAAAAACAAAACATGGTTTGTGGTTTTTGGTTTCCACATTTGCATTTTGGCTAAGGTCAGACTTTGGTTTCCACTTGATCACATTGAGGCATTCTTTGGCTCACAGCCACTTAAAACGATGAAACTTGTCATTTTCATCCAGGCCTACTGTTGTTTGAAGTGATGTGGGCCCATCATCCTCAAAATGGAGAGTTGTTTCTTGTTCCATCCCTCTGCTTCCTCTGATCTTCCACATGAAAACCTTCTAGGTTGAATAGTTGAAAAAAACTGTGCAGTCCTTTGGGTCTACCCGGCCCGTGACGTTTACCAAGGCCTGGTGGCTGTGATTGCTTTGCTTCAGCAATAACCGAGGTAGAGGAGGAGTTAGGGAGCACTTAGATGCCATGCTGTTGAAGACCACTGAGGGATGCTGGAGCTCGTTTGTCCCCAGCACCATAGTAATCCTCAGGGCTGGGCGTGGTACACACTCAGGTGCTATAATCCCCATATGACCCTGCCACACATATCTGACCCTTCTCATCATTACACCATTGTTGCTTGCTGGAAGACATGCCACATTCTGAATTTCACAACCGATGTAACTGTGGAAATGAGTGTCATGTTCTCTGAGCCTGTGCGTCGTGCCAGACTCAGGACTTTTTTTTTTTAATGTATCATTCCATGCTGAAATTAAAGCCGAGTAGCAAGCTCAACATGATAGACTGAGACAGGACCAGTGTCTTGCCTAGCAGAGCTCTGTGGCTGAATTTATGTTCTGCATTTCTTCTTCTTTTTTTTTTTTGAGTGGTCCTGGGCCTTGAACTCAGGGCCTGGGTGCTGTCCCTAAGCTCTTTTTGCTCAAGGCTAACATTCTTCTCACTTGAGCTGCAGCACCACTTCTGGCTTTTTCTGTGATTAATTTTAGAGTCTTAGGGACTTTCCTGTCCAGGCTGGTTTTGAACCACGATCCTCAGATCTCAGCCTTCTGATAGCTAGGTAAGCCACAAGTGCCCAGGTTATGTTCTACATTTGTTGTTGTGAATGTTTTAAATATTTTTTTAAACGAGATCCCACATTTCCAGATTTCGTTCAATCTTGCAAATTGCCTAGTCAGTCCGGGCCACAGATACAGCAACCAGGACTCAGGGAGGTGAAATAGTTTTGCCCAAGACAGCAGAGTTGAGATTAGAGTCCTCTCTTCTTGGCCGCTTCCTAGATTGCAGACAGAGCTCTGGGAAATGAGCCTTGTTTGAATTGCATTGGAAGGAGCGGGGAAGTGAATTGCACTGTAGAAATAAGCTTTGCCGTGGAGTTTTACTTATATATTGAATGTAATGTTGACTTTATACCACCAAGTTGCCAGCCCAGGTCCATCCTTTATTTTAAGGTCCCGGAAGGTGCCCTAAACAAGGAGGTGGTCATTGAAACCCTGGGATCGTGTGGCCTTCTTTGGTGACAAACAAGAACTCAAGAACACCGAGTTGTTTGTTTAGTTGCAGAGGAGACATGAGGAATAAGCTGGTTGGTAGCGAAGCAAGCAGAACCGTCTCTTGAAGCTCTCTTAGTAATCGTGTGATCCCTTCCCCTATTCCAGAGGTTCATTGACCCTGAGTCGATTATTCCTTCCAGCTTCAGTTTTCTCCCTGTGTGCCTGCTGTCACCAACCATTCCACTCTTGGGTGCACCAGGAATGAGTGTGCTTTAGACTTAGTAGAAGATATTCCCCTTTGCCCTAATGATGACCGGGAAGAAAGGACCTTTGCAATCAAAGGGTCTCACACTCTCCACTTGTCTTATTGTACTCAAGTCTGGTGCTCTACCACTGGAACTACACCTCCACTTCTAGCTTTTTGCTGGTTAAGTGTAGCTAAGAACCTCATGGACTTTTCTGCCGAGGCTGACTTTGAACTGTGATCCTCAGCTATCAGCCTCCTGAATAACTAGGAGTACAGAATTGAGCCCTCAGCTCCTGGCAAGAGAAGGAATCTTGTCCTGCCAGGTCACACTAACTCTGTGTTGGTCCTAGTTCCTGATTTAGAGAGGGTTCTAGGTCCCCAGAGAACTGACACCCCCCCCCCACCCCCACCACCCACCCACCCACACACACACCCACACACACACACACACACACACACACACACACACACACATTTGGTGACTTGCTTCATTCTCTCTTGGCAGCATCCAATCCTCTGCTATGCTCCACTGCCCGCTACCACTGCAGGAACGGCGTGTGCATCGACAAGAGCTTCATCTGCGACGGGCAGGATAACTGTCAAGACAACAGCGATGAGGAAAGCTGTGAAAGTTCTCAAGGTAGGAGCCGCTCAGCTCTAAAAAAGTCATTGCAGCACCACACGGCAGTCACACAACAGCAAACCCAGGAAGGAGGACACAGGACCCACACCCGCCTCCAGACACAGCAGCTCTGTTAATTTTTGCACTTGGCCTTACAGCCCTTCCATGGGTAGGTACAGGTGTTTGTCTGGTCCTGACTATGATGCACCTGCCATCTTGCCGTGGCATTCTTGCTATATTAGTTGTCATATATACGTACATTGGCCTCTGCTGTGTTACACACTGTTGTGTTGCTGTACTGTCGTTTTCCAAGTCATTGCGTCATTGTGGGGGTAGCTTTCTTTCCATTAGTCCTTCTTTAGGATTAAATTCTGCAGCATGGAATGCCTGTGTGGGTTACAGCCACATTCTACCATGTAGCTGTTGAGAAAGTTCTGAGTTTACACTGCTGCTTGCATCACCTGAGCCTGCAGTCATAGCACAGACATTCACTGCTCTTCTGTGTTTTTGTTTCTTTTCCACTTTTACACATGTGGTAGTCCTGGAATGATAGACTCCTCAAACACTGTCATTTACATTTCTGTGATTATGAGCAGAGTCTTCCCCCACCCCCCACCCCCCACACACCTTGTGTTTGTTTACTACTTTTTTCCCCCTCTCTTGTGAATTGCCTGAGCTTACAAGGCTCTTGATTTGGGAGCTGTTTTGTGGGAATTGAAGGTTGCAGCTGGCAGATGGATGTGTTAAGAGAATCTGGGTGGAAACAGTGGAATGAGATTGTGTCTGCTCCTTCAAGACTAACCGGGTGCCTTCCTAGGTGGGCTAGTTGCCTTATTAGGTGCCTTATTAGGTACTGAACTAAATGACTCTAGTTCCCTCCCTCCCTTTTTTCCTTTTTCTTTGAGTCAAGGTCTTTCTGTGCAGCCTAAGCTGGCCTGGAAACTCAACATCCTGCTGGCCTCAGCTTCCCTCCCTCTCCCTCTCCCTCTCCCTCTCCCTCTCCCTCTCCCTCTCCCTCTCCCTCTCCCTCTCCCTCTCCCCCTCTCCCTGTCCTCCTCCCCCTCTCCCTCCCTTTCCCTCCCCCCCCCCCCTTTTGTGGTGGAACAAAGAAAGAAAACCTATGCTTGGGACTCTGCTGCTGCTGCTGCCTCTTCTTCCTCCTGTCTCCTCCTCCTCCTGTTTCCTCCTCCTCCTCCTCCTTCTTCTTTGCAATAGGGCTATTTTCTATTATAGGTTAGCTTGACGGCCTTTAAAAATGTAAAGATACCATTACTGGATGAATGCATATTAAGCACCATTCATTATTAACAAAGGAAGGAAATGGTGTCATATGTGACTACAAGGATGAATCTTTCCTTTTTTTGATGATGTATGTGTGATTTTATTTATACTTACTACTTGTTGGCCTTGAATATAACATTCATCATATAATCAACATTAATAAAAGGAATAGGTATTTCTGAAAATTATTGAAAGACAAAATATTTCTATATAATTTCTATATAATTCATATAGTTCTTTATATTTAAAGGTATATTATTTTGTGCAGATATCTGTGTCTGAATTCTTTCATCTAAATTCAGAGACTAACATCTTCTATTTATTCAATAAATGTGACATACAGGTAATATATTAAAAGCCATATATCATAATAGTAGAAGCTGTAATCAATTAAAAAATAACTCAAAACAGAATGTAAACATTGGATAGATCTTGTTTTTTGATCCAATCTGCTGTTCTTCTTTTGATTGGGGAATTGAGTCCTTTAATGTTTAAGGTTATTTTAGAAAGATGTGTCATATTTCCTGCATTTTCTTATTTTTCTGTATTTTGTTTCTGTCCTCTTCCTGTGTTTACTAAATTGATCTTATAGTGATTGTTGTCTGATGTGTTTCTTTGATTTTGATTGTTTTCTTCAGATTATATTCCTCCTTTTAGAATTCTTCGTAATGCTGGTTTAGTGATAATAAATTCCTTTAAGTTTTGTCATGGAAGGTTTTGGTTTCACCATCTAATGTAAATGATAGCTTCTCTGGGTATCAGTTTGGGTTGGCAGTTGTTGATCTTCAGTGCTTGGATTATACCATTCCAGGCTTGTGTTGAGGGTCTGTGTGGAGAGGTCTATAGTGATTCTAATTGTAATATAGCTCTCAGCCTCTTGAGTGTTGGAATTACAGGTGTTCACCAACTGGTTAATGTGTATGTCTTCAATGATTAGAAAGAGGTACAAAGACTTAAAAGGGTACATTTATTTTAGAGCATCCTAAAGAGTGTATTTCTAATGTTATAAACTGGTATGCAACCTATAGTTTTTCAGTTAATAATATACAGCTGTGATTCACCCTTGTTATTGCTTGTTGATAGAGTTCATTTGTTTTGATTGTTACACAATCTTCTGCTTCATAACTGTACCACCATTTATAGATTTAATAAAACTAAAATGATGTGCAGGAGAGTTAACTGGTTACTTATGTGTTGGGAGGTAGCTGGATTGGGAAAGTTCCATATGAGTTGACATAGACTATTGTCAAGGTCCTATCTTTTATTTTGGTGGGTTCTTTTGCCTTATTACAAATGAATAACGATGAACAAATGGGTCCTACATAAGAGCACTGATTATCCACCCAGGTTCATAATTACTCCATTATCTATAAACCTGTAGCCACAGAAGAGAGAAAATGTGGATGGTCACAGATTTTGCTAGGACTTGTGCAGGGAATGGTTTGGAAATCTCTTTCTTGGGTGTTCTCTTCAACAGTGGTTCTCAAAATCTGATCCTCAGTCCAGCAGCACACACAGCATGTGGAAACTCCTTGGGAATACACATGTTGGACTCCAGTTCAGACCATTCAAGTCCCTTGTAAGGCTGTCTGTGTTCCATGTAGCAAACTGTCCAAATGATTCCAAAGCACAGGAAAGAGCCCAGGAAATTCTTTAGCGAGCATGTACATGTGTCTGTGCATTCATGCATGTGTGTGTACACGTGCGCACGCGCATGTGCATGTGTGTTTGTACTGGTATTGATGTCAGGGTCTCACACTCTTCACTCAGCTTGCTTGTTTGTGATTAGTGCTCTTATCATTTGAGCCATGCTTCCAGCTCAGCATTTTGGTGGTTAATCACCTATGGAGTTTTACAGACTTTTCTGCCTAGGTTGCCTTCAAACCTTGCCTTTTGAACTCAGCTTCCTGAGTAGCTAGAATTATAGGCATGAACTACCATTGTCCAGCTAAGGGAAGTTTTTAATCCTGTCATTTACCTAGTAATGTCTGAACTTCTGGGTGTTGCTAAACTTTCCACATAGTCAAATATGTATAAACTAAAACATATAGCAAAGTATAGGCAGTGACAGATGCCAAGCAGACAACAGCCATCACAAAGTCAAATAAATAACTAGTCTTGATTGGAGGAGCTCAGGACATTTTTTCTGTAAATACAGTTTTTTGTTTTTTTTTGGGTCCGGTCATGGGGCCTGAACTCTGGGTCTGGGCACTGTCCCTCAGCTCTTCAGCTCAAGGCTAGCACTCTACCACTTGAGCCACAGCGCCACTTCCGGCTTTTTTCTTTTTGCTCATGTGGTGCTGAGGAATCGAACCCAGGGCCTCATGCATGCAAGGCAAGCACTCTACCACTGAGCCACCTTCCCAGCCCCTGTAAATACAGTTTCTTGTGTGTTTATGTAGCTAAGATTCACTTACTCATGGGGCCTGATGTTTCCAAAGAAAAGGGCTCCCAAGTCAGAGCCTTGAAGGTGAGGGAGTTTGACATTTGAATGAATCCTTTCCTCTCCTATGTTTATCTGATCTACTGACCAATGCAAAATTCCCCTTGCCCTTAACTTCTTAAGGTGAAGGTCCCTCTGTGGGCTGGTTGAAGTTAGACTTCTAAATTCTACTTCCTCCTCTTCTTCTATTTCTTCCTTCTTTCTCCTCCTCCTCTTCTTCCTCATCCTCTTCCTCTTCTTCCTCCTCCTCTTGCCTCCTTAGTTTCCTTTTTATTTTTTTTTCCATGCCAGTCCTAGAACTTGAACTCAGGGCCTGGGTGCTGTCCCTTAGCTTTTTTTGCTCAAGACTAGTACTCTGTGGCTTGAGCTACAGCTCCACTTCCAGCTTTTGATGGTTAATTGGAGATAAGAGTCTTATGGACTTTTCCACTCAGGCTGGCTTTAGCCTGCCATCCTCAGATCTCAGCCTCCTGAGTAGCTAGAATTATAGGCATGAGCCACTGACCCCGAGCTCTGTTTCTTTCTTCTTATTCGGCTCTTATAAAGTTAGAGGCAGATACTTTCATTTCAAGCTCAGCTCTTACTTTCATATAACCTCAGGTTTGTGCTTATCATACCCTGATGGTCTCCTTCAACAAGGCACACATTCATCTGCATCCACCAGGCCGTTAGCAGCACCTATCAGCTGCCATTAGTATAACAGCCTTTACACAACATGCCCATTGTCATAGCATCATTGTTAGCCTCTGAAGAACGGAAAGAGGAAGGAAGGGCATTGTGGCCTCTTAAATCCACAATGTCTTGCACATACAGGATTCCTGAAGTGCTGAAGAATAGGAAAGATTTCTATTCTTGTTACCTTATGTTTAACTTGCAGTCTGTGCAGTATTGTACCATACAGTTATTTAAAATAGGTGAGTGAACTCTGCACAGCTTATTCAAGCAGTAAGAAGTTGCTGTTGTTTCAGTAGAGTAGAAGGTTCAGCCATCCTCTCAGGAGGAATGTGGCCCTTGGGGGACACAAGGGGTGAGTGTTAGATTTGTAGTACACCTGCCAGAGGGTGCTTTTGAAATCCCATGTGCTTTGTATGTCTCCCTGCACCACATGTGTAAATAGTATTGAAGGTCTGCCTGTCTCAGTCAACCCCTGTGGCCTCTAAATATAAACTACTTGCTAATCTTGCTGTTTGAACAAAGGAATGCTAATGCTATGGGAAAATCTGCCTCGTGCTGGACTTTTGAGACATAGGCTTCATGCTGTGTCTCCCCAAAGCATAGCTCTTAAAGTACCTTGACCAGACAGAATGTAGTCTTATTTATGTACGTGAGTTTGCCACACCTTGCAGGCCAGCTGCCCAGCTGTGCCTGAGTTCATTTAGTCCAAAGACATCCCATCGGCTACTTCTGGGCTTCGAAGCTCTTAAAAATACATCATTGCATTCAGTTGATGATTATATTTGATAATACTTATTTAGAGGTGATGGAGAAAACTGGATCCAAGACAGTGAAATGTGGTGCTGCAAATGCTTTTCTTCATGAGTAGGGGATGAAAAAGTAAACGTTCTACCTTAGAGACAGCAGCCTCTGTTCCTTCCCTGTAGCATTGGCCTTGCAAACCAGCCACACGTTCTGTCAGGAGTTGAGAGAAGGGATGGGGCTGTGGGATGCGTTAGACTCACACAGTGCAGGGTATGGAGGAGGTGAATTTAACTGCCGCTTTATTAATTGGAAGCACAGCCTATTTATGTAGTAGCAGTGTGGGAGGCTG
Organism: Dipodomys spectabilis; assembly: GCF_019054845.1. Lineage (NCBI taxonomy): Eukaryota > Metazoa > Chordata > Mammalia > Rodentia > Heteromyidae > Dipodomys > Dipodomys spectabilis. The sequence goes on along the minus strand of NW_024870822.1, from coordinate 3,408,096 downwards.
CTGTGGCTTTTCTGATGCAGTGGAGCTTTCCCTGGGAGGGGCTGCCCTGCCTCTGTTGCCGTGGGTGCTCCCTGTAGGTGGCCTTTAAAGTGTTACCAGAATGTGGCTGCAGTCCCAAGTGATCTTGTCTTCTGCCATTTGTGCACTGGTATATTCTTGTCCCCTTCATGTGATTTAGACCTATTGATGTGTGTGTGTGTGTGTGTGTGTGTGTGTGTGTGTGTGTGTGTGTGCGCGTGTGTGTGTGCACGCTCTAGACAAATGAACAGACCTGACCGTTTTAAGTATTTGGTTCAGTTATAGTAAGTATATTTGTATTGTTGTGCAACCAATCTCTGGAACATTTTTTTTTTTTTGCCGGTCATGGGGTCTGAACTCTGGGCCTGGGTGCTGTCCCTCAGCTCTTCGGGTGCAAACAAGCGCTCTACCACTTGAGCCACAGCACCACTTCTGGCTTTTTCTGCGTATGTGGTGCTGAGGAATCAAACCCAGGGCCTCATGCATGCAAAGCAAGCACTCTACCACTGAGCCACCTTCCCAGCCCCTCTCTGGAACTTTTATATCTTGAAAATCTAAAACTCTGACCCATTGGAAAATAAGCCCATTACCTCCCCCTTGATTAATTTGGTGATTTCTAAATTTTTTTCTGTGTGTGTGTGTGTGAGAGAGAGAGAGAGAGAGAGAGAGACAGACAGACAGACAGACAGACAAAGACTAGGTTAGTTCATTTAACATTATGTACTCAAGGATCATCTAGGTCGCAGAAAGTGTCAGAATGTCCTTCCTTTCTAAGGCTGAGTAGTATTCCATTGTGTGGTTACATCACATTTTGTTTTTCTATTTATCCCTCAGTGAATATTTGGATTGCTTCTACCTTTTGACTATTGTGAATAATGTTGAGACCATAGATGTACAAACTGTGATTCACTTTTACACCTCCCCACCCCACCCCAACAACAACAACTAGTTTCAGGCTTAGGTCCTTTTCCTTTACTCTTTCCTGCTGCCTCTCATCTTCCCTCTGATAGAGGCTGTTTGCCATGCTTGGCTGCCCTTTGCAGGTCCCCATGATGCAAGGAACTGAGGGAGGGATCTTACTGAAACCTACCAATGCCACATGGGTGAGACTAGAAGTGGATCCTCTCTGGATGAAACCCCTTCCATCCTGGGTGACACCTCATCTGCAGCCCTAGCAAAGCCAGTCTCTGATTTCTGACAAAATAAACCTTTTTTTTTAAAGTAAGACTCTTAAGTCTTGTTACACAGCAGCAGAATGTTGCATCTCCAGTTCTTGGTGTCCTGGTCGTCACTCTGATGATTCAGGTCAGATGATCAGATGGTCAGCCAGACCCTAGGAAGAGATCACACAGGGTTTATAGGAATGGCAGACCTTGGAGTGCACAGCCCACCTTCCCAGCATTCCATGTATATTTTCTTACAGTTCTCATGAGGTCTCTCTGAAAGTAGAGAAGAATCAGAGGTTGGTCCCTAGGCTTAGGAACTGCAGATGGGTGGCTCAACCTTTGGTGCAGGGATGGGGAAGGGGCTTGGAAGGTGGGGTGTTCCCTAGTGTTCCATTAAGCACAGAAGAATGAAGCTATTTCTCCCCTCCTCCCCCAACTTTCCCTCCCAAGGAGTCTAACCAGGAAAGCTCTGCTGAGGATACCATACAGCAAGGAAATAGAATGTTTGGCACTGAGGTGGAGGGGCATGAGGGAGGTGGGCTGCAGGGGGGGGGCTGCCTTTTATCTTGCTTTCTTTGTCCTGGTGATGAGGCTTCAAGATGACTCAGAAGGCTAGCTGTGAGGTTTGGCAACTCACCAGTAGCTGACAGGGATAGCGGTTCTTCTGCAGAAGTGTTTGTGTGAGCATGTGTGTGTGTGTGTGTGTGTGTGTGTGTGTGTGTGTGTGAGAGAGAGAGAGAGAGAGAGAGAGAGAGAGAGAAAGAGAGAGAGAGAGAAAGGGGAGGGAGTGAGGAAGCAAGAGCTCATGTGTGTTAGGTAAATTAAATTGGCAGCCGAGGAAAGAGACCAGCACGTGGTGTTCAGGCAGGGGAAAGGTTTATTTTTGAGCTGCAGGCCGCCTTTGGTCAAGTTGGAAGCCCATGTAGCAGGAATAAAAAGGGTCAAACCACACCACAACTTATCAAGGCCAGGGGCAGAAAAAGGTTGTGACCACACTGGATGTGGATGTAACCACTGGGAGAGGGGGGTGACTGCCTCCAAGTGTGTGGGTTACCTAGGTGACACAGGTACTGGGCAGAGACTTAACCAAGAGGAGGGAGGAGTCTGCCCGCCTTCCCAGGGTGGACCTTATGTTGTGCATTTGGAGACTATGTTGTCTTTGATTTGGGAAGAAATGTCAAGTCTTCCACATTTTCCAGGCTCCCTATTGAATTATGTTGTTCCTTGTCAAAGTTCACATGTTGAGGGCTTAGCCCTCAGGACCTCAGGATGTGGCCCTATTTAGAATTAGTCTATTGGCAGGTATCATTATTTCAGATGAGGTCCTACTAGAATAAACTGGGCTTCTAGTCTGACTAGTGTTTTTATATAAAGGACAATTTAGGGACAGATAGGCAGACAGGGAGGATAACAGATAACTATGAAAGGCAGAAGTGAGATAATGCTTGCATCCAAGCTGGCCATCAAATCAGGTGAAGCCAGGAGCGGCATAGCCTGATCCCAGCTTGCAGTGTGAACTACCTCTGCCAACACTTTGATCTTGAACTTCTGGCTGCCTGAACTCTTTTTTTTGGGGGGGTGGGGTGGGGGGGGTCTGGTCGTAGGGCCTGAACTCTGGTCCTGGGCGCTGTCCCTCAGCTCTTCAGCTCAAGGCTAGCTCTCTACCACTTGAGCCACAGTGCCACTTCCGGCTTTTCTTCTTTTTGCTTGTGTGGTGCTGAGGAATCAAACCCAGGCCTCATGCATGCAAGGCAAGCGCTCTACCACTGAGCCATCTTCCCACCCCCCTGCCTGAACTCTTGAGTTCATGGATTTCTATCGTCTAAAACCTCCCTGTCAACTATGCTTCCTTATAGTAGACCTGCCAAGTACCGTCCCCATGAAGTGATACACAGGGCATAGCCACACCCTTGATGGAACAACAGAAATTGCAGCAGGAATGTGGACATGGAGATGTGGAAGGGCCTCGTGCTTTTGAGAATTGTATATGTGGCGGAGAATCGTCAGAGGGAGAGGCGCTGTCCTCTCTGAGGTTGGTAGGGTTATGTTGGGTTGGTTGAATACCTCTTAGCCATTGTTTCAAGATGATTATTATCTATAGTTGGTGTCTGTCTCCAGAGTGGCCCTGGGATGAGTCAGGGGAGACAGATCCTCGCCCTATCCCCCCACACCTTTGCCTTCTAGTCATTGTGGTCACTAACTACTGCTGCCGACATCAGTTAATCAGTGACTGCCCTGATATTTTGATGGATCCTAGGCTTACAATGAATACATATATAGCTAATTGGTGCAATCCTGGTGGCAGCTGGACAGAAGAGTCATTAATTCAGACCATCAGTGACAGCTAGGTTCTCCACCTTTCACCCAGTATGTTAAGGGTGTGTTATAGAATGGTTCATGAGGGGAATTGCCCTTCACTTCTCAAGTCTGGTGAAACTTGGAGGTTGATGTTTCTTCCCATGCACCATCCCTTCCCTTCATTATGTGGAGACTGTTAGGTTTTTAAAAAGAGGTAGCCGAGTAAAAACTGCACCAGCATGCACGTGGTATTCAGGTAAGGGGTAGGTTTATTCAGTAGACCTGCTGGGAACAGGCAAGGTTGGCACTCCACGTGGCTGGGAAAGAGAGAGGAAAGAGCTAGAGCGGAGAGAGAGCAGAGAGAGCTAGAAAAGAAGAGCAAGAGCAAGAGAGCTAGAAGAGCAAGAGCAAGAGAGCTAGAAAAGAAGAGCAAGAGCAAGCTCAAGAGCTAGAAACGAACAGAGAGAAAAAGAGAGAGTCTGGGCCTCCATTACCAGGGCCTGTGAAAAGAGCTACTTGTTAGCAAGGCACCTTAGAATAGATGGAGTAGTAAACTTAGTGGAAGGTTAAGGGTCAGATGGGGCCAAACCCTTAACCCACCACGTGGCCAAGATGGCGAATTCAAGATGGCGAATTTCTGAAAGAATGCAAAGAAAGCCTGAACAAATAGACCAAGCCTACATTGGCTAGCCTTTGAGAGGGAACCTAGAGGGGGGTCCCTGGGACCCAGCCTGCGTCGCACTCTTCAGGGCATAAGCCAAAAAGTTGTAGAAAAAAGGGTAGAAAGTTGCACATGAATGGCAAAGAGAGAGCAAAGAGAGCCTGAATAGATTAAGCCTACATTGGCTAGCCTTTGAGAGGGAACCTAGAGGGTGGTCCCTGGGACCCAGACATGAATGGCAGAGAGAGAGCAAAGAGAGCCCGAAAGTAAACAGACTTCTGATCATTTACCATTGCAGTAGCAAAAACTGTACTTCTGAGAATGGCATAAAAATGAGGCTCTCTGGCTTTCCAGGGAGCGCAGGAGACATTTCAAAGGGGTTTCACGGCTCAGGCGTGATTCGTAGCACCCCATTAAATGAGTAGAGTCAGTCTGGTGAGTGAAGGAGAGCTGACCAGGCAGAAGCGGCGTCCCAACTTCCCCCAGAGCCCTCTAGAGAGAAATGGCCAAGCCCCCAAAGCCAAGCGTCCTCGGCTTCAGAGGTGACCGGCCTTTCAGCTAAAGGCCGTAGGAGCTCTCTGGCGTGGCGCCACGTCTGGACAGAGACTGAGCAACAGAGAGCCGTAGAGAGTAGTTTCACTCACCAGAGTAGAGAAGTGGTGTGGATATGGATGTGAAGGCAGCAATGGTATCGATGAGCTGATTCCGCCGCAGACAGACTGGTTCGCAAAAGGCCGTCAGAACTGTGGGTATTCCTCAGAGCAAAAAGGGAAGAACAAAAAAAGAAAAAAGAGGAAAAAAACAGAGAGGAATCCCAGCTATTCTGACTTTAAGCCTTTATCCGAGTCACGGCACCATTTATGTTAGGTTTTTAAAAAGAGGTAGCCGAGTAAAAACTGCACCAGCACGCACGTGGTATTCAGGTAAGGGGTAGGTTTATCCAGTAGACCAGGCTGGGACCAGCTGGGACTTGCTGGGACCAGGCAAGGTTGGCACTCCACGTGGCTGGGAAAGAGAGAGGGAAGAGCTAGAGCAGAGAGAGAGCAGAGAGAGCTAGAAAAGAAGAGCAAGAGCAAGAGAGCTAGAAAAGAACAGAGCGAGAAAAAGAGAGAGTCTGGGCCTGGGCTAGGCCTTATGTAGGGTATGGGCGGAGAAAGGTGTGGCCACATCAAATTCAGATGTGACCTCAGCGGATGCAGATGTAACCTCTTCCAGGTGTTCCAGTTGCCTAGGTAACACAGGTACTGGGTGGAGACTTTGCTGCGAGGAGGGTGGAGTCTGCTCACCATCCAGGAGCGGACCTTACAGAGACTATGGTAGATTGTATCCTTACTCTCAATTCTTCTCTCTCTCCTCTGCCTGAGCAGAGTGGCTAGAGGAAATGTTCCTGTTCCATCAGTGCTGGGCTGGCTTTGACCAACTGAATGTTGGTGGACATCATGAATCAGAAGTTAAGCTTGTGTACTCCAGAGCCTGATCTTGTGGTTCAGTGATTGCCCTGAAAGGAACTTGCCCAAAGGAGATACTGGTCCCTGAAGAATATAGTGAATTAATTGTAGCAGAGACCTGAGCCTCCTCCACATCCCAGGATTACTTCTGAGTGAGGCCAGTAGAGCTATAGCTAACCTACAGACTCAGAAGAGGACAGTACATCTTTGCTGAGGTTTTAGGATGTGTTGATTGCGTAACAAAGACTAATGTCAGATCCTTGGAAACTGTCTGTATAGCTAGATGTATCTAGTAGGTGTTCATTGATTGCTGCTGTAAGCTAGACACAATTCCCAGGAGTCACAAGGGCATAGCAAATCATTACATCTCATGGTATCATTAAGAGTTGTATAAATAGATGAGTTACAGGGTGATCTGTTCTCTAGCAGTTACCTTATCACTTCAGATAGCTGTTAACTTGAATAAAGTTTGGATGGTATAAGATCAATAAAATAACCTAGAAAAAGTTAAAAGGGAAAGATGTCAAATGTAAGATCCACTGTGATTTTATGTTTCATTGAGATGGAAACAACGCTGACCATTAAATTGTGACACACTATTGATTCTAAGATGCATCTCAATTTCAGAAGGTTTAAAGGTGGCAGGTGGGTGAGGGGTAGTGCATCTTTGTACTGAAGCACGATAGTGGGGAACCAGACAGGTGTGGTGTCTGCTATGATGCACCTTGAACTCCATAGGAAAGGTAGCCATGATGTGGGTCACTGGTATGATGAGTGTTTAATAGAGCAGAGCAGGGTGCTCTGGAGGTCAATAGCCTGTGTGAGGCCATATGGAGAAAGTGATGCTGACATTTAATCCAGAAGGACGAGGAAGAGTTAGCTGGACAAGAGCGAAGATAATGGGGATCAGGAGGCTAGAGGACCCTTCTAGGGAGAGTAGATCCAAAGGTGAAAAACAGTGGGGTGCTTTTAAAAAGAAAAGATCCACATGTCTCCCCTGTGGCGGATGTTCAAAAAAAAAAAAGAAGACAACAAAAAACAAAACCACCATAACAATAAAAACCAGAGCTGAATGGTAGATAAAGCAATCACACCAGATTACAGTAAGAGAGAAGTTGTTTCTCTATATCTTGCGGGGTTTGGTTCCACAATCCCTTGTGGATACCAAACTCTACAGGTGTTCAAGTCCTTTAAAGAACCTATGCATATCAACTTTAAATCATGTCTAGTTTACTTATGGTTCCTAATATGACAAATGTATGATAGATACGTATATTATTTAGGGAATCATGACAAGGAAGATATTCTGTGCCTGTTCAATGTAGACTTAATGTGAGGGGTATTTTTCAATCCATGATTGAAGAAATGCATGTAAGTAGCACCCACAGGTCTGGAGAGCCAAATCCAAATGATAAGAAGTGGATTTATAGCCAAGGAATAGGGTTGGCATAAGAGGGTGACAAATAACCAAGAGGAAAGCAAACATTAGGGGTTTAGGGGGATTTTGGACTAAACCTACCTAACAAAATTCTTTCTGAAACAAGGCTAGTATGATCACATATCACCAGGGTTGAGAGGGGAGATGGAGGATGAAGAGACCAATGAAATACGGAAGGGCAGAACAGGTTCAGGGTTGGGGGAGGATTGCTGCTGATTGATGGATGCAAAAAGGAATACTGAAGCCCAACTGTCTGGACCTACATGAGAAGGGAGTTCAGAAGAGCCTGCCTGGTTTGGTCCACCCTGAGAATCTTCTTTGTGCACAGAAGTGAATAATTTCAGAGGAAGCTGGAGCGGTCTTCAGAGACTCCTGTATGGATTAAAGGCCGAGAAAAAACAACAAAGGACTTTGTAACTCTTCCCCTGTAGGAGCAGGTGGTCACCCACAAGGCACATGAGGGTGTTGTATTTGAGGCTAGAATCTTTAAAAACTTGCTGACAAGGTGGCACAAGACAGAAATAGCCCTCGAAAATCACTGTGGAGACTCTTAATTTTGTGGAACTGGAGTTATCGACTGAATTATTTTTGAGTTGTGCTTGCTTTTTGCTTTGCTACCCCAAATCCCCAACTAGCCTGCATAATTGAGAATAGAAAGGAGCTTATGCTTTTTGGAAGAGACCTTTGCTTTCTGTTGCCAAACAGATGCAAGTGACTGAGCAGCTAAGGATCATTTCTAGAGAAATCACGGAAGGCGTATGATGAGAGAATTGATATGTTTCGGTGTAGTTTTTCAAGTATGGATGGAAAAGAGTTTTACATGAAATAAGATAGCCTGGGCTTAGGGCATTCCACCAAAAATGTCACAACCTGGAATTGGATGAAGACTGTCTTCCAGTGAGGGCAAGCGCTCCTTTAGAAGGGCCTTAGGAGAGTCAGCACCCTTAAAGAATTCATTTAGCTTTACTTAGAATAAAACTGCTGGAAGTCCATTTAATGGGAGGATTGGGGAAGCCTTTTTTTTTCCTGCTTTTAATTTAGGAATTTGAAAGCACAGCTGGGCTAGAAAAGACAAAAATGCTGACTTCATTGGCAGAAACAGAAGGAGGTTGGGAGAGGTTGATTGCTGCTTTTCTGGACCCGTGGGGTTTGCTTCTTAGTAATTGAGTGTTTGCTTCCTGACGCTTCCTTTCCTTTAACCACTGCAGCAGGAGTTTGAAGATTTCTGAAATGTCCCTCATTTAGAAGCAAATCAGGATGATTCTGTACTCCTGGAGATAATTGCTTCCTGGTCTCCTAGCCACAGTGATAATCAGCAGGGCTGATTCTTTAGTCTCTCCTGTGACTATCTTGTGCAGGTCCCTTTTGTCTTGGTCACTTCTTCCCCTGGGAAATGTAGATCCAGCCTGGACACCTGGAGATCTGCTACACCTGAGGCAGGGGAAGATACAAGTTTCAGGGTGGGAAGGTCAGGTGGGGACCTTGCTATCTCTCTGCAAGCCGGCTCTGTTGCCCTCAACCCCATCCATATGCTTTTATTCTCCCTCAACTCTTTCTAATGTTCTAATGCTATTGCCTAGTCCCTGAAAACAACAACAACAACAAAGCCAGATCAGATCAGAGTTGTTCGCAATCTCAAAAAGGGGAGAAACCTAATACCCTACTGATAATTAACACTGAGTGTGATAAATGCTGTGATCGAGGAGTGAACAGTATGCTGGGGGTGTATGGGGCAGTGGGATTTGCAAAGGCTTCAGAGAAGTGAAATCTCTGCCTAGTCGTTAGAGAGAGAGAAAAAAAAGATTCAGGTGCATGTCTGGGGCTGGGCATCTAGTCAAAGGGAAGAGTCTCTTCAAAGAGACTCCCTCAGAATGGAGTGCATGTGTGTATGTAGGCAGACAAGAGACCAGAAACTGTGAGGCTGGCTTGTGGAAGCAACTCCCCAGTGTGCCAATGAGAAGGAAAAAGGAGATGCCCAGCCTTGGTTAAGGATTTCATTGTAGTGAGATTTCATTGCAATGAGACTTCTCTACTCACCTGTGAGTCTTACTGAGCTTATGATCCCACTGACAGGTTGAGTCTGGAGAAAAGCACACCCTGTGTTACCTTCTGGATGAGAATCATTAGAGAGGGTTGATGGCCCCCGGCTGGATGGCCTCCTTCCTTGTCTTTTGTTTGGAGATTGTTTTGGTTTTTTCAATCTAGTAGAGTCCCTAATGGGACTCCCTGACAGTTCTGTGGCCTACAAAAAGTGGCAAGGTTCTCTATCCTGCACTTAAGACTGGTCTTGCCACATCTTTTAAATGCTCCATACAACTTTTTTTTTAATTCCCTCCTGGAGTCTTAGCACTTCCAAATCTACTCAAGCAATATCTAGAACTTAGTCTCTTGTGCCCAGATAAGGATCCCCAAAGACTACCAAGGAGCCAATTCTAATGCAAGTACATGAGAGTTGTTTATTGCAAGCTCGAGCCTGGACTTACAACCATCCCCGACGCAGCAGGTCAAAGAAATGATTGGCTGGAGCAGATGGTCTGAACCCAAGTGGTCCTTATCCTGTTATCTGCTGATTAGCTGTGGTTACCAGAATTTTTTGTAAAGGGGGTTGTTCCTGGAATTTGGGCTCAAGGGGATCAAGGGGAGTTGCTGATTTCCTGGAATATCAAGAGGAGTTGCTGATTTCCTGGAATATCAAGGGGAGTTACTGACACAGTTCCCGGAATCCAAACCTGAAATTTCTTTATTTTGTTCAGGCTTTACAAGTCACCAGATTACAGCTAGCTGCAAGGGAGGCAGAGAAATGTCTTTGTTCTCACAGTAGATTCTTCTTGCCCACCGCAAATTTACAAGTTTGTGCTAGGAAAAGGCAGAAAGGGACAAAGGCTTGATATTGATGACTGATTTTCCCCATCTCTACCACAAGACTTTGTGACCACCTGAACTGTTAGTTCAAAGGTCAGTATATGCAATAGCATGTTCACAAACTTAGCAGAATTGTTGCTGCTCTGAGTGATAGCAGTTCTCATAGACTGAGAGACAACCTTCAGTGGGTACTTTGCTTCCAGTAGCTATTACAAGTTACCTGGACCAGAGCTGAGATTTTCTGTGACACCAAGAGGAAGAAATTTGCTTGTTGGTGAGAGGATAATTTCAGTGTGGACTGACCCTCTCCCTTGCCCCAGATGTCAACCTGAAGAAAAACTTCACATATTTGTTTCTTCCTTTGTAGGCTCATTTGTCATAAAGCTGTTGTGACCCTGAGAGAGACAAGCTTTTATCTTGATGTCGGAGTGTGACCAAGGTTATAGTTATTCTTCAGATGACAAGAACCCAACTCTGCTATTGCTTTTTCCCACAGAGGTCAGCAGGCCTCCAATTTTGGTCAATTTGTATCTGAAAGAAATCTCCAAGGACAGATGCTTTGTCCTCACTAGCTGATTTGTCAGGCAGTCTTTTCCAACATGGTTTAGAATTCAAGCTTATTTTGGTCAGCTCATTCCTGCTTGCTTTCCTTCTGGAAACATGTTATGTGTTCAAGGGAAAGTAGTATGGTGTCTTGGCTTCTTCCCAACACATACTCTCACCTCTATTCTTAGTCCTTTTCTGTCTGTTGACTTCAGTGTGGCCGTCATAAAGTATGTCAGGCACTCCTTCCTTCTAGAGGTAGAACCTATGTCCCTCTCTTGGAAACGAGTCCAGCGCTTGTGACAGTTGACCAGTAGAATTTGGCAGAAAAGAAGCTACATGACTTCCACATCTAGGATGTAAAGGGCTTCATAGCTTCTTTCTTCCTGTTGGGAATACCTCCTCTTCAGAGCCTCAGTCAACTGAGGCCTCCATATTGTGAGGAAGCCCAGACTAGTCTTCATAGAGAAACATGGAAGCACATAAGGAGAGGCCTGGGTGGCTCCCAGCCCATTAGCCTGCTTCCTCCATTCCCCTTCTGTAGCAATTTGTGAGATGCTCCCAAACCAGAACTACTGAAAGCACAGAATTCTGAAAGAATAGAAACGTGAGAGAATGCAGTGTCAGTGTTTTAAGTCATTAAGGTTGGAGTACAATGTTGTGCAGAAGTCACTAATTGGAACCACAGCACTCAAAGGGCATCTCCACACAGCCTTAATATTAATATGCCTATCAGTTCCTACTCCCAGTGCCATGTTTCCCCTAGGGGCAGCTCCCTCTTTGACTGGATTTCTCATTTCCCAAGATGTTGCTTTCCTGTGACCTTTGTTCCTGAGCTCTTCTAGAGCTCAGCTCATGAGCCAAAAAAAGCTGCCAGTTCTCCTTAGATCCCAGTGTGTCATATCTTGGTCTATCCTGGTCAGTCCCTTCATGTTGTGAGTGTAACCCACAAAGGCTGCATATGGTGGTTTCAACAGAAGCTGAGTCCAGGTCTCTAAGTCACCACTCCCTCAGCTTGAGACCGAAATCTTGGGGAGCTCTACTTGCTGTATCTTCCCCATGCTAAGCAGGGAGAATACAAAAAAAGTTACATGTAATGAAGTTAAAAAAAAAAAAAAAAACCACGTGCGTTTTAGGTGTAAATTTTAAGAGTAGCTGCATTTGCAAGTCACTCCCTCACTTCAGCAGCTATCCACTGTATAAGCCAGGAAGAACCCAGGCTTTGGATGGAATCAGGTGACATGTCTACCAGGTCGTTGAGCGAGTTACCTAACCACTCTGAGCACAACAAAAAGGCAAGCAATCTTGCCTCCAGGATTGCTGGAAGGAAGTAAAAGCAGACTATAGAGCACTTAGCAGGTACTGCTAAGTATAGCTGCCGTTCTGAGGGCCAGCAGAACCACTGGCCTCAGCCTTTCTATCTTCAGCGAAGGACCAGGAACAAAATAAACAAAATAAACAGGTGAACTCTTCAGGATTCTCTGTCTCCAATAAAAAGAGTTTTTTCCTTCTGGCCTACCAGCAAGGAGTCAGGATCAAGCTTGGCACCATCTGGTATCTTGTTTGCTTCTTGAACTGAAACAGTTTGAAAATGAGCACTGATGAGTAGAATGAGCTGTGAGTAGAACAGACCACTTCCAGGAAGGATGGGACAGAGGGTGCTCAAGTCTTCTGGTGTCCCAAGGACCAGCAGTTATAGCTTCCCCATATATGTCCTCAAAAAAGCTGATAACAGCCAATCACTTGGTTAATTTGCAGGTGTAGTAGAGGGTAGACCCTTGAGATGTTTTGCTGAGCAGCAGAAAAATCCTATGTGATGTGGTCTCTGTGTCTACAGGCTGTTACTTCTTGGAAAGCTGTGTGGAAACCTTGATTACTTGGGAGGAAGTATTTTACTTACTAGGAAGAATAAACACTTGCCTTCTGATCAAAAGAGTAATCTTCCAGAGTAAAAAACTCAAGGCAAAATGAGGAAGGGAAGGGAGATAAAAAAAGACCCTGGAAACATGATCCATTCTGGATGGTCACACTCTGAGACATGTGAGCATGCTGCATCACCTCAGAGTAATTTATGGTGTGTTTTCTATTAGAATTGCAAAATTCTCACAGTCGGAAGGTGTTAAAATATGACTTCACACCATATTAAATGCATACTATATTTAAAACTGAGATATGTGAATTGAAGCATGAAGCAAAAGCTTGAAGGAACAAATTTGCTGAGTTCTAAACTAATCTTGCTTCTGCCATTGTAGTTTTTGGTTTTGCTGTAGTTACTTATGGATTTCATTAACGTATTTGGAAATTGAGCCGTATCATGAGTTATCAAATTTATTCAAACTGAGCAAACCTAAAGCATTGAATGCCCCTGCAGAGCTGGAACTGAGCCAGCAGTTGCCTCAAATCCCAGCCATATGCTGTGGCATCGTTGTGGAGGATTCTGCCATGGTGGCTATAATTGAGTTTTATGTTGGCCTGAGTTTCCTTATGTGGTAGTAAAATTCAGAGGGAGCTGTGTCCTTGTGGAAGGTAGGTGTGATCATTGGAGGTAATAATGAAGGTGAGGGCAAGGATGGTTTGACCCCAGAAACGTTACCCTGGAGAATACCCAGTTACGGTGATTCTTACCTAGCAGTGGAAACAAACATGATATGGAAATGAGAGTGCTATTGTTTCTGGTGATTTCCAGAGTGGAGGTGAGGGTGGAGACAAGATTGGCATTTGGGCCAGGAAAAGTTGTTACTCGTCATTGTAGAGCAAAGAATTGTCATCCCTGAAATACCACATTACTCTGGTGTAGAGCCAACTTTTCCATTATAGAGAAAAAAATGAAAGCTAGTAGAGGTGATAGGAGCTGTCCCAGGTCACACAACCTGATTAGAAATGGCAAGACTGAGGTAGGAATCAAGTACTTCAGACCCTAAAACTCAGCTCTCTTTCCATCTTGCTGCTTACTGCAAAGGGGAAACAATTAGTGTCAGGCATAGTAATTAATAACTAGAAAGTATGTCTGCCTGGCACTGCATTGCACGTTATCTACTGGGCTGTTTGATACACCTCTTCGTACAAAAGAAGCATGAGAAAGGATGAGGGAGGGAGGGGTCTTATTTTCTGTCAAGTGAAGCTCTAAGCTGAACTCTGTATTTAGTGTGCGTTTGCTTTTTTTTTTTTTAAGTTTGATTGATATGTAATACAGATACCATACAATTCACACACTTAAAGCACACAGTTCACTTTCTTAATATATTCATAAGATTGAATAACAGTCATCGCTATCTAATTATAGAACATTTTCATCACTCCAGAAAGAAGCCCCAAACTCAAGAGCACCCTTTGTTCCTTCCTGCCCTGTATCTTGTCTCTGCCTCAGGCAGCCACCAGTCTACTGGATCTGGATCTGTCTTATTCTAGACATTTCGTAGAATGTGATGCCTTTTGTGATGGACTTCTACTTAGCCTAGTGTTAACAAGGTTTATCTAAGTTGGGTTATGTATCAGTTCTTGAATTCTTTTTACTTTCAAATAGTATTCTATTGAATGAATATACCACATTCCATCTATCCATCAGTTGGTCAACATTGAAATTCTGTTTTATGGCTGCTATAAGTGATACTGCTGTGAACATTTTTGTTTGAACCTTTGGGGTTGTGTGTGTGCATTTCTCTTGGGTATGTACCTGGGAGTGGAATGATTGGGTCATATGGTAACTCTTAGCTTTTTGAAGAACTACCAGTTTTCTAAAGTGGCTCTATCATTTCCTACTGGTAGACTCTGGTTTCTTCACATCCTTACCAACACTTGTTTATTTTTTAAGTACTATATAGCCTTCTTGACTTTTTTTGTTTATTTGTTTTACATTTTTGTTATTTTTCCTGCTCCTGGGCTTGAACTCAGGCCTGTGTGCTGAAGCTGAGCTTTTTTTGCTCAAAGCCAGCACCCTACCACTTGAGCCACAGCTCCACTTCCAGCTGTTTTGGTGCTTAATTGGAGATAAAAGTCTTACGGACTTTCCTCCCAGGGCTTCAAACCACAATCTCCAGATCTCAGACTTCTAAGTAGCTAGGCATGAGCCACCTACACTTGGCTCTCCTGGTGTTTTGAAACAGTATCTCACTGTGCTTTTGATTTGTATGTTCTTTTGTATGTTCATTTTCTTTTTTGTTTTTTGAAGGCAGTCTTGGCTATGTATTGTAGGTGGGACTCAAACTTGTGAGCTTCCTACTTCAGCATCCCAAGTGGTAGAATTGCAAACATGCACCACCATGCCCAGCTTTGATCCATATTTTCTTCATAATTAATGATATTGGCATCTTCCTATGTGTTTTTTGTTCATTTGTTATTTTCCTTTGAGAAATGGCTCAAATCGTTCTTCCATTTTCAAATTGGATTATCTTCTCCCCTCCACTCCCCCTCAATTGTAGGATTTGAACTTAGGACCTGGGCACTGTTCCTGAGCTTTTTTGCTCAAGGCTAGTGCTGTACCACTTTGAGCCACAGCTCCACTTCTAGTTTTCTGGTGGTTAATTGGAGATAAGAATCTCATGAGGGCTGGGAATGTGGCTCAGTGGTAGAGCGCTTACCTTGCATGCTCGAGGCCCTGGGTTCGATTCCTCAGCACCACATAAGCAAAAAGAAAAAAGCCGGAAGTGGCACTGTGGCTCAAGTGGTAGAGCGCTAGCCTTGAGCTGAAGAGCTGAGGGACAGTGCCCAGGCCCAGAGTTCAGGCCCCACGACCGGACCCCCAAAAAAAAGAATCTCATGAACTTTGCTGCTCAGGCTGACTTCAACATGATCCTCATATCTCAGCCTCCTGAGTAGCTGGGATTACAGGTGTCAGCCACCAGCTGGATTATCTTTTAAGTTATTCTTTGTTCTTGAAACAAGTCCTTTATCACATACATGATTTATAAAACTTTTCTCCCATTCTGTGGGATGACTTTTGGGTTTCTTCACAGTTATCAGTTGCATAAAGTTTAATTTTGACAAATCCAGTCAGACCATTTTTTTCGTTTGTTGCTTGTGTTTTTTGACATCATGTAACAAACCAGAGCCTAACCCAAGGTGCCAAAGATTTACTCCTATGTTTCCTTGTAAGTGTTTTGTCATTTCTGCTCTTACATTTACGTCTGTGATCATTCTGAGTTTGTTCCTGTGTCTGGTGTGAGTTAGGAGCCCATCCTTCTGCACCTGGAAGTCTAGCTGTCTCAGCATCTTTCGTTGAAAAGGCAATTCCTCCCTCACAGAATTGTCCTGGCACCTTGTCTTCTTTGTCTTTAATAAATACACGACATAGACTCCCTCAGCTATATTTCTAGTATGGAGACAAATGCATAAGATGTGTGTGACAGTCCCTCCCTTCTAGGGATTATTTATATTCAGTTAGGACAACTTGAGAGCAAATATGAAGGAAGCCAAGGCTGTAGCTGATAAAGCAAGCATTATTTTTCCCCATGGTCAGATTCTTTTCTCGTCTATGACCTCCTTATAGTAGGTATCTGCCCTTTGGAGAACCAATGGCAACCTGAACCAAAGCAGAAGCATCCTTATTCCATAGACCATGCTGGTCATGACAGTACTGATAGTTGCTGAAAGCTATCATATGAGTGTTTTTCATGTACCACACATTTTCCTGGGCAATATATATGTATGTATGTATATATGCATGGATAGATGGGTAGGTGGGTAGATGGGTAGATGGATGGATAGCGCTCATTTTAGCCATCCCAGATCCTCACAGCCCTGTAACCAATATCTATACTTTTCCAATAAAGGCCTAGAGATGCTATTTCAGTTTTTTCTGGATCACTCACTTACTAGGTAAAGGGGACTAGGTTTGAACCTAGCATCCAGTTCTAGATGCTGTACTATCAACAATGTACTATCAACAATGTACTATCAACAATGAAGGTAAACTCCCTGTTGGGTCTGAATGTTTGTCTCCCCCACCCCATTGATATGTTAATATCTAATCCCCAAAGATTATTTTAGGAACTAGATTTTTGTATGATTATATCATGAGAGTGAAGACCTTGAGAACAGAATCAGTGCCCTGACCCAAGATGCTCAAGGCCCCTTCCATGTGAACATGCAACAAGAAGGTACCATTGGTGAACCAGAAAACAGCTCCTTACCAGACCATGTGTCTGCCTTAAGCTTAGATTGCCTAGCCTCCCAAACTGTGAGAAACGAATCTCTATTGTTTATAAGCCACCCAGTTTATGATATTTTGTTACAACAACCTTACCAGAGATGCCGTCTCTCCCATTCACTACTCTTTCCATAGCACCCAACCTGTACTTGGTACTCAAGAACTCTTTGTTGCTGGGTGCTGGTGGCTCATGCCTATAATCCTGGCTACTCAAATGGCTGAGATCTGAGGATTGTGATTCAAAGCCAGCCCAGGCAGGAAAGTCTGTGACATTCTTATCTCCAAGTAACCACTGGAAAAAAATGGAAATGGAGCTGTGGTTCAAAGTGGTAGAGTGCTAGCTTTGTACAAAAAAAACTCAAGGATAGCATCCAGGTCTTGAGTTCAAGCCACACAATTGACCATAAAGAACTTTTGATTGAGTACACAGTCGGATGTAATGAATAAATGACTTGAGGAACAATCTAGACAGAACAACAGTGTCTAAGAGAAGGAAAGATTGATTTATGGGAAAAAATTAGAGGAATGAAATCCATAGATAGAGTTTGCCTAAGTGAAAGTGATAACCAGAGCCAGCAGATACCCAGAGAGAGAGGAATTGTTTAATGTGGCGGCTGGGGGGAGGAGAGGGGGTGGAGTGATGGAGAATGGTAGAGAGCTATGTCTAGTCTGAAATATAAATGAAGAAGCACAGAGTTTATGATACAGCCTGAGGAATGATCTGTGTAGGCAGAGTAGAAATTCCATATGTAAGCATATAAACCAGTACTTTAGACCCCTAGCTTAGAAAGGAGGCTAGCTATAGGAGCTTGTAGTCTGTAAGTTATGTTAGTTAGACTTCCGTCACTATGACAGCTACCTGCAAAAAACAGCTTAAAGGAATCAAGGAGGTAAGAGTTATTCTGGCTCAGTTCAGAGGTTTCAGTCTATAGCCTGCTAGCTTTGTGTGTGTGTGTGTGTATGCATGTGCATGCCAGTACTGGGGCTTGAACTCGCCCTGGGTGCTGTCCTCACCTTTTTCAAACAAGGAGCCACAGTTCTCTACTTCTGGCTTTTTGGTGGTTAATTAGAGATGAGACTCCCGTGGATTTTCCTGCCTGGACTGGCATCAAACCACAATCCTTAGATCTCAGTCTCCTAAGTAGTTAGGATTACAAACATGAGCCACTAGCACCTGGTACTAGCTGGTGTTTTTTTTACTTTAGGACCATGACACAGGAGAAACATAGAGGAGGGGAACAAGGAAGGGAAGCTATTCACCTCATGGTGGCCAGGAAGCAAGGAGACAGTCAGAGAGAAGGAGGGTCCAGAAACAAGTATATTTTTCCCGAACTAGTGGCCTAGTTCCTCTAACTAGGCCCTACCTGCCACCTTCATCACCTCCCAAAATGGGACCACAGCTGGGGACCAAGCCTTCAATATTTGAGCCTATGGAAGACATTTTATTATTTAAATCATAGCAGAGAAGAGGAAGGGTGTAAGAGTAGCTCCTGAGACATGTACAGCATGGTAATTAAATAGTCATTCTGCTAGTAAACTTGCTGGTGTTTGAACTCAGAAGATGTGGCCATTGTCACACTGGACAGGGTAGCAGGTTCTTAAGCCCGGTAAGTCCAATGGAATATGCAATACCATCCTCACTAGCAGTGCTTGGCCTCAGTGCCTTTCTTGCAGAGTATTAGACTAGCCTTTAGCTCGAGGCTGAGCTCAAAACCATGAATGAGTTCATCTTCCATTGCCTGCCATCTATAGACCTGGAGAGAGAGAACAACCACGTTGAATACCGTACAGTCATTAGCATTTTTACACACGTATCGGAATTCTCTAAAGAAGTCATTCCTATTACTGAGAATCCCCCTCTACAAGGGAGGAAAAGGAGCCTTGGGGACAAAATTGGACTTGTCTAAGGTCATCAGCAAATGGCAGAGCCAGCATTCAAACCTACACTCTGTGACTGCTGAGCCAAGCTGTTCACTACGGCTCCCTAAAACAAGGGACCTGTACACCAGCTGTTCATAGCTTGGCTTGGGATAGAAGAATACAAAACCCACAAGTACGAGCTGCACTGCATCCCCAAGAGGAGATGAAGGTGGGGTTGAATAATTCATAGATACCACTGGACCAGCAGTGGTAAAGGAAATGGAAGTTTGGCATGAGGGAGAAAATGAAAAGGACTCACAGGGTACATTTGAAGGATCACAAACTCAGGAAGGACTCTCCCTCCTTGGTTTTCTCATCTGGAAAATGGGAACAGACTTCACCTTTGTCATTCATTGTGGCTGAGCATGGAAAATGATGTGAATACAGCAGTTATTAGCTCAGGGCTTGAAAAACAGGCATAAGAAACATTCTCTGGAACATAATTCCAGCTACTCGTGTGGTTATTGCTGACTTATTGTTATTAGTATTATTCAGTACTGTTTGTTGTTTGGTTTTTGAGAGACAGGGTCTCATTATATAGCCCAGGCTAACCTTGAACTTATAATCCTATTGCACCAGCCTCCCAAGTACTGAGATTACAGACACGTCCTGCTATGCCTGGCTTATGGCAGTGCTATGTTAGAAACTAGGAGACCAAGATGAACAAGACCAGCCCAGCCCCTGCTGTGATTGCAGTCTAGTGAAGAAAGTAAACAAGCGAACAGATCATTCCCTTCTAACTACTTGTCTGCTCTTCCACATGTTCCCCATCCCTGACAGAAAGTGGGGTATGCAGTCCAGGCTGAGCAGATGTCCAGGCTGAGCAGATGCTGCCCAGTGACTTAGTGTATGTTCTTAAGTGTACTGTGCACAGCAGGACTTGAACCCAGGCTGTAGCTGGGCTTCTGTGACCAGAGATACAGCCAGCCAGAGCTCCATTCTACGAGTTAGGTTTGGTTTTGCCCTGCCAATCTGCCCTTCTTCGGGGAGCAATTGGGTATAGTATTCTCCTGGCAGGATCTGGGGGACAGGAGTCCATGCCCAGTTGCAATGCACGTGTAAAGAATTTGCTCATGACACCTCCTGATGCAGTCAGACAGCCACACCTGCAGCTCAATGGGGAGATTAATAGGCTCACTCTACCTCTAGTGAGAGAGACTGCTATGTGGTTATGGCACAGGGCAGGTTGAGGAGTTGGGCATGATGACACACCATGCACAGTGAATGACTGGAGAGGAGGTGGCTTTAGTCACAATCTCTGTCCCTTGGCTTAGCAGCAGCCTTGTTTTCCGGGAGGACAGCTGGGCTGAAGCACTGTGCTGTCCCCTGACACCTACCTAAGTCTGTATGCCAACCACCCAGGCTCACAAAGCTGCTGAGAATGGGGAACCCAACTGTAGCTCAGGCCGCTGCTGCCTTTTATCAAGTCTGAGTCTGACTCATTGTTTACACAGATTGTAAAATAAAGCTTAACTGGAAGTTACCGCCAGTCAGAGCATGTGAGTGAGGCCGGCAGCTGGACTTTCACACTTGAAAGCAGACTAAATACAGGAGCGAGGGGGGAAAAAAGAGGAGCCACAAATAAAATGTCAGGAGTGCTTAATGATGGAAAGGTTACCGCGCCGGCCTGCATAATTGTTCGAAAGGAGCTGGTGGCAACAGCTGGCAGAGGAAGCTGCTCTTCAGTTCTATTTATGTGTTTATCTGGTGCCTGTCACCATAATGGTTACAAGCGGTATTGATCACAGATTAATTTCGTCTCGTTCCTTCTGTTTCTTGGCTCTACCGTTAACAGTCTTGCCCTGCCCCCTCAAAGGAGGAAAGTGGGAGTTTTGGGGACCAGTGGCTGTCTAAACATAGGTGGGAATAGGAATGTGGCTTAGTGGTAGAGTGCTTGCTTGCCTAGCATGCATGAAGCTCTGGGTTCGATTCCTTGGTACCACATAAACAAAAAATTAAGAAAATTAACAAAATTTTAAAAGTTACATAGATACAAGCTCTTTCTGTATGTGACTCTAGCCCAGGTAGCTTTTCTTTCTTTTTATCTTTTTGCCTGTCCAGGCGCTTGAACTCTGGGCCTGTGTGCTGTCCCTGAGCTCCTTTTGCTCCAGGCTAGTGCTTTACCACTTGAGCCACAGCACCACTTCCAGTTTTTTCTATGGTTTAATTGGAGATAAGAGTCTCACAGACTTTCCTGCCCAGGCTGCCTCTGAACCACAAA
Source organism: Dipodomys spectabilis (assembly GCF_019054845.1). NCBI lineage: Eukaryota > Metazoa > Chordata > Mammalia > Rodentia > Heteromyidae > Dipodomys > Dipodomys spectabilis. The sequence continues at coordinate 3,387,376 of NW_024870822.1, read as the reverse complement.
ATTCAGATCTCAGCCTCCTGAGTAGCTAGGATTACAGGTTGTGAGCCACCAGTACCCGGCTAGAAATGGACTTTTCTGATAGACAGACTCTACATGGTAGGTATTGCTATTGGCGTTTCTCTTTACAGATGGGGTCCCTGGGCCTTGAGAAGTTAAGTAGCTTAGCAAAAGCTGCACGGTTTGGGAGCAGATGTGGCTGGATTAGGCTTTACAAGGTGGTGCTTTGCAAGTTCTTTCATGGCAACTGTGCAATGTGAGTTTCTTGGAGATGTCTGCCTGTTCTCCTGTATTCTCCAGCCTACCAGGGGGCTTCAGCTGTATCTTCCCATGGCTGCCTTTGTATTTCTTAGATATGCACAGCACTTTCCCAGGGGCCTTTGTGTTTACTTGTGTCTGGAATTCTAGCACTGCTTGGCTTACCTGTCCAGGTCACCTGCTACAAATAGTTTGTTCCTCCCTTTCCCTGAATATTCTCAGGCATGGCAGGTATCACAGCTTAGAAGTTGGAGATTCCTGTGTACCACGCAAGCAGGATCACCTTTGTTTTGTTCACCAGTATACCGCCAGACTCTGGGACACAGAGGTGACCCGAGTGGGGACATCTGCATGATCCAGATCCCAGCTCTGCCACTTCCCATGCCTAAGTGACCATGGGCATGTGGCGTCCTCTTTCTGTCCTCCATTCTCCATCTGTAAAGTAGAGATAATGACAGGGTTGCTATGGAGGGAATTAACTAATATATAAAAGCCCTCTTTGTGCAGTGTCTGACATGCAGCAAGCCTTTAGTAGATAGTAATTGCTATTACTGTCATCATTAATAAGATTATTGTTATTAGCACATGTTGGGTAGTCACCGCTTGTGGAACAGTAGATGAATCAATTTCTAATTGTAGGAGGGGAAATGGGGTCTTCAGCAGGCTGATAGAAGAGTCTGTGAACACAATGCCCCGGTCCTACTCAGTGTGAGGCTTTAAGAGATGACAGGCTTGTTCTCTTGTCTTGTGTTGGTATCCCACTTTCAGGTACCCAAACCTAGCACTGCTATATAAACAGGTGGGAGGCCAAAACTTTGTACTTCTAGAAGCCCTGGTGGAGGAACTGAGTGGACCCATGACCCTGTAGTGCACAAGGGATTCCAAACCTCGTGTCTGGCTCAGCTGCTGGCTACATGATTCTCTGTGTCCTCTGATGGCCACCAGCCCAATCTATGACGGAGGCTATTTCCCTTAAAAAACACCTTGGGGAGCTGTGGCTGTGCTGGGGACAGGGCAGCCACGGATGAACAAAGATGACCTGGAGTGGCCCCAGCCCCAGCCACTTGTGGTCCATACAGCAATGCACACTTGCGTAGTCTTATTCAAAGCCTGGTCCTGCTCTGTGCCCTCCACCAGCCCTCTGCTCCCAGAACTTTTCCTCTAGGAAGCCTTCACCATCCACCATTGGTGCCCTAAGCCCTCTGCTCCATCCACCCAACTACTTCCTAACATCTTGGGCAGGCAGAGAGTTGTCATTTGTGTCCTGGATATGGGTTAGCTCACAGAGCACCATTGGCCTTGTCCAGCTCTATTCCTAAATTGAGACTGACACCCACAAGTGGGGTTTCTTTATCCCAGTGTGACCACCTCCGTGTGACCAAAATATACAGATCTTTGATTGAAGAGACCTGCACAGACTGAAAGGGTGGGGCCAGGGGAGTGGCCACAGGAGAAGCTAACTGTTGAGACAGCAATCTGCCACTTGGCTTAGATTGTCCACTGGGGCCATAAGCTTTGTTGGAGTTTTTCAGTTGAAGCTTGTAGACGTATCTAATAATGAGAAACTATAAAGGAGGGTCTGAGTCACCCTTTGGGTTTATAGCTCTGTAGCTTTAGTATTCATTCCTGACATGTTCTCTGACATGTCTGTGACTCTTAACTTTCTTTTTGACAAAACTGGAGTTGGGTACAGGGCTTAATGTTTGCTCAGCTTGCTTTCTTTCCTGGTACTCTACCACTTTAGCCACATCCCCAGCTTAGCTTTTTGCTGGCTTATTTTAGAGATGGAATCTTACAGACTTTGCTACCTGGCTGGCTTTGAACAGCCATTCTTCAAATCTCAGCCTCCTGAGTAGCTAGGATCCTCGCTGGAATACAGCTTAATTTCCTTTTAAATTTCTGTCGAAAGGAAGAAAAAGCTGTGTTGCAGGACCTTTAGGATCTTGAATGGCTAATGGTAATTAGAATATGTGATGTTACCCCAGGAGTCCTGAGAGCTCAATTCTGTAAACGAAATTGTACATGATCTGTTCTGAAGGAAAACTCACCAAAATGTGAACATCATCCCTGGTGGTGGAGCCTTAGCAAATTTTATGTCTGATTTTAGGCACTTCCCAATTTTTTTTTTAACACGAAGCACATTATGTTTATGTTTTGAAAGAAAGGTATGCATGAAAAAATAAAGCCTATACTTCTGAGCATTGGCTGTTATGATCTTAACAAAGAAGACAGAAACCAACTATTAGGAGCTAAATATATAGGTTTTAAGGAATTTATTTTATGATTTGTTTGTTTCATTAAATATTAAGATAATAAAACCGCAAGTTTGCATATGGACTTGAGGGTAGGTTGAGCGGAAGTTTGGAAGACTATCAGTGGTGAATAATTTATTATAGAAAGTCAGAATAGGAAAATAAAACAGGACTGGAGAGGAAGGGGCTTTGCACTTACATATTTGAGTTTACATAATATGTGCTATTTAATCCCTGGCTGGCTCCTTCCTCTCTAAAGAACCTGCATAGGTTATTTTCAGGGTAAGGCATAGAAGGTTATTTTCAGGGTAAGATGAGTAATTAGATAAAGTTCGTAAGATGGGGCTGCAACATAAGTTACTCCATAAGTGCTAATGTCATGTTTGTCTTGTGATATTCAGAGGTGTGTGTGTGTGTGTGTATGTGTGTGTGTGTGTGTGTGTGTGTGTATGTACATATGTGCACTAGGGCTTGAACTCAGGGCCTGACCACTGTCCCTGAGCTTTTAATGTCAAGGTTAGCACTCTACTACTAGAGCCATAGCTCTACTTCTGGATTTTCAGTTGTTTATTGGAGATGTGTGTCACAGACTTTCCTGCCTGGGCTGGCTTTGAACTGTGATCCTCATATCTGAGCCACCTGAGTAGCTAGGATTAAGGTGTGAGCCATCAGTGCCCAGCCAGATAGTTAGGCTTTTGAATAGAGCTTGGGCCTCCTATCCGAAGGAGGAGCCAAGTTTATAGAAGTTAATGGGCACAGGGAGGTAGAGCTCAAATACCCACCCTGAGCCAGTGAGCTCAGCTCTTCATTATAGTAGCTCATTGGTTCCTCACAGCCACTTCATACCACCCACTCTGTGGTTGCTTTCACTTTACAGATTTAGGACTCAGCGGTTCAGAGCAGTAAAGCAACTTGCCAGAGATCACCCAGAATTTCATCCTGACTCCAAAACCCATGCTCAGAGTTGCACCACTCCATTAATCCAGCCTCCCCCAAATACACAGTTACCTTGCTTTCTTCTCTGGACCACAGTCCTGTGGGTTGAGGTGTTTTAATTCTCTGAGAAAAGGTTGTATCAAGAATTGCTCCAGCTGTTTCCCAAAAATGAGTTAAGGAGCCTCCCCATCCTCCACCCCCCCCCCCCCCACTTCATCTGAGGCATCAACCGTTACATATTGATGACAGAGCTTTTAAAAGAGATGTAGAGCAATTAGATGGCTGGCAATTAAATGGAGGAAGGAAATTGGAAGATGGAAAATGAATTTCCCGTTCATGTGTAGTGTAGTATGTAGGCAGACAATCAGTATCTGTATGAATTCCCACTTCTCTAGGGGTTGAATCCTATAAGAAATGTTCCTTGCAAATGTGGGCCTAACGCATACATTCCACAGGACGTGGCCTGCCAGCTCTGTGCACATGTTTGACAGTTTTGAGGATCTAGAAACCTGGATATTCACCTGGGGGCTGGCAGGTAGAAACCCCAGAAAGCTTCATAATGAAAGGCCCCAGATGCTTGTGGGTCACAAGACATACTTGATCTTAAGAGCAGGGACAGCCCAGGTCACACAGGATCCTCTAGCTGTGCACACAGCACCCACTCTGGCTACAGTAGAGCAGAGGTGGTTCACACAGAGTGATCCTAGCTGGGAGACAGTGAAGGACAGAAGCAATTTGGCTGTTAGGTGGACAGAAATGGACTGATTTGGGATGTCAGAAATAGAAGTAACAGGACTGACTCTTATATCTGATTTAGGGGACAGAGAAGAAAAGACAGGAGTGTTCTGTTCCTGGCTATAGGTAGAGAGGTTTGAGGAAACCTTTCAGGTATACAGATGTGTCCTGATCATCGTGCCAGACAATTAACTGAAGAGTTCATGGCAATCATTCTCTGCCTACTTCTGAGCATAATGGGAATGGCTCAGTCTCTTCTGAAACATGGAAACCAAAGGATTTAACTTGCAAACATCCGTGGCAGAGGTTGTAGCAAGGAGGAGCTGTTATTCTACAGGTTCTAACATTGTGGTCTGTGATTCCCTGTTAGATCGATTCTCAGCACTCATTTTCATCCATCTACAACCCCCTGTGAGCTTGTTCTGAGCGTGGAGCAAGGAGCCAGGAATGGCTCCTCCACAGCATCCAATCAGACTAAATGCCAGGCTCATGGGGTGTTCTGAGCTCACATCTTGGAGATTCTCCTCTGTCCCAGTTCCCTTCCTAGGAGCTACAAGATCCTTCAGCCTTTGTGGCAGCAGGTGTGGGTTTGACACTGGGTAACTTCGCTGGGGAGAGCAGCTGGGACAGAGAGGATGCACAGAGAGGTATCTGGGGAAGTAGTTAGAGAACATGGAAGGAGTAGAGACTTCTGGCCCAGGCCTCCTTGCTGGAATACGCTCTCCACCTCCCATCCTTCGTTCCCTTACCTCCTTTGCATCTTTGCTCAGTGACATCTTTCCTGACTACTTTGTGCCAAGAAGCATATTTGCTCTTCCCTGCTTTGCTTTTCTCTAAAGGACTTATAACTGTTTGATAGACATACCTCTTGTTTGTTCATCTCATCCTGTAAGATCTCAGCCCCACAGGGGCCAACCCTGTTGTTCACTGCTGTGTCCTCAGCCCCAGGGTAATGGCAATAGCGATTTCTGTCAGCTGACATCCTAGCCTGTACTGTTCAGTGCAGGCAGGGGAAGGGACTGAATGGGCAATCAGGCAGGGACAGCAAGAGTGATTTGCATAAGGGAAAGTTCAGGGCACAGTAGAAACAAAGTGGACTTCCCTGATGAGGGAGCATTAAGCGGGTACCTGAAGGGTAAGTAGGATTCTGGGGAGAGGGAAGAGTTAGCCGGGTGAAGGGAAACAGTACGTGTGAGGGCGCAAGGTGCAGAGAACATGACCCAGGAACAGATCTCATGGAGGAGGAGGGAGACTATAGGAGCACCTGTCTTCAGTGTCCACCTGGCCAGGTAAGGCCTAAAATGATAAGGCCCCAGGTAAGGATCTTAGAGACAGAGTCAAACCCTGGCCTCAATCTCCAGAGAATCGGATGGCAAGGAGAGGTGGGATAGGTCATTTGGAAGGCAGAAGCTAGAAGGGAGGCCATCTTGTCTAGGGCAAGCTGGAAGAAAGAGCTAAGGGGGCTGCAGCAAGCTGGTGCTGGTTATACCCACAAGTCATAGAGGCAAGTCAGCCAATTGACAGATCGGATGTGTTCTCCTCAGGGCCCCCTCCCTTCCCAGCCCGTGACCGCCCCCTGGCCTTCTCCACACCCCTCTGAGTGGTGTCTTCCGCCAGGCACTTGGCAACTGTTAGCGCAGAAAGCCCCATGGCGCTCACCACAGCTGGCTTGGGAGCTGCTGCCATGAGGGTCCCATCTTTGCAGAGGGGGTTCGTAGGCCTGCCCGCTGTGCCACTCTTCCGGAAGCTGTCAGCTGTGAAATCTGGAGTCTAGCCATAGGGCTCTGTGAATCCAAGCTAGGGCACAGGACAGCTTTTTCTTTTTTCTTTTTCTTTTTTTTTCATGACTGCTCTCTCTTCTTTGGATTCCAGCATCTTTTTCTATCTAGCCTTGAGACTGGCCAGAACTTCTCTGACCATGCCCCTTTGGGCCTGGCCTCTAGAGTGATGTCCTCACCACCCCCCTTCCCCCCAAGTTTGCCAAGGGACCACACACAGGAAAGGAAGCAGAGGAGGAGCAGCTCTCCCCCTCTGGCCATAAAGGAATTAAAGAGGCTGTCAGAGCGCTTCCTGGTCCTCAGCTCTGGCAGTGAACACAGTCTCTTCCCTTCCACCTGGATGAATTGCAGCTAACAAGACTTGAGACAGCAGCAGGTGTATTGGAGAGCCCATGTGGCATATGACCTTTCTATGCATGTTAACCAGAGAAGGTCAAGCTGGTATTTAAGGGGAGGTTACTTTTATGATTGCTTTGGGATTGGAGGACAGTAAAACAAAGGGATAGATGGCGCCTGAGTGCATTTTGGAGTTGGTAGGAGGAGTGTATGTGTGTAGGAGAGCAGTACTGAGATTTGAACTTGGGGTCTTGAATTTGCTAGGTGGGTGATCCCACTTGAGCCACACACCCCAGTCCTTTTTGCTTTTTCTTTTTTGGTTAGTCGTGGGGCTTGAATTCAGGGCCCGGGTGATGTCCCTGAGCTTTTGTGCTCAAGCACTCTTACCACTTTGAGCCACAGCCTCTACTTCTGGTTTTCTGGTACTTAATTGAAGGTAAGAGTCTCATGGACTTTCCTTCCTTGGCTGGCTTCAAACTGTGATTTTTAAATCTCAGCCCCCTGAGTAGCTAGGATGACAGGCGTGAGCCACTTTATTTTATTTTTTTTTAAATAGTGTCTTGTGTTTATATCTAAGCCAGCCTATGCTATGATCCTGTATACACTTCATCTGCTGACATGATAGAAGTTCACCGGCACCTGGCTTTTATTGGTTGAGATGAGGGTGTCAAACTTTTTTGGCCTGCCTGGCCTCAAACTGTGATCCTCCCTATTAGCCACCCTAGTAGCTAGGATTATAGACATGCGCCACCACATCAGGCTTCTGTGCTTTTTTGTTGTCGTTCTTCCTGTTGTTGAGGATGGCTTGCCATTTTTTAAATTATGGTGAATTACACATCACATAAAATCTGCCATCTTAAAGCCATCTTTAAGGGTATACTTCAGTAGTCTTAATCACATTCACATTGCTGGATGATTTGCATTTTGAAATCCTGAAAAGAATGTCAAAGAGATAAAAAGCGAGAAAATACCATGGCTTTCTTGGCAACTATTTATAGCTCTCACGCGTAGCCTGTTTATTCCAGCTATAGAAATCACGCTTTGCAACAAACCTCTTCCTCAGTGAACACACCTGGGCTGGGCAAGATGAGCAAGAGACCACAAGAGGCTACAACGTTGGTGGTCGTTGTTCTAATATGTTCTGGTGCCATCTAGTGTCTGTGGGGCCTTGTTCCACCCTGGCGGAGGCTGTCAGATTTCCTTCCCCTGGGTCATTGGCTTCTTCAGAAACCCAAATGGCTTTAAAAGAGCACCAGGGAGATGTTTGCCTCTTTAGATCAGCTGGTATTTTCTCCAGCTCTGATCCCATGGAAATTTGCAACTGAAATTCGTTTCATTAACAGTCGGAACAGTTTGTCCCTTTGAAGCTCAGACAGGGTGAGATTAATATGAACCCAATATTAAGCTATTAAGCTTCAATTTGGCAAACCTATTTATATAGGAGAGCTGAAGACAGAAACTAAGGAAGGCTGCATTGAGAGGCTCCCTCGCTAAATCCACTCTCTCCTTTGAAAGATGTGACTAAGTAACCTGTTTTTATGTAAAAGAAGAGAAAAGGGAAAGGTGAGGGGGGTCCATATGAATGCATTTTTTAAGGATAAATACCTATTCTGATGCAATCATACACCTCATAGTGACATTCCAATAAACAATAGAACCTATATACTATGTCTTATAAGATTGTGAAGGAGCTGAAAGATTCCAGCACCCAGTGATGGCATGGCACCCTGTATTTTCTCTCACATTTGCGGTGCTGTGGGTGTAAACAAGCGTGCACATTGCACACAGTACCTGTCACTTAGTAATGATACTCGCTTAGGTATTTATTATGCTTTTATCATTGTTTCGGATGGTATTCCTTCTCCCGAGGCTGTGATCCTCATATCTCAGCTTCCTGAGCAGATAGGATTACAGGCATGAGCCACCACAGCTGGCTTACACAGTTGTTGATAAACAGTATACAAACAGTATATATATCACACACACACACACACACACACACACACACACACACACACACACACTTTATGACAAACAGTATACTGTCACCTGATTGCATCCCGTTCTCTTGTGCTTGGTTTAACCTCCATACTGTACTTCATGAATATGTGCGCCATGTCATCGGGGATATAGTGAACTGTATCAGGGTTGATGTAGCTGTACACGGTGGTATTATATAACACAACAATGAAGTTGCCTAACAATGCCCTTCTCAGAACACACCCCATCATTCAGCCCTGTAATAATAAAAGAATAATAATGTATTATGGCCAATCCTATGTGCCCAACGTTGTTCTGAGTGTTTTATAAGTTACCTATTTGTCATGGCTTTGTGCCTTCTCTCCGCTTTGTTCATTCAAGACCGGTATGGTACTACTTGAACTATGCTTCCACTTCTGGCTTTTTGCTGGTTAATTAGAAATGAAAGCCTTGGGATTTAGACTCCTCAGTGGCTAGGATTACAGGTGGGAGCCACTGGTGTCCCACTGCATATTACACTTTAAACCTACACAGTGACTCCAAAGGTGTAGGTGTTATTTTCCCCATTTTATATACAGAAAAACAGATACACCAGAATGGTTAAGGAAAAGCCAAACCCCAGTTGGTCATTCCTGTAATTCTAGCTACTTAGGAGGATAAGATCTAAGGATCATGGTTCAAAGCCAGCCTGAGCAGGAAACTCTGTGAAACTCTTTTATCTCTAACACACTACTCAAAAAAGCCAGAAGTGGCACTGTGGCTCAAATGGTAGAGTGCTCGCCTTGAGCAAAAGAAGCTCAAGGACGGTGTCCAGGCCAAGAGTTGAAGTCCCAGGACTGGCAAAAAAAAAAAAAAAAGTGCTTAAGGAATTTGCCATGTGACTAAACCAAGGCCATAACCATTATGTTCTGACAGAGACTCCAAGGACTTAGGAGCACCAGGGTTTCAGGGAGATATCACCTGGGTTCTAGGAGACAGTGCGTGTGCATTGCCTCCTACTACCCTTTGACTCCACACAGTCTCCTGTTGCAGCCTTTGTCTCCCATATCTGTTACTTCTAGTCCCTAAGCACCCCCAGTCCCACGCCCAGAGAGGAGCTCACCCCAGGATGGCTGAGTAGATAGAGCAGTTCCAGCCCCTTTGAGGTTTGTCTATTTTAAGCAATATTTGTATGCACAGGGTGTTTGAGGCCGGGCATAGGGAGGAGGGCTAGCAGTTCAGGAAGTGCAGGTCTGAACTCTGCTCCCAGCTTCCTGTCCTGGGTGAGGGACTTTACTAGCCTCAGCTCCTCCCTCTTGGGGGATATTTCTTTTTAAAGAGGGTTTTATGATACTTTATTTTTCTTTGCTTTTGTAATGTTTTTTTTAAAATTTGTTATTATAAAGGTAAATCTATAGAGGAGTTACAGTTACATAAGTCAGGTAACAAGTATGTTTCTTTCTGAACCTTCCCTCACTCTCCCCAGTTTTTCCCTCCTATCCCCACTCACAAGTTGTATAGCTCATTTTTAACATACTGTTTAGTGAGTATCATTGCTGCATTTGTTCACCCTTTGTCCCTCCATTTCTGTGCCCTCCCCCCCCCAACAGATAAATGAACAAACAAGACAAAAAGAAAAACAAAAGCATTAACAAAGGAAAAAGCATCTTGTTTACATTTCCTGAAGCTCATTTCAATAAATATTTTATATGATCAGAGGCACACAGGCATTGTACCTTTGTGTTCCTCCCCTAAGAGGCTTTTTCAAGAGGATGAACAAGGGGATGATTATGATGGCACCTTGTCTTGGTATCTGGTACATGGTGTGTGCTCATTATATTTCATGAACTTCTTTTCATCTGGAAATTGAACGCATTTGTGCTTACCATCTTCATTTTAAGGCATCTCCTGCATTGTCAGTGCTTCTTTCCTGCAGCCGAGTAGGCTGAGCACATTTGCTATACTGAAAGACATAACAGTCCAGTTCCAGCTGGACATGGGCTCTAGCTGTAAGAACTGAAAGCTAAGGAAGTTTGACTTTCTCCCCTCCTCCCATTCACATTCCCCACACACCTGTCTCATGTACATACCAACACACATGCATGCTTGCGTGTCGAGCTGGATAAATTTTAGATCAAGTATAGTAGGACTAGTAGTAACACCAGGACAATGGAATGGATGACTAGAGACTGAGGGGGAAATGATATTATTTCTTTCGAGCAAATGTGATCATATCAGCTTCCTGTGGAAATCAGCAGGCAGAGGATAATAAATTGCAACACATTATACAGGCCTCATTATTGCAATTTAAGATGTACACAGTATTACTGATAGTCTCCTTAATATGCAGTGCATGGTATCGTTAAGTGAACTAACAATATTAACAAGCAGCTCCATCAGTTCCTGTAAAGGTGGAGTTCTCCTAATCCTGTTTTTCCCATCACGTCTCTGGCTGCTCAATCACAGGTTCTCACTCCAGGAGGTCCGTACTATTTGCATGTCTGAGGGAAGTGATTTCTTAATCCAGAGGTAGAGAGCTCTGAGAAAGAGTTTTGCATATTATCTCCATGGTGCTGTGAAAAATGAACTATTACCGCTGAGGAGCTCTCCTGGGCCCCCTACCCATGTGATAGAGGAGGCAGCCCTAATGGGGTGTTGTTTTCTTTTTTTCCTTTTCTTCCTTTTTTTATTTTTTCTTTCCAAGCAGAGCTCAGCCTTTCTTTCTGCTTATAAGTAGCAACATCTGCTACTGACCGCATAAGAAAGGAACTCATCTTTTCTTTCTTGGGCTCCTTCTGTTACTGTATACTGAAACTGCTCATGGGAACTTCCTACCTTGATAGAAAGTCTGTCTTGGATCTGGAGCAGGAAGAATAGCTTAGACTTGGCAAGACTGAGAGGTTGGGGTGGGGGGTGGGGGGCTGTCATGGGCTTTCTGGTTCCCCAGGAAGCATCATCTGCCCAGCCTGTGTTGTGAGACACTGACCACTTCTTAAGTTCTCCCTGCCTCTGGTCCCCCTGGTCTTTTTTCCCTGCCTAGTTTCTATCATGTGCCCAATCTTCTCCTATAAGCATCTTTTATCTCCTTTTTCCTTCTGCCTCCTCTCTCTCTCCATTTTTCTTCTGAGATGTTGTAGGTAGAGCAAGATAATGAGCTAGTATCTGGTGGATCCTGAGTTTTACATTCTTTGGACTGAACTCACAGAGCTGGTTTTCCATGTTATGCCTTTTACATACAAGGTTTAAATGGTGAACTCTGTAGTAACCACCTCTTTCAGGTCAAAGCCAGAAATCCAGAGAAATGTGTGGGAAAAGTTGAGTCTGTACATTCTATCATGTGCCATCAGATTCCTCAAATATTTATCTCTGGCAGTGTGCCCTTTCGCTAGGATTAGTATTGAGGGATTCCATGGGAAATTTCCATTTCTGACTCTTGGCCTTGAGGGATGGGGAGGGGAAAGGGTGGCAATACTCCCAGCCAGCCATTCCTTCCTCTTGCCTTCTATTTCCATCTTGAGTCTTTTCACTAACTTGAGTGTTCAGAATAATAACCCTTTCCTAGCCTCTCCCATTTATGTCCTTAAACATATCCATGACATAAGAAGTATGGATAAAGAGAATTGGATTTCTCTGCTTGGGAACTAACTAGAAGCCCAAGGTACACTTGAGTACACTAGGAGTCCCTAAGGGGAAGCAGGGTGGGGGACAGACAGAATCCAGCATTTTTTGAAAGAACACAACCTCAGAACTATTTCTTTGGGCTATATCTCATGGATCAGTAAGTGCTATCCATGGTCTAGCCCCCGAGGACTTGCTGGTATGATTCCTGTAAGATGAGATCCTTCGGCTCTAAAATCTCATCTATGGTGTCCATGCCTTGCCCTTGCTTCCTGTGCTCTATGCTGATTTGAAAGTATACAGCAGAGAGCAAGCTGACCGGTCCCACAGGATGAGGGTGAGGCACCATACCCTGAGTGATAAGTGTGTACCAGGTATTTCACATGGAAGGTCTTACGTAGATGGCATACCAATTCCCCAAAGGGTGGGCCTCAACTGTCCCTATTTCACAGGAAAAATGTCAGCTACCCAGAGCCCTACAGCTAACAAGGAGAGGGCCAGGATGCAAGAGAATTATTAGAAGGGCTCATGGGACATCAACCAGCCATGTCCCACTCCACTTATCACTGGCCATGACCTGAACTTAACCAGCAAGCAGAGACTTGCGGCAGGACTATTCTTGCACTGTTATGTGCAAGAATCAGGGACAACCCTTCTGCTGCCAGTATACTTAGATCTTTTGGCTACCAGAATACTTGTATAAATGTCAGACTCAGTTCACATCCCTACAAGTTCCATTTTTATCCACTGACTTCTAATGATCTAACCACATGAGTTCATTTTACCTCTGTCTTCTCTGCCAGAATTTGGAAAATTTGGGGAAGATTCCTGGATAAAAGCCAAAGGCAAAGCAACCCCTGTGGAAATGGAGAACCATTCATCCCTTGCAGCTGTCCTTAGACAGCTAAGGTTCATGAAAACAGTTCAGCAAAGCTAAGCTGGTATTAATAAGTGCCTCATGCCCAAGGACAGCATTGTAGATCAATACAATATATACCCCAGGCTCAAATGATAAACGAGTACCATTATGACCTAATTAGCAAGCCTCATTTTTGGAATGGATAAATAATAATTCCACCGCCATAATCCTAAACCAGTGCTTGAAAAACACCTATAATGCTGCCCTTCTCTGCAGAGAAGGAGGCAGAGGAGCAGAGGCAGAAGCATATTTGCATATTTATTTGCTTCAGTCCTAGGTAACTGTTTTGCCTGTATTCAAGACTTCTTTCTCTAGCTCAGCTGTGCTCATTATTTTTTAAAGGTTAGAAAACAGTGAAGTATTCTTTATGTGTTTTTTTTTTAAATTGTAGACAGCCTCATGAATGTGGAATTTACCAACCTGTGCATAACTCAGGGGTGGGGGTAGGGGTGGAAAGGACCTATAGCGTCCACCTTTAATTTGTTGTATTTGCTCAATGGCATCCTGAATATGAGATTCAAGGCTGGCAGTGACACTAGCTGACTGCCCACTGCAAAAAGACCATCCATCACCAAGTGCTTGGACTTTGAAATCAGAGAGACTGGGGTTCAAAAAAATCCCTTCGTTGTGAACTTGACTTTTCTAGAACTAGACACAATGGGTAGAAGCTATTCTCTTAGCTAGTTGTAAGGATTAAATGCGATCATGTGTATGTGGAGGGCTTAGCACCATCCCAGGTGCACAACTAGTTCAAAGTTGGTTTTTATCGATAGTCTCTTTCATCTTTTGTACAATGCAGTAATGAGAACAAATCAAAGAGTCCCAAGAGTCTCTTAAGAGTCCTAGGGTTTCATAAACATACCAGTGGGGGTGGCCTGCTGGCTATTTCCAGCCTGATTTAGAAATTCCAGATACTTTTTCCTTTGTCTGGATTTGTTCCAACTTTAGAGTGACACCCACTATCATGTGTTGATCAGAGACTTGGTTTCTTGGTGACAAGTGTTTATGATTAATTTTTTAAAAAATAGGAATCGGATTAATTAGTCCTCTAATAATTTCATCTTGGAGGCAGATGCTGCAACCAGGCTGTCTTGACATATCTTACTTGAAAAAATGCCTCTGGTTTAACAAGATGGTAATTGTCACAACAAGTGATTTTTGAGGGTGGGAGGGCTGAATGGGCATGTAATAACGAGAGCTTGCAGTGGGGAGAATTTGAGAACTTTGGTCCGGATGGAATTTTCCAGTAATCAGTCTTCTTCCCCCCCCCCCCCCCCCCCCGCCTCCCCCCCTCCCCCCCCCCAGTCCATCCTGTTTAGAAAGCACTGCTTTGTGAGCCAGCAGGAAGTCTGGGCAGCCATCCTCTGCCCTTCAGTGATTACATTAATAGGGATCATGGCTACTTAAAGATTCACACACCCAGCCTGCCCTTCCCCACTCCCACTATCCTCAGCTTATGGCCTTGGTTTATCAAGGCCAAGATGCATACACTGAGAATTTTCAGGAAAATGACCCTCATTTCTCTTTCCAGCTGCCCTAGAATTCTCTCCTTCCTCTGTTGGCCTAAGTCAGGATTGTTCAACCCTAGGACTAGTGACCTTCAGGACTATAGACGTCTAATCCCTCCCACAGTCATGCTTTTTGGCCAGACCTTCAGTTCCAGCCCATAGAATCCATCACTTCATTACAGACCATCCCCACTTGAGTCTGTAGGTATCATCTTCATCATTCTTCTACCAGTGCTCAGCATCAAAGATCTGGACCATCTCAGTGTCTTTGCCTCCACAGAGCAGAATGAACTGAAGTGGGGGTGCTGAGTCTGACCAGTGCCATCTTGGCCACATGGGTGGATGAGAGGATATTGGGTTTAACTGGCGCCATCTTGTCTTCATGATGGAGGAAGGTTAAGTTACATTTCCCAGGTGATGGGTGTGCCTGAATTCCTAGAGGCAGAGGCGGGGACTTGAACCATAAGTTACTGGACCTGTCAGTCCTGTGCCTTGAACTTGGAAGACTCTCAAGTTTCCTGTGACCCTGCCCCCTGCCCCTGACACTATTTAGGCCCAGACCAGCTCAGGCGCCATTACCCCATGCCTTGTATGCTGTGTCTTCTGTGTCTCCTGGCTCCTGGCTCTCCTCTGGTCACCATGGTGTCCCACTTCAGCTCTCCATTAGGGTTGATCTGGGTTGTTGGTATTGTTTTTCTGCTCTTTCTTTCCTCTGCTGCTCCCATGGCTCAGTTTTCTAACAGTGTTAACTGTATTCACAGGGCTGCAAGGCTCTGTGACAGGAGTCTATCTGCAGGTACCAGCTTACTAGTACACTCCCAATTCAATCTCTCAAAATGTGGCTTCTCTGTTTCTACTGGCTGGATTTACCTTACAAAGATTGTTACAATAGTACAAAGGCCTCCTGGTTGGCTATTGTGTACTATGTATATTATGATCATTTTATATACATTTTCTCTTTTTCTCAAAACAACCCTCTTCCCTTCTCCTTCTCTTTTGGTTTAGTGATACTGACGTTTGAACCCAGAACCTTGCACTTAATAGGCTGACCTACAACCCTATTTTTTTTCCACTGATATTTTTTTGGGGGGGTCCGGTCGTGGGGCTTGAACTCTGGGCCTGGGCACTGTCCCTCAGCTCTTCAGCTCAAGGCTAGCTCTCTACCACTTGAGCCACAGCACCACTTCTGGCTTTTTTCTTTTTGCTTATGTGGTGTTGAGGAATCAAACTCAGGGCCTCAGGCATGCAAGGCAAGCTCTCTTCCACTGAGCCACCTTCTCAGCCCTCCACTGATAATTTTGTAGGGTAGAGTATCCCTTCCCACCTGGGCCTCTGCCACAATCCATTTACTTTTAGGTTTCTTGTTCTTGCTAGGACCACAGGTATGTCACCCCACCCAACTTTCCTGTAGACCTTTTTTTTTTGCAAGGACTGGTGTGGAATCATGATCCTCTGATCTCAGCCTCCTCTGTAGCTAGATGACAGGTGCATGGTGTTGTGTCAAACTCTAGGTTGAAAAGGGGTTTTGAGAGGTTTCTGTCTGGGGTGGCCTTGAACTGTAATCCTTAGCCTGTCATATAGCTAGTCAACAGCCTGTGCCCAGCTAACAACCCTCATCTTAACAGGAAAGGGATCTGAGGCCACGCACCTCAGTCACAAAGCAGATGTGTTTACTAAGCATTCCCGTTAAACTATCTAGTCCTCCCAGTTCCAAGAGAATAGGGAGAAGGTAGCTGGTGTCTCTGCTTAGATGATCCTTGTGGCTGATGTTTAACATTGACTGTAGGAACAAAGGGAGAGCTGGGAGGAGCCTTTGGGGATAGACATGGGGAAGAGCTGGTATGGAAGACACAGGTGGGCACCTCTGCTCCTCCAGGAATCCTCAACAGCAGAAAGCCAGCAGGAGCAGCCATCTATAATTGTGAAGTGGGGCACTGGCTGAGTTTTGTGCTGCGGCCCTGAGGGCTTAACCCCGTGGGGCTACCTGACCTCCTGGTTTGTGCCGCTAGCAAATGACATATCCCTTATCTGGCTAAGCACCATGCCAGGGGAAAAGTAAATATTCTTCAAAGCAGCCAGCAGGAGGATGGTCAGCAGTGATGAGCAGAAGGGGAGTAATCATTTTGCCTTGGAAGCTGTTCTTGTCACCTTTGAGAATGGCTACTTTTTTATTCTTATTTTTGTTTTTTGCTGGTCCTGAGGCTTATAGTTGGGGCCTGGGTGCTGTCCATCAGCTTATTGCTTAAAGCTAGCCTCTACCACTTTGATCCACAGCTCTCCTTCTAGCTTTTTTTTTTTTTTTTTTTTTGAATTTTAATGGAGATAGGAATCTCAAAGACTTCCTGCTCGGGCTGGCTTCGAACCATGATCCTCAGATCTCAGCCTCCTGAGTAGTTAGGATTATAGGCGTGAGCCACCAGCTCCTGGCACTGAAGTTTACAGAAAAGCAAGATGTGGATTACTACCCTCATAAGGATATCACTGAGTGTACTTTGAAACACATGCAAACCAATGTTACCTACTGATTAGGAATATCTGATACTTGTATGGGTGACAGTATTAAAAATGAACTTTTAGCTGGATGCTGATGGCTTACACCCATAACCAGTCCTCGCTACTTGGGAGGCTGATATTGGGAGGATTGATTTTTAAAACCAGCCTAGGCAGAAGAGGGCGACCCATAGTTGGCTGAAGTGGCACAAACCTGTTATCCCAAGCTACATGGAAGACTGAGATTGGAAGGATCATAGTGCTAGGCCAGCCTGAGTAGGAAAGTCTAGATCTAGGATCTGACTCCATAGAAGGGAAACCAGAGGTGCCATGCATCCAGCAGCAGTGGGAAATACATAAGTCCATAAGATTGTGGCTCAGGAATGTCCTGCCTGACAGAAGCCAGACCCTAACTCAAGAATAATTGGTGGAAAAAGAGGGCTGAAGGGATGGTTCAGTAGTATCACCTCAGTCTAACAAGCATGAGGTCCTGAGTTTCTAACACTTAAAAACATTTAAGGTGGCAAAACATTAGAAGAAAATAGTTACCTAATGTTGCTGTGTGTTGAGGCTGGGCAGACAGTGCAAGTGAGGAGAATAAGGAGATCTTCTTTGTCACATCTATAAAATATTAATGTACAAATGTAACAGAAATGTGACAGAAGCCCGGCACTGGTGGCTCATGCCTGTAATTCTAGTTACTCAGGAGACTGACATCTGAAGAGTGGTGTTCGAAGCCAGCTCGGGCAGGAAAGTCTGTGAGATTCTTCTCTGCAATTCATCACAGAAAAAGCCAGTAGAACTGTTGATCAGGTGGTAGTGTGCTAACCTTAAGCAACATGAGCTCAGAGACAGTACCCAGGCCTAGAGTTCAAGCCCTAGGACTTCTCTCCACCCCCTTCTCCTCCCCCCAAAAAGAAATGTGTCCTAGTTAGTTTTAATTCTGGTTGCTGCTGCTGCTGTGTGTGTATAAAATGTTAATATAAATTATCATATTACCTACGTATGTTATAGAATAAGTCATTTCTGTATTTTTTTAAGCCACATTACCCTGAATGAAGACCTGTGTGGTGTCAGTTTGGACGCCTATGCCGGTTGGCCTGAGGAACTGATGGTGATGACAGATATAAAAATGCTTTCTCTCCTAGGATGGGAGGTAGAGGCTGGGTGGTGTTTGTTTAATAAGAATAATCACCTATCAGGCTTTTCTTTGGTCCTTGGCTAAGTAGTGTTTGTAGCAGCGTTGGAGGCCTTGGGAGGGTTTGCAAGTGATTTACACTCTCCTGTACCTTGAAGTTCATGTTCATTTGTTTTGTAAGAACTCCCTAGAGTGCACACACGGCAGAGATAAAAGTAAGGGGAAAGTGGGGATTGAATTTTTATGTATGCCTTGGAAGTCTGGGGGAGGATAGGGGAGCAGATGCTTTCCGCCAGGAACACGGAGACAGCTGTCAGTGTGGAAGCATGCAGTTTCCTCTCTGTCCTGCGGCCCAGAGTTTGATCACCCTGTAAACCATGTGATTTGGAGCCTATCTGATACTTGGTGGGTGACTGTGCCCAGATCAAGAGGACTTAGAAGAGAGTGGAATAGGAACTCAATCGATAAAGTCGGAGAGGGGAGGCCAGTGATAAGTGAAGGGTATGTTCAAATAGTGGTTTCTATGACAACATGTGGAGTGAACCAGGTGCCCTCAGCCAGAGGAGACATGCACGCTTTGCATAAGGCACTCTCTCATTACCTGAAAAGGAGGTATTACCTGGTGCAGCTTCGCCAGCTGGAGCAGTCAGGATACAGGAAATGGGTGGGGCTGCTGGGAGGAACGCTGCCGGCAGACACAGAGCATCGCTTCATCTGCATTTCTGAAGGCAATAAATTCTCATCTAAGCTGCAATATTGATCTGCTCCGTGAAATTGCAGTATCAGTGATTTTTTTTGTTTTTAAGCCACATACTTGGGAGTTTTCCCTGAATCTCCCACGGGATGTGCAGGGGATAATTTGTTCCATTTTCAGAGAGAAATTAATCTCTGTTTGCTTGTTCTCGAGTTCCACCCACTTCTTCACTTTGAGGTGAAACCATCCAGCAGGATGGTTCTCAGACACGGGGTGCCTATGTCTGGGGTGCTTTGAGCATAGCAGTTCACTGGGATTTCTTCCTGCCTTTGCAGTCACTCTGATGGCTTTACTCTTAGTATACACCAGTCAGATTAGATCAAGGGCTACCCTGAAACCTCCTTCATTTTAATTCTTCATCTCTTCTTACCATCAGGTCTGATTATATTCTGAAGTGCTAGCCTTAGAACTTCACCATGTGAATTCGGGGGCTGACACAATGTATCCCAAAATACTGAATCAGTAGTCAAATGGAGGGGACTTGGTGATGAGAAGCTTCAAGAGACATAAATTCTTATTCAGACCCTGCTGCCAGTTCACCCTCCTGATTACAACTCAGCTCAGGTTGCCCATCTGTAAAATCAGAGTGAAGTTCCCCAGGCTCTTACCTCTCCCAAATGATTGTGAAGCGTGAGTGTCTGGCAATCATGAGGACTGCTACGTGTCAGCAAGGTTTTGCTTATAGTTCATAGACCCCTGGTAAGATGGCAGGTGACATCACTTTCTCTCCCTTTGTAGAGCCTTTGTTCATTCTTACTTTCTAAATGGAGCCCTAGCTTCAAAGCTGTTTCTACTTAAGGGTATATTGAGTTACCCAAGGCCACCATCAATTCCCACAAACAGAAATTTGTTCTCATAGTTCTTGCAAGCAGAAGTCCAAAATGAAACATGTCTGCAGGACTGGTTCTTCTAGAAGTTCTGAGAGAGAATTCATTTTCTATACTTTGCTCCTGGGTTCTCGTAGGTTCTTGTGGTCCTTCCATGTGTTGGTTTGTAGGCACATCACTCCAGTCTCTGCTTCCATTCGTCTGACTTTCTTTCTTCCCAGTGTGTCTCTGTATTCCAAATCTCCCTCTTTATCTCCTAAAGACACCAGCCATTGGCTTTAGGAACCACTGTACACCGAAGACAGTCTCATCTGAAGATCCTTGGCTGAATGCCATCTGCAAAGGCCCTATTTCCAATTAAAGTCATACTTGCAGATTCCACAGAGTAGGGACTTAACCAGAGGCCACATATCAATCTGTTATGCACAATATCATGTAAATCCCCTTTAAAAGCCATTAAAAGTTCCTGAAACAAACAGGATTACTAAACAGTCTCTCCTAAGGTAATAGTACCATTTATGAAGCATTGCATTTTGTATTTCTGAAATGCAAAAAGAAAACTATGAATTGGGAATCCAGGTATGACTCTGTCCTCATTCATCACCCTTGTTTGTGTCTTAACTTTTCCCCTCTGCTCTAACCCCATCATTTCCAGAGTTTGGGGGAAGGAAGGAGTAATCTGAGGCTCGATACACCTGAGCTGTTTAATTTCTTGTGGAAGGATCTTGGTTCATTTAGTGGCAGACCCATTTTTATGCTCTGGAACATAGTGATGGCTGTGTTAATCTGTGTTAATTTCTTTTCCCTGCTCTTTTTTGAGGGATGGGGGAGAGGGAGGAGTCTTCTCACTATTGTATTTCCCGAGTATACTAGAAGGGGGCACTTTAGTCTATTAGTAGTTCTAGGCAGCATGTCTGGGTCACCAGGATGAAAGAGGTTTTGGTGGAGGGTCTGTGATGGACCAGAAGAAGAAGGAGAGGGGTCATTTTGGGAGTGCCTGGCTCTTGGATCCTGGGTGATTGGATGACCTCAGGCACGAACATCAGCCTAGAAACAGCCAGGACTGCACATCCCAGCAAGATCCCACATGTAGCATCTGATTCTGAGGGTCATGGAGCTCCAGTTGTCTTCTGCTGTTCACAGATGGTTGACTCTATAAGGAAAGGCTTTGGTAGGCAGAAAATGCTGGTTGAACTGAGGCAACATTTTGTGATAGATTATGATAATATTTGTTCTAGGAAAACCTCCAACTCCATGAAACTTACTTCTCCCAGAACTCATAGGAAGTTGGTACAGTGAACCCCTACTTGATTCATACCATCTCCATCTTCGCTCGGTTCTACAGTTACCAGGTCCTGTTTTACACAGAGGAAAATGAGACCAGGACCCACCTTCCAGAAACTTAGTCTACAAAGAGGAGCAGCCCCAGGGCCTGCGGAAGAGTTCTGTGGACTCCCCTTCCACGTGGGGGAGACAGTGAAGGAGGCTTTTCCTGCACAGCTTCTGAAGATGAGCGAGAATTTAAGATGAGATAAAATCTCTCTAATCTAATCTACAAAAGTCTGGTTGGTAGCGAATGCAGAGAGTGACTTGATAAAATTCAGTTGGCAGCAAGCAAGGGAAGGAGTGGGGGCGGGGGAAGAGAAAGAAAGGGGAAAGAAAGAATCAGCATGTAGTCAATAGAAAAGATAGAACAAAATGACCCAATTTGGAAGGTGCTAGAAAGACAAATGTTCAGGAGGTACTGGCTATGGCTGAGATGCTGACCTTGCACAGCCATGTTCACCTGCCAGTGAGGGATGCGGATGAGAGGATCTGCCCTTGCCTCTGTTTACTTCTTGTTAAAAATGTCCAAGCTGCCTGCCTGTGTCTGTGCCAGTGGCCAGAGGTCTGCTATTCACAGCACCCTCCATGCTGCCTCATTCATCTCAGGTGGTAATTGGGAAGAACACCATCACCTGGGCTCAGTGCCAGAATGTTGGGGGAAGGGGGCTGAGGGCACATTGCTTGATGCAGTGTAGGAGTTTCCAGAAGTGCAGAGCCTGTCCAAGCTCTGCACCTGTTTCCTGTGACTCCTGCGTTGCCAGGTGAGAGGTTGCACCCTCTGTTTCCTTATTATAGCATTGCTTTTCTGTTCATATGGCCAACAGGATAAACTGAACTTCTCCCTGGGATCTCAAAGGCTCTGGGAGATCTCACCTGTTCACTCTTGCTTGTGCGCACTCCTGTCTTCCCTGCAGACTTTCCCTTTCATCCAGAAGGCCTTTCTTTGTCTCAGCCAGGCAGCTCTTCCAGCTCTAATTCAAATGGGTGCTTTTGTGGATCATAATGTTATCTGAATTCCATCACAGTCCTGAGAAGTTGTGCCTCTCTAAGGAAACATAACCATATGGAAAATCCACCACCAATAATAATAGCAACCATGCTGCCTCATTCGCTTGGTCTGCATAGAGGACCAGGACTTAATCATGCTATATAACTGGAAGGGGGCAGTGCCACACACTTTAAATACTGAACAGAGGCGCTAGACAGAGAGTGCCAATCTTTTTGTATGGTGATCTCAAATGTAGGCATTGCTGCCCTCGTTTTACAAATGAAGAAACAGAGGGTACAAATGTTTCTTGCTCAAAGTCACGGAGCCACAAAGGGCTGAGTTGGGAAGTCTCAAGTCGTTTCTGTGATACTTGGCTATCCCCCACCCCCTTTAGAGGCAGAAGCCCACACCCAATTCCTTTTTATTTTTTATTTTTGCCAGTCCTGGGGCTTGAACTCAGGGCCTGGGCACTGTCCCTGAGCCTCTCTGTTCTCAAGGCTAGCACTCTACCAGTTGAACCACAGAGCCACTTCTGGATTTTTGTGCTTTCGTGGTACTGAGGAATAGAACCCAGGGCATGATGCATGCCAGACAAGCACTGTGCCACTAAGCCACATTCCCAGTCCCCAATTCCTTTTTCAATCTTCTACCTCATCTGCTGAGTTTAACTAACGCTCATTGAACAAAATCACTAACCCTGCTTATTGCCAGTTAAGGCAATACTGTCTGTAGTAGATGCTTTGGCATTGTCGGAGTTTAATGCATCAAGAAACAGAATTGAAAGAATGAGAATCTACTGTTGCCCTTCACTAAGTATTTCTGTTTCTTGGTACCACTGCAGGGAGAGGCTACACTGCACACTGAGCTTCTCCAGAGCTCTTCTTTCCAAACCAGCCCATCAAACCCCACCTATTCCCCAGCAAGGCACATTCTGGGAGAATGAAAATCTGACACTGAATTTCCACACGTTGGAATTTCCAGATGTCGAATTTCCAGATGTTCTCACAGGGCAACTTGAGTCGTATTCTAAGTGCGCAGAAGTTATTTAGTTTATCCTCCTCATCTCATTTTTCAGATGAGAAAAGTAAAGGTTAAGTGACTTGGCCAAGGTTACACATCTCATTAGAGATTAGAACTGACCTTAAGTCAAGCTGAACCTTCAGCTCCCTAGTGCCCATACCAATGCTTTTCTCTCCCCGCAAATTCTTCCATAACAAAATCACTCTGCCTCTGACCCCAGACCTCCACTCCTGCCTCCTGACACTCCCCAAATCAACAGAATCTGTTTTATAACTTGTAGTCGAGAGGGTTTCATAGAGTCTTGTATCCGGAGTCCTGTGGCTGTTTTTCTGCCCACAGAACGGCTTGCGGAAGAAAGTTCATCCAGCAGTCTGGGGACTGACTCTTCCTGACGTGTACTTGAACTGTTTGTATAATATGGTTTGTGGAGAATGACTGCTTTCCTCCTGGGAGCCTGGAATTTTGGCAGGTACTAGGTGAGGGTACCTCTGGGCCCAGCCTCCTATCAAACCTGAACGTGCAGTCTCCAGTGAACTTCTTGGTACTCATCATTTCATGGTGGTATTGCCATCCTAGATAAGGGAATTCAGTGGGGTAGAGGGCTCTGAGCAACAGAGTCATGGTTCACTTTCAGTCAAGGGCACAATCAGGCGATCCATTTTCTTACCTTAGAAGAGGATAGTTGAAGCTTTACCTGTGGAGACTGGCTCAGGCTCCAGTCCTGCCTCGGCCATTTTTCCCTGTGTTTGAGGCAAGTTATTTCCTCACTCTTGAGTGTCAGGATCCCTCCAACCAAAGGGAAGTCATGCTGTGTCTTCAGGTCCTCAGGGAACTCGCAGATACTAGCACAGGCAAGGTGCTTGCCCAGGAAAGCCCTGGGCACATAGGAGTTCCGTGACGTCAGTGCCATGCTTCACCTCTGAGCATAGCGCCTCCTGGCATGGCTTGGCCCACAGTCATTATCAGTTGAATTTACACTCTAAGAGCAAGTAAATGCCATCTGGCATTGCTGTGTAAAACACCAGGTCCAGAAGGGAGCAGAGGTTATTGCCAAGTGTGGTAAGTAAATTCCATGTAAGTTTCTTTCTGAGATTTCGCTGGCTTCTGGTTGCTGTGGGAAAAAAACCTTTCTTTGAAGGCTGTGGGCCAGCTCCCCTTCCCCCAGGCTTCTTGCTGGGTTTGCTGGCACACTTGTGGAAACTCAGGAACACTTCTTCCCCTCAGACACCAGGACTTCTCTGATTACCCCACTTTTTTTTCTGGCTCCATCTATAAAGTTACTATAAATGTGGACTCTGTTACTGAGGATATGATCTAATAAGCCAGGTACACTGGAATGGCTGGGTAGTACACCTCCCTGCCATCCCAGTGACTCTTCTCCCAAATACCTTTTCCCTTTACCATCTTTTCCTCTACTTGAACAGAAGATGGGGAGAGAAGTAGCTACGTATGTGTTTATCTGCTCCAGTGGTAGGCAGCCATTTGTTTTCCTGCCTTAAAGGTCTGTCTAGCGCACTTCCCTTGTTAATGGTTCCTAGGCAGGATAAATAATGCAGAGATGTCATAGCTCAGGCCATCCCTGGGATGGTGTGGGGGTTTGGGGGGCCTCTCCTGCAGCCTGTGGACACGGCTCTTGAATTTTTCAACACAGACTTGAGCAGCCCCTTCTGCTAAAGGGGTAGCTGAGGACGCAGATTGTAGATCCTCTGCCTTGGGTGCTTGCTGCTTGTGTCTCGGTCACTGAGTGCATCCTAGAGACTTGAGTTTAAGCCACTGAGTGGTTTTAGCTTTGGTTTTTCTCTTGTCAAATAAAGACTTCACCTGTTACTGAGGACATGATCTAATTACCTCATCACCTCTCCCCCCACTCCCCTTCCCCCTATCTCTCTGGAATCTGTTCTTAGTGTCAGCTGCACCAAGAGTTCCAGTGACCTCTGAGGATGTAATGGGTACTGACAGTCAGTCGCTCCTTGAGACTCAGGTGAAGTATTGCCAAGAACATACCCACTCACCCCTCATTGCCGCTAGCGTCCTCATACTGGGGGTGAGGCTGCACAGGTAAATGGTGATTCGACCTTTAGCATCCAAGAGGTAACTTTGAGCCAAGGAGCTCTTGGAGCTCCTAAGTGTCTTTCCCTAGAGCACATCCTTCCAGCCTTTCAGCCATGAGCAGCTCCCTCTGTACTCACATGCATTTGGGAGACACTATTTCAGTCTTGCTTATGATTTCCAGCCTGCATTTCCTGAATGTAATTGAGCCACAAACAACAGCAAAACAACATTATTTCCCACGTTGCCTTACCTTTTCCCTGTCCCATAGGTAACTTCACTGGGGACCTGCTCCAACTCACCCATCAGTCCTTCATGGGTAGTTTTTCTCAGAAGCATGACCAGCCCAATAGTGATGTCTTCTGGGACAGCTGTCACCAGATGACCCAAGCAGCGGTCCGTGGGCTTCTCCCCCACAATCCTCTTCAGAGGACCTAACTGCTTCCATCTGCTCCTTTCTCTCTTCTTTTTCCTCCTCCTTCAGGCCTTGTGTCAGTCTCTTCCCTATTGTTATGACTAATCACCTGAGGCCAAATACTGAATAGAGAAAAGAGGCTTATTTAGCTCCTACTTTTTGGAGGTGTAAGGGCATAGTCCCATCATCCACTTGTATCTGGTGAAGACCACTCAGTCAACAGCATTATAATGGTGTGAGCATGTGAGAGAGGGAAGGATCGCATGGTGAGACAGGAAGCCAGAGACAGACTGTGGCCTTTTGAGAACTTCATTGATCCTTTCACATGGATACCCTAGTGACCTGATGATCTCCCACCAGGCCCCATCCATTTAAAACATCATTGCCATGCTGACACCCAAGCCTTTATCACATGACCCTTCAGGGACAAACCATACATGCCAGGCCCTTCTTCTTCCCCTTGTCCGTGTTCATCCTCTGCCTCCCTCTTGGTTTGAACTCTGCTGGGAAGGGGTTGGCCCTTTGAACTCAGACCCATAACCCCTGCAGGTTCAGCTTGGTTTATTTGCCCTCATTTGGTGTCTTATTGATCAGGAATTAATTGGTGGCTGACAGCCTCCCCAGGGTAGATCACAGCTGTCTAAGAAATCTGCTGATCTGAAAAGATTTTTCAGATGTTGTTAACAACGAGAGAACATCCTGTCAGTGTCTCTTTTTTTTTTTTTAGCCTGCTCTTGGCACCCTGAGCCTGTGATTCAGCCATTCTGTTGTGTCCTTTTGGTGACATTCAATACTTCTTTGGGGCTTTGAAGCTCTGCCCCCAATGTCATCAAGAATTCTAAATTACTTGATTTCCTTCCTCTTCTGTTTCAAGACATGTTGTTAAAACTTTATTTTGAGGCAGTCCAAGTAGCAGTCGTTTTGGGTTGCCCTTCTGCTCCGTGGCTGCCTGTCTTCTCCCCATTCTGGCTGTGTTGTTAGAACAAGTCAGCCATGTCACATCCTCTTTCTGTAACCTTGAGAGAATGCCTTTACTTTTTCCTCCGCTTCTCCCCTCTGTTAAATGGGCATAAAAATCTACCTCACAGGAAGGTGGTAGGGATTAAATAAGAGAAGGAAAAGTGCTGAATTCAGCCGCAAGGCACCTTAGGAATTGTCAGGCCCTCTTACTCACTCCCGTGTTTTCCTGGCTGTCGGGATCATAGTAGATGCTTCAGCAATGTTTTTTTGTCCAATGTGCAATAGAGGAGTGATATGCACAGATCTAGACTAGGTCCCCAAAAGCCTGGGCCAGACCTTTCTGGCTTTAAGGTGCTGGTGTCACTGCCTTCATCACCAGGGGGTCACCTGCAGAGTGCGTGGCAAAGGGCTCTGAGATGGAAGAATGCATTCCTGGATAAATCTTCCCACTCCTCTCTCTATTCCCTTAGCATCTCTGCAACCCGTTCTCGTGTTATAGAGTGCCAACGCCAGGACGGTCCCTCAGCTCTGCTTCCCTCTGCTAGTCAAAAATCCTGTTTTAATGGAGGGGGTGGCGCAGCTTACTGGGTGGAGATTCCAGCAGGGGGGAAAGAAAAATTCCTGGCTTCAAGACTGAGTCTGAAACAGAGCATCACAAGCAGGGTGGGTGGAGGGGAGTGGCAGTGGACTGGGGGGTGGGGTAGGGCGGGGCTGGACCCCATCCCCAGTTTAAGATCTATCTGTGCCAACACATTGTCCTGAAGACTCAAATGTGACCTTTGTTTGTGTGGCCAGCTCTGCAACAGAGCTGGGCAGCATGAGGTGCTTTGGCTGGACAGGGATCAGGAATCCAGGGGCTCTTGAATTGAAGCCAGTGTATTTGTCATCACAGGCCTGGGCTGCAGGAAGCTGGCTCTCCCAAGGCAGCCCAGTCTCCCCACAGTCAGCAGCGGCTTTGGTAGACCCACCTCTTTTTTCTTTTGAGGGATGATAATACTAGGGTTTTGAACTCAGGACCTCACTCTTGCTAGGAAGGCAGTCTACCCCTTGAGTTCCATCCCTCCGTCCCCCCCACCCCCACCAGCCCTGCTTTAGTTTCTTCTTCAAGTAGGGCCTCCTACTTTCCACATGTGCTGGCCTCCTATCATGGTCCTCCTACCTCCAGCTTCCCAGGCACTGGAATGACAAGGCGTGAGCCACAGCTCCAACCAGCCTCAGATCCACGTCTTTCAGCAAACATAGATCAATTTTCTTCGTTTACTTCCATGGAGCCTTCTGCTGGAGGAGATAGGTAGGACAAGAAATGCCGTCTCCAGGCCACACTGTAACGTGGCATTATTTGGAAACAGTGATGCTTCAGTAGAGCGCCCTCCCTCCCTCCATGCCATCCACGGGTCAGCCTCCATCACGCTTAGTGCCATAAGGTTTCGATGATTCTTAGCATTTGATGTGCAAGCAGTGCATGTCAGGTTGGTCTTTCCTTTTTCTTTCTTTCTCCCGTTGTATTTAGAAAAGGGGGGAGAAGAACCAGCCACGTGTGTGAATCCCCTGGGGAGACGGTATCTGTCAGTCACAGCCTCCTTGGATCTGGTGGAAGTGCTGTAAATATTTGTCTGCACACAAAGTACACTCAGGTTCTGTTGATGATGTCGTTTGTTACTGCTCATCTCCTCGGGGACTCTGAGCAACTCTGGGGGAGGGTGAGAAATTGAGCGAGGGCTGTAATTTGCAGCCTGGAATAGAAGCAAGCAATTTTAGGCAATTTAAGGAATACTATTAAGGGCAATCTGTTGGCCTCGTGCTTAAAACAACACCCCCGTTCAGAATGCTCGTGGTAACACTGCGGGGAGGGGCTTGATGGGGGTGTCTAGATTTGCGTGGCCTCCTGCACCCCCAAAGCCACCGTGGAGGCGCCCTCCCTCCCCACTCTGAACTCCACCCTCCAGCCTTTAAACTGGAGACATGAATAATTTCCTGTCTTGGGCGGCATGTAGTACAAATCATAGAAATGAGTTGTGCAGCAAAAGCAAGACCCCTGGGGTTGCCAGACCCCACTCGAAGTCTTGTCGGAAAAGAAGGAAGTAGGGGAGCTGGCTAAAGAGTCTCCCACATGGCAGCCTGGAAACCATTCTGTCACGCTCTTGTCGTTTTGAGGGCTTCTTTTCGTGTAGTTGTCATTTTCAAAGTCCTAGTTTCTGGGCCTAGAGAGCAGATGACTGTCGGGCCACAGGCTCCTCCCCACAGGCTGTCTGAAAGTTATGGGGACAGACCCTGGGGCTACCAGGTGAGAGAGGACTGTCCCATGGGTAAGAAGTCAGGATCTGTTCCTGGACAGCGCAAAGGGTCTCCATTGAGTCTCTCTTCTCTAGTCTGAGTCATGAGGAACCTAGATTTCCTAAGGAAGGACTAGGGGCCCAGGAGAAGGGTAGCTGTTTTGAACCCAGTCCACAGTAAGAAGCGCTTTTTCCCCCACCACTGTCAAATACAGGGAGCCAGCCTACCTCTGCATCTGCAGATTGTGAGTTTGAGAATTCAACCAACTGCTGATAGCAGAAGACTAGGGAGACATCACTGTAGCCGTCCTGGCTGCACAGACTTGTTTCCTCCTTTTCCAAACAATACAGTACAACCAGTTACACCTGTGAGCTATCGTGAGTAATCTTGAGTGTTTTACAGTCCAGGGCATGGGAGCCTGTGCGTAGGTTACATGTAAATATGACCCTCTTTGTATAATGGACTTAAGCAGCCAGAGACTTGAAATCTTCAGAGGTCCTGGAACCCATCCCCAGGGGCTAGGGACGACTGTCCGTAGATGGGAAGCGTTTTGTCTACAGCGAGCACCTGATGTCTCTAACTTGTCTTATTTTGATTGTGAACGTTTGTGGGTTTTGGTTTTGGTTTTTGCTAGCCTTGACCCACTATAGCAGTTTCTCTGCTTATTCAGAGGTATAGACTGATGTTTATAAACATTGCAGTAGGGTATTCGTGCCTACATCTTTAGCACAGTTCCAGGAATGTTACTGTCCTAGGTGAATTCTATGTTTCATTGAGTTTTAAACCAACAAACAAAAAGCCCCCTTGCTATCCTTCAGACATACCAGAGACTCTCCTACCCCAGGACCTTTGTACTTGCTGTTCCCTCCATTGAGGATATTCACCTTCCACATACCTGAGGGTCTTTGTTAAGTTCTTATCAGGCATCAACTTATCTGTGAGACACCCCCCTTTCACTCCCTGTACCCCGTGTGAAGGTACAGCCCATCCCTTACCATGATCTGGGAATTTTGCTGGTGCTTTTGTTTGCCATAGCGCTTTGAAACAACGGTCTTTAATATGGCTGTGTTGATTATCCATCTCCTGCTTATGGATAAGTGCTGGGAAGGCAGGGATTTTTGGTTTTGCATATCGTGTGTCCCAGTCACTAGGAGAAATGCTTGCTATGTGGTTGATACTAAAGGTGTTGCTGAATAACTTCAAAATGACAGCCTCTTCTTGCTGCGATTTTTTTCTTGAGTTGAGGAATTTGGAAAGGGGAGAGAGAGAGAGTGGGAGAGAGAAAGAAGGGCGGAGGCCTGTCTTGGATTAGAGCACAAATGAGAGAATGAGGAGCATACAGTGACAATATTCCAGGAGTAAAAGGAGTCAGGGTGACATAGTTACAGCTTGTGCCCACCAGCCCTCCTGGAGGTGGACAGGACACATCCCCTTCCTGCACCAAGGTCCCAAGCCCCAGCCTAGGACTCCATAGTGGGCCCTTCGGCTTCTGAGCCGCAGCCCCAGGCTGCAGAGCTGTTGCAGGGATCCCCAGGAAAATGCTTCATCCACCCTCGCTGCTGCCGCTTGTTGCTTAGGACTGATAAGTCTGTTGCACCATGGGAGAATTTATAAATCCTTCCTGGCTGTGCGTGAGGCAGATAAGCAGCACGCTGACCAAAATAAAAGCATCTTTCCCCATCCCCATTTCCTGCCTGAGACAGAGGACAAACCTGAACCTGCATGGGCGAGAGGACATAGTGAGAAGTGGAAATGAGAAAATACCAGCACGCCCATGTATGGGAGCAGTTGCACACCGCCATCCCCACCCACCCTGCGTGCTCATGTGCAGGCCAGGTGTGGGGACTTGTCCGGCAGAAGGAGGAGGGCTACATGATGCCCACCTGCAGAAAGCCAGAATTCCTCAGTCTGTGCAGATAAGGCCTCTGGGAATCAGATTTGCATTCAGAGATGCCAGTTGGGCCAAATCTTCTTCCTTGAAATATTTAATTATAAGATACATGAATGCATATCCCAGTAGTCATTTTATTCCTCTTAGCCCATATTTAGGCTTACAGAAAAAAATTTAATTCTTCTTTTAATTAGTTTCTTAGAGGTCAGGTTTCCATACCACATGCACACACATACACCCAACTCCCTTAGACTGGTTTTATTGACTCATTTTTCAAGGCAGGGACTCTGTCTGTCAAAGAGAATGTCTTTGAATGAAATTAATGCTGATTTTCTTTATAATCCTAATTGACCATTTTATACTGTTTTTCAGTTTTAAAATGTATTCATGACCTGCTCAAAGTCTTAGGTTGACTTAGTGAGAACCAAAGCAGGAAGCCAGATCCTTCACCTCCCAGAGCACAGCACAGGCTCCCATCTCTTCCATTTCTCTGTCTTCTGGGAGAGAGGGAAAGACTGGTATTTTCCAAGAGCTTTTCTGGGTGTCCTGAATTGTGTGTGTCTGTCCCATCAGTCTTGACAATCAGGCAGTATTCTCTCTACTTTCTCATTGCAGAAATGGATATTTGCACCAGCTCCATAGTAAGAAGAAATGAGACCTTGGTTTCCAAGTTCCTACAAACAGGCTGAGCAGTACAGTTAATGCTACAAATGGCAGACAGGCTACCAATATTTAGATGCATTTATAAGACTAAAGTCCTTTTCTGTGTGGAGTCTGGATTCTGTTGGTTCATCCTGGGGTGGATGGATGGATGGATGGATGGATGGATGGATGGATGGATGGATGGATGGATGGATGGATGGGTGGACAGATGGATGGAGTCATAACATTCTCAGAGGCTGACTCCATTTATCTTCCAGGAATTACCATCCTTCCTCTCACTGCAGGGCTAAAACAGATACCTTGGTGGACATGTCTAACCTGGCTTCAGAGTTTCTTTTGCCAGTAAATTTAGCGACGGTGGCAGTGCATATCCTGACTTGTACAATGATGAAGGAGAGTGTAAGTTCTTGGAGGACACAGCCCAGACCTTCAGTGGCCCCATGCGTCCCACTGTACTTACTGCTACCTGGATGCTCATTAAATGTTTAAATGAATGAAACGTGTCAGTTCACCTGAGGCTGTCTGAGAACAAGTTAACACCTATCAAGAGTTCTACAGTGTGCAGACTTCAAAATAGCCAGAAATAATCACCCCTGGAGAGATCTCTGTAAATCCGCAATGAAAGAGCTAAAAGAAAACTATAAATCATTCCATTATAGTTTCATACGTTTACAAGTAAGTGGTTTTAGAAGTGAGATTGGTGTCTAAGCTGTATTTAGTCTTGGTGTGCTAAGCAAATTTGAAGCAAATATAAATCCTGGCATGGTATTTTTAAGCCCTGGGCGGGGGAGGGGGAAGCAAGATGCTGAAGAAAGGAGGGTTGGAGGAGCATCAGAGCTATTTTGGAAAATTTAATCTCCATTTTTAGAAAGATACATTTTGAGGAATCGGAATTATCAATCACTTCCCCCCAGCAGGTAGGATTCTTCATCCAGGGAGAAGTGACAGCAGGTCCGAGTTTCCTCAAGTGTCTTCACATGACATTATTAAAATAGGTTTTGTCTCCATGCATCATGTGTAACAAGAAACACTTTCTTGGCACACCTCCCTGTCCTTTGTTCCTTATTATTTACAGCTTGCAGTGGACTTGTTGAGTGCAAAGCCAGAACCCAGGCAGAATGTTAATGCAGAGAGATGACATGTGAGTCAGTGCCATCCTGGGCCTTGAATGCACATGATGGTGGGGAGGCCCTGCTCCTGCATTAGCTTCGCTTCGCATGATCTGATTGCATGAAGAATGAAGCAACGACTTCTCTTCAAGAATGAGCTGTGAGTCTCTCAAATAGGAGACAACCAATGGCCCTTACGTCTATAGTTACCCACCCGAGACTGGCTGGATTAGCCAGGGCCCTGAGCTTAGCTCACGGTGGGCCCAATGAATGCTGATTTGCAATGGAAATCCACACATTGGCTTGGAGTCTTTTAAGTTTGAAAGTGCACAGGCTATCTTTGCAGCATTTCCTTCTCCCCTTCTCATGACAAGTCCTCCTTTCTGGAATATTTCAAACGCAAGGGTTATCCACCTGGATCCTATCCGTAGAGGCTCAGCTGTTAGGATGTTCAGCAGGACTAATACCGACCCCAGGGGCCCTTGCTGCTTCTTCCTCTCCAGGTGGTTTAAACAAAGATCTGCTCACAGGCGCTCCTGTGTGTGTCTGCAGGCTTGTCTGACAGGGTGAAACTCCAGCAGTGAAATCCAGGGACAGGGAAAGTAATGCAGATGCATTAGGCAGGAAGCCAATACAGATCAGGAAAAGGTCTGGAATTATGGAAGGTTGAAGATAAGCAGTTTTGGTTGCTTTCCAACACGGGTAGTTGCCTGCTTTAATGTCTGGATAAGAACTTGCTTGTAATTGGTAGATGGATTGCTTGGATGTAAATGGAGCCTGAAAAGAATCTTATTTCCTTCCAGCAATTAAACATCCCCCTGCTTTCTCCACTCTGGCTGTTCAGCAGACACTAGTGCACAGCACAAAGACAATTCATAGTCCAGCCTGGCTTGAGTCAGTTCATGGGGTCCCCGCTGAAGAAGCTGGCATCACTTCCCTACAGATGATACTTGACGAGGTGTAATCAATACCCAGGTGGATCAAAAGACTTGGGAGGATGCTCCCAGCCAGAGTGGAAGTCCTTTTAAATATCATCCCCCACCTCCCATGACTTCTTTTCCCACCATGGCCTCATATATTTGATAATTTATTTGAGTATTGATTACAGTTTATCATAGAGAGATGTGTGTGAAATGATTCATTAAAGTTCAGGTAGATATATTTTGCCTTCACAAAGAAGAAAGAAAATCCTTAAATTAGGATATGGATGGGGGGGCTTATATATGTAATATAAATCTATCATTTATCTCCCTGTCCATCATCATCATCATCTATCTATACAGGGGTATTATCCCCACCCCCAATTGGATAAAGCTGGTTTATAAGTCCACTGGTTGAGAAGCACCTGGATTTTGCATTCCTTTTCTGCTTATCAGGAGCACTGACAGACTTCACTTTTCACTCCTCGGATCCCTGTCCTGACTGACTGGATTATGAAATAGAGACCTAGAGCTTCCAGGGGGAGCAGAGACAGTCAATGACATGACCGAATGAAGACATCACTCTAGCCTGCTGCCACTGAACTGAGCAATCCTCCGGGTTACAAGGGAGCCAACATCAGGGCCGAGCCTGTGGATCTCAGCCACACAGGCTCTATCACCTGGCCACCCAGATAAGATTCTGAGGCCATCAAAATGGCAAAGATGCCTCTCGTGATGCACAGGAGCCTTGGGGTCAGTTTGTCCTTACCAAAAACCTACCGCCAACGCCACTACAACTGTGAAACCTCTTTGGATCGCTCACATATTGCTTTATTTAAAAAAAAATTGAGTGGCAGTCACCTGGTTATGAAAGGTATCGATAAGCTCACCACTCACATGAAATTATTCACCTGCCCCAACACACATACATACACCTTGCTTAAGGCCTCAAATTGTTCCTCGTTTCCAGAGACAGATGGCCCGCTTCAAAAATGTTTGCTTGAATGGGGTCAGAAAGCTGGAGATGATAGCTCTAAAGTACAGACTTGCCAAGGAAGGAAAAGCTGTGATTTGGGAGTGATCTGGGGCAAGAGGCAGTGTCTAAGCCAGTCTGTAACTATCCGTCCATCTGCTCTTCACCCAGAACAGTGGATCTCTGTCCTGCCAGTGGACTTCAGCACATGGAGTGTCTATACAGCTTGACTCTTCCTAGAGTCTAGTGGTTTAAAGCTAACAGCACTGACTCACTTAGCTTCTTAGGCCTTCTGTTTGGAACAGATATAGATACTTGGCAAGAGCAGCCAGCCAGACTCATCTTCTCTGTCCTAGATCTGAATGTTAGATTAGAAAATTTAGTGTTTACAAATGTGTTTCACCTTGAATTAGCCACAATTCAATTGTTGCTGTTGGTGGAAGGGAACATCTTTTTAAATCTCTTATACAACTGACTTGCTTTTCCCCAAACACAGTGAAATCTTGTTTCTATTATTAAAGCACACACTGTAATTACAGAATGTTCATAAAATATAGAAGGGAAAAGACATCTATGTTTTCTGCTTCTAGAAGTTAAGCATTATTTCCTTCCATACTCCTTTTAATGAATAGGGACAAGGTGGTTTGTGTGTGTGTGTGTGTGTGTGTGTGTGTGTGTGTGTGTGTGTGTGTGTGTGTGTGTGTGTGTGTGTGTGTGTGTGTGTGTGTGTACGCTTGCGCATGCGTGCGCGTGAGCTTACAGTTGAGGTACTTATTGTTATACATTCTGATTTCCCTTCACTTATGTTAAGTTTTTCCATGTTGTTATAAGCTTTTTTTTTTTTGCCAGTCCTGGGGCTTGAACTCAGGGCACTAGCCCTCAGCCTTTTTGTGGTCAAGCCTAGAGCTCTACCACTTGAGCTACAGCACCACTTCTAGGTTTTTCTGAATAGTTTATTGGAGATAAGAGTTTCACAGACTTTTCTTCCCTGGGCTGACTCCGAACAGTGATCCTTAGATCGCAGCCTCCTGAGTAGCTGGGATTACAGGTAGGTATAAGCCACCAGTGCCCAGCTGTAGGCATTCTTCACATA
Source organism: Dipodomys spectabilis (assembly GCF_019054845.1). Lineage (NCBI taxonomy): Eukaryota > Metazoa > Chordata > Mammalia > Rodentia > Heteromyidae > Dipodomys > Dipodomys spectabilis. Next base: position 3,352,190 of record NW_024870822.1, on the reverse strand, counting down.
TGTTCTTTGAAAGTGAGATCACTTAGCCACTTGCCTTGTTTGTGAACACTGAGGTTTTGCCAGTGAGTTGTTATTGGCAAAGTTATAATGATCCTTAACGCTCTCTTGTTTCATATTTTGGATTACTTTCTTAGGTCAGATTTCTAGAGAATTTATACCAGCTATGAACATACTTTTAGGGCATATTGCATTTGTGGTATTAAATTGTTTTCTGAATGGACTGTATGTCATTATATCCCCATAGCTTTGCCAACATAGTATTATCATTGAAAAAAAAATCTTGCCTGTCAATGGTGGCTCATGCTTGAAATCCTTGCTACTCAAGAGGCTGAGATCTGAGGATTAGGTTCAAAGCCAGCCTGGGCAGGAAAGTCCATGAGACTCTTATCTCCAATTAACCACCAGAAAACTGGCAATGGGGTCTGTGCCACTCAAAGTGGTAGAGCACTAGCCTTGAGCAAAAGAGCTCAGGGACAGTGCCCAGGCCCTGAGTTCAAGCCCCACGAGTGACACCCCCCCCCCCCGAAAAAAAATCCTTCTTGTCTTAAGTAATAAATGGTGTCTAATTGTTTTAACACCGTACCTTCCTTTCAAGTGTGACTGAGGTTAAATTTAGGAAGACTCTGGAAATTCTAGGAAAACGTTCTTGGAAAAAGGAAGTCATTTATACATTCTACTTTTACAAAACTTTTTTCTATTATTTTTTTCCTGAATTTTAAGTCATCTTGCATGAAGAAATAAATAACCAAACTATAAGAGCAGGGATATAATGCTTCTAAGATTCTGCTCACTGCCCCTATTCTTCAGGAAGTAAATGATTTGAACTATATTTTAATTTTTCTGACATAACTTACAGTAGTCATTGAGTCCCTACTATTTATTGTCCTTAAATTTTATTTTCCTTCTCTCCTTCTTCCCTCCCTTTCTCTCCTCTCTCTCTCCTTCCTTCCCTTTTTCCTTCCTTCTTTCTTTCCTTTCTTCTCACGTGCCTCTTCAATATCTCTTCCCTTCCTCCCTCCTCTCTGTGTCCTGTGATGGCTTAGGTGAAGGTCTGACAGAGAAATTAACTGGGTAATCCATGTGCAGCTGCCCCCCCTCCCCCAGTTCCTGCTTCTCTTCCCCTGGTACATGATTTATAGTTGTTTGGCAGAAGGTCAAAATCTGATTCCATGTAGTGGGGGTGGAGGGAAAAAATTTGATTTCTTTGACACAGTTCATTAAAAATTCATACATATGGATCTGAAAATGAAACATTTCTTCACGTCAACATGAGTTACAGTGGGTGCCTAGAGCAAGGCTTGAGAACTGGAGCACAACATTGTCACCAAATAATCACATCCACAGCACTCTGCCTCTCGATGAGACAAGAAAGGGAAAATGGTGATCTGGACTCCAGAGGGTGGAAATGAAATTTCTCTCTTTTGCCTGGGGTTTTTCCTTAGGAATAGAAGCTGCCTTATTAGAAAATTTTTCTTTCTTAAAGAGCCCATTTTATTCATTTCTTCATTTGTTTGACAAATGTATTATTTGGTCTGTACTATTGGTGAGGTGCATGTTCATTAGTAAGAGATGCCATGTCAGAACTCCACTCTTTCTATATTCTTTCTTAGCTCCTCCTTCCTTGACCCTTCCCTTTAGAGCCAGCTGACTTTTACAGTGTCTAGGCTCTTAACTTTTTATTGTAGACACTATAAATGATTGGAAATATGATCTTTGGGGCCAGTTCTTCCCCAACAGTAATGTACACATAAGTTGTCCTGAGTCTGTTAAAATGAAGAATCTGAAGGATCAGACATCTTTACCCAACTCCCAGGAAATATCACAGCTGTGACACTATGCCTTTACTGGGTTGGATAGTCTCTCCAAACTTTGTATCCATCCAGTACTTGTGAATATGACCTTATTTGAAAATAGCGTCTTGGAGCGGGGAGGGGGAGTTGAATATAAGTCACTGTTATCCAGGGAACTAATAGGGTCAGAGATAGATAGATAGATGGATGGATGGATGGATAGATAGATAGATAGATAGATAGATAGATAGATAGATAGATAGATAGATAGATATTCTAGAATTTATTCAAGTCCAAAATCTTTGAAAAGTGCAACATACTAAGACTCAGGGAAGAGATTGCAATGACTCAGTCTTCTGGTTAGTCATATCTAAAGAAATAACCTTCATGGCAATAGTTTGACCAGAAGCAAAGTACCATCACCTTGCCCCAAAATGACACATAAAATTAACTGTCACGGTGATGCTGTCTTGTGTTTAGGTAGGCCCTTATCCGATATGACTTGTGTCCTTATAAGAAGGAAATTTACAAAGATATGGACACTCAGTACCACACAAAGATGAAAACAGGTTGATACATTTATAAGCTAAAGATTGCCAGCAACCCACAGGAGTAGAAACAGGCAAGAAAGACTTTTCCTGCTAATACCATGAATTTAGACTTCTAGCTTCCAGTAGTGAAAGGATACTTTGCTGTGGTTCAGATGGTGTGCTCCATTAGTGGCACCTAGAAACTCAACAAAGCATCCCAAGGAGTAATAGGCTAATGATAAGATTAAGAGCATCATCTTGAAGCCTCATGCTGGCCTTTCCTGGTAATCCTGTGCTCTGAAAGATGAACCTAGAGTCAGGAAAGTAAATCAGCTAAAATGTTTCATCGTAGAAAAGCAGGCTTGTCTGAACCACTGCTCTGGGATTGTAGTGGTCCAGCCTCCAACCTGCTCTAGGTTTTCAAGTTGGCCAAAGAAGACTCATCTGTCTTTTCCTCTTGTATGAGTTCTTGCCCTACCTTCAGGTTGCGGGGCAGCCCAGTGATAGATGGGGAAAAGTTAGATTGGCTTTTCTTTGAACAAACTAATCTAATTAAAATGTACTCTCACTGTGAGTGTCATTTGCCATAAGTAATGCATATTTCATTAACATTTGCTTTTAAAACCAACAAGATCATAAAGTTCAGATTGCTTTAGCCTAAACGCTGTCTACATTTACTATGCATAATATTCCAGCGTAGCGAGGAGCTTGAGCAGGCAATTTTTGGAGCTTTGCTGATGCTTGTTCTTGGCAGGAGGAGAATCAATGCTGGGTGAGGGTTAGACTAACAATGTGAACTGTCAAGAACTGGAGAAATAATTAAAGTTATGATAATAACAAAGCAACGTGGTTGTAGAGAAATTGATAGAGGATAGTATTCTGGTCCTCTCCCTACCACCACCATATACACACAACCTGCTTCCAGCACATTTGTTGGCATTTTCAGAAGGAGATAGAATCAGGAGGTGTTTTTCTGCTAGGCAATGTTTAAGTAAATGTCAGCTGTGATCAATAGGGTAGCCTCCACAGGAAAGCATTGTTGCAAATGTCACACACGGCAACAGTTGTGTGTGTGTATGTGTGTGAGAGAGAGAGAAAGAGAGAGAGAGAGAGAGAGAGAGAGAGTGCTAGAAACTGGTGGCTTTGACTTTAACCAGAAGTATCAACTAAAACTAGTAATGAGGAAATAAAATTGCCCTCTTTACATGGTAGTGAGGAGGAATCAATTCTCTCATATTCATCAAATTAAGAAGACTCTAAGGACTGCCTGGAAGTGGGCTTAGGGAAGAACTCAAGCTACATGAAAGAACAATTTCTTTGAGCTTTTGAGGTTTTTTGTTTGTTTTGTTTTGTGGTGCTGGGGTTTTAACTCAGGATCCTCTGCTTTCTAAGCAGGTACTCTTTCCACTTGAACCATCCCTTTTTGTTTTCATTAATTTTATTATTTTTCAAATAAGGTCTTGCTTTTCCCCCAGGTTGGATGGAACACAATTTTCTTATTTTGCTTCTCATGTAAGCAGGAACTATGTGACTGTGCCCTGCTTTTTTTTGGGGGGGGGAGGGGGTCCGGTCGTGGGGCCTGAACTCTGGGCCTGGGTGCTGTCCCTCAGCTCTTCAACTCAAGGCTAGCGCTCTACCACTTGAGTCACAGCGCCATTTCTGGCTTTTTTCTTTTTGCTTATGTGGTGCTAAGGAATCGAACCCAGGGCCTCATGCATGCAAGGCAAGTGCTCTACCACTGAGCCACCTTCCCAGCCCCTGTGCCCTGCTTTTTATTGCGACTTTTTGCTTAAACTGGCCTTGAACCTCAGTCCTTTCTATCTCTACATCTGAGGTAGCTAGGAGTACAGATGTGAGCAAACTGTGCCTGTACCGCACAGCAATGAATAGGTCAGTGATGGACCACATACGCAAGGTGGACCCTGTAAGACTATAAAATTTCTGTCACCTAGTTATGTTGTAGCCATGGTAACATAGCACAACACATTACCTGTGTGTTTGTAGTAAAGCAGATGTAAACAAATCTACTGTGCTGCTAGTAACACAACAATGTGTATGTATATATATGTGTGTGTATAATTATGTACAGTATATCACAAAGATAATATAAACAGCTGGTGTGTATGTGCTTACAATTTCCTCATCATTATTTTAGAGTGCACTAGTACTTATTTTTTAAAGTCTGCTGTAAAGCCAGTCACAAATGGCTCACACCTATAATCCTAGCTACTCAGGAGATCATGGTTAGAATCCAGCACAGACAGAGAAGTTCACGAGACACTTTATCTACAGCTAACAAGCAAAAAGCCAGAAGTGGAGGTGTATCTCAAGTGAAGGAGGACCAGTCTTGAGTAAATAAGCCAAATGAAGTTTGAAGTCCAAAGCATTGGGATATCATTTTCTAAGCACCAATATTAGTTATGTTCTTTCTCTGCGTGTCTCTGTCTGTCTCTCTCTGTGTCTCTGTCTCCTCTCTCTCTCTGACTTGAACAGTAGTGAGTCAGGGAGGCAGGATATTCTCCTGATAAGGAATCTCAAGGCACTCACTAAGCACAGATTCATAGGCTCTGTGCCTAGAGATTCTGAAATAAACCAAGAACAGATTGTGAAACATTCGAGTATTTTTAACTGGCAGCTCAGAAGTCTGCGGCTGCTCAGACATCTCTCTCTGAAACCCCTGATGCAGTAACGTGGGGATCTGAGTTTGAGCCTCTAAAATGGAATCCCCATACTTGTTCTTTTTTTGGCTACTGGGGGGATTCAATAAAAGGCATATGTAAGCCCAGTGCCTAGATTATAGCTCCTATGAACTGGAGTCTCCACCTCCAAGCACCTTATCCAGCTCTTCATCCTGCTTCCAAAGGACCTCCCTTTCCTAAACACATATCATTGCCTGGTTCAGCAGTAATGTATGGTCTCACCCACAGGAAGCCAGCCACTCTCCGCCAGCTGGATCTTCCCTCGTTTTTGTTGCTTTGTAGTCCAGTAGATCGAATTTCAGAGGACATTGCTGTAGTGCTGATTGGCTTAGCTTCTCTGGTTGTGGTTTTCATGAACTCAACATCTACCAGCTGAGTATTTTCTCAGTGGTAAGTACTGTTCTAGATACAGACAACAGTGAACAGAATGAGCAGAAATCACTGTCTTCGTGGCTTGTAATCTAGACAAACTATTCATCCAGGAGTAACTGGGAGAAGGCGTAGGGAGCCTTGCAAGCGAAAGCAAAGTGAGGAGAGGAAGGTGGAGGGGCTGAGGAGAGACAAAGAAGGAAGGTACCAGGTGGTGAAGCTGCTGAGTAGAAGGCTCTGTTGGTTTCTACTCTGGGGAATGTGGAGCCATGATGTAATGTCTCAGGTTTGTGCAGGTGCTTCTCGCAGCTGTGCTGAGAATAGACTGTAGGGGGCAGTAGAGGAAACAGGAAGCTCTGGTAATAATCCAGGCATGAAAGGCTGATTGTCAGGACCACAGTGGCAAGAGGAGGTGGGGAGAGGGTGGTCAATAGAGGCCATACTTTGGAAGTAGTCTCAACTGGAATTGCTTATGGGCTAGATGTAGAGTGAGAAGAGTCAAGCGTGCCACTGAGGTGTTTAGCTTGAAGAAACGGAAAGATGGAGGCCCAGATGGATGGGGACAGATCAGGAACTTAGCTGCAAGTACTTCCTCTTGAAATTCAGTGTGGCCTTGAGTAGCTCATCTCCGAGACACTTAGGAAGCCCTCAGTCCCATTTGTATTTCAGTACTAATTTTTTTTAAGCAAAATCAGGGACTCCCTCCAATAATAACTCCCAATAAAATATCTTAACTTGTGCAAGTTAAAACCTCTGGTTTATCTTAAAATAACTATCCAATTTAACTGTAAAAGTGGCATATACTTTTTTTTTTTCTTTTTAAGAAAAAAACTCTACAAATTCTAGAACTAAGGTGGGGGAAAAAAGAAGTCTTCTTTGCTGTCTGGCTCCCCTGGGGTAATTATTGTTAAAATTGCTTTTTTGGTTTTGGCAGCTAACATTTTTCCACTGTTCCTGTGTACCACCTTGGGAGCTAATACAAGCTGGATAGGCATCTCACACTAGTCCTCTTTTGAACCTCTGAAATGGAGGAAGCTTAACTTTACCACAATGTGCAGATAAGCAAACAGCCAAGGGAAGCGCCTCCCTAGTATTCTCCACTAGTGAGGGTAGATGCTGCAGCGTAGATGTTCAGATGCCAGGTCCTCTGCTCTGGATGGCTGGAAGGGGGTCAGTGGCCTAGACTTTCAGGAAGGACTTTAAACAGTTCTTGCCATTCCAGTTCTGGGGTTGGACAGGAACTCTTTCATGGAAACCTTCCCCAAAGTCAACGGGAACAGACTAATTAAATGTGGCCGCTTCAAATACACTGCTGTATTTCTAATTGCAATTTTCCTTCTCTCCTGAGAAGACAGCCCAACATTGTTTTGAAAAGTTGCTCAATTATTAATGGTTGGATAATACTTTGAAAATGCAAAGTGTCATTAAATTGTTAATAAGAAGCCCCTGAGGGAAGATAGGACTCAGTTGTCATTGTCTCTCTCTCTCTCCTTCTCCATCTCTTGCACACACATCCTTAGCTGAGAGAATGACCCAAAGCATCAGAACTTAAATGTCAGATGGGCCGATCTTAGCTGCTAGGAAACATCTCTTGTTGTGCGTTCCTCCCTGACTTTGGCCTTGACATTAATCTGCGCAGGTGCATGACAAAATAGAGAAGTGGAAATCACTGAAGGAAGGAAGAGAATTGATCAGCTTTAAACAAGAGGTTGTTACTTATCCCTGTTGCTTGGAAATGTCCCGTGGGAGGGAATTGGGTTTGGGGTGTGAGAGGGTTGCTTGCAATCTAGTCCTCTCCAGATGGAATTTATGAGGTTTAAAACTACATGATGCTATCCACCAAGAATTACAAAGGTTTGTGAGTTCAGAGCTGGAGCACATAAACACAAAGACACACACTCAAGCACTCACACAAGTACAGCTGAAGATAACGGAGGCCAAGTAGGTAGAGAAATGTCCATAGATATACAATGAGCCAGGTACTAGTGGCTCACACCTATAATTCTAGCTACTCAGGAGGCTGAAATCTAAGGATCATGGTTAAGCTAAACTGGGCAGAAAAGTCCATGATATGTTTATCTCCTTTTTAGCCACTAAAAAGCCAGATGTGGAGATGTGGCTCAAGTGATAGAGTGTCAACCTTGAGGGAAAAAAAAAAAAGCTAAAGTATAACACCCAGGCCCTGAGTTCAGCTCTCTTTCACCCCTCCTATCTGTCCCTCTTTCATTCATGCTCACCCCCCTCTGTTCTCCATCAAGAAGACAGGAAGTTTCCATTTAGTCCCTTATTAATGCATCTACAGCCCTGGGATAGTTGCTTCATTTGGCCTCAGAAGATCTATAAACCCTTTCTTCACTCATTCCCCTGGAGTGGGACTGCGACCACTGCCACTGCCAGCTGCCAACTGCCTTCAGTTCCTTGCTCTTGCTGAAAGTGTATGACCTCCTTCTGTAAGAACAGCACAATGACAAGTCACAAAAGCTAGCTAGCTAGCTAGATAGATAGATAGATAGATAGATCTGTCATGGTTTGTATCTTTGGGAAGGCATTCCTAGAATGTCCCAGGGTGGTTGTGATGACAGTTTTAGCTTTGGTTTGACACAAGTGAAACTTGATAGAAGCAAAGAAGGAACTTGGCTAAGACAGTTGTCAAGAAATTGCCATCCTTGAACAAGCACAAGGAATTTGGAGGGGTAAGAAAATAAGAGGGTTTGGAAGAGTTGGGATAGGGCTTGAGAAATGGGGTTCCATGTATTAATCATGATTTCCAGGTTTTGACCTTTCAAGTGGGCCAGGTGCTGGGCTGAGCACTTCATACAGGGCATAGGGCCTGCACATGGTGAAGTGATCAACGGGTCACACAGAGAGGGTACAAGATTCACGTAGACACCTCAGGGATCCTTAGTGAAATTTTGAGAGAGTTTCTGCACAAGCAGTTGTACTTTTACCAAAAGAAAATAACCAATTTAATGAAAAGTTGTAAATTTATGCCCATTCCAAGCAAAGCTAGGGGATATTTCCTTGCTTTGCAAAAGATCGATTGCTTTGGAAACCTTCAAAACATAATTTGATCTTTCCTATCTAAACCCCTATTGGATTAAAGTAAAATATATTGACCATAATATGTGGGAAAATGTTGTTCCTTCAGCCCAGCTGCTCTGGGTGAGAAGGGTCCAGGCATTGAGAGTTGGAAAACATAATCTGGTTTGCACAAAAGGAAAGCTTCAACTTCTGTAATTTGCCCCTGATTCTTGACTATCCTAGTAATTCTTACATGTGGATGATTATGCTAATGTTATCTATTCCTGGAACCATACCTTGTCTGAAGGAATCAAACTGAAAAGGTTTGGTGCCCTGGGATCCATATTTTAATAAGCACCAAAGGTGACTCTGGTATTCACCATCATTTGAATTACATGACTCTTCATTCGGTGTTGGTTAACCTCATGCCCATCTTTTCCATCTTTCCGTGTCTCTCCCTGCTACCTTCTAAATAATTCCTCCTGAGCTATCTTTCAGTTCATTTCCTCTCTTCCCATCTGTGTCTAATCTACTATTAAACTGGTCCATTGAGTTTTTTCATTTTAGTTTAAGTATTTTTCACTTCTACGTGTTCTGCTTGGTTCTTTTGTGAAAGTGTATCACATGGCTTTTTAATAGGCCACTATGCCCACAGTTGGATGTATTCAAGCTTTTATGTCTTAATATCATGAAAGTGTGTTTATGATTTGGACTGATAATTATGTCTGAAGTCTTTGTGTATCTGTTTCTGATGTCTCTGTCTCTACTGGTCTACTACTGCTCCCTTGATGACCCAAATATTTTTGACAGTATGCCACTCATTGTCCTTGAGAAATAATTAGTGGGAATTTGTTAAGGACTGTGATAATGATGTCTTTCTCCAAGGAAATTGAGGATGGCTTCTGTTAGGTACCTAGGAGAACCACCAGCTCAGTATTTCACATCAAGGACATAATTCTGATCCTTGATTTCAGTTCCTCTCAGTCTTTTGCAGTAAGTGATACTGGAGTTTGAACTTATGGCTTTGTGTTTGCTAGATCTACCACATGAACTATGTCCCAAGTCATCATTTGCTATTGTTATTTTTTGGATTGGATCTCGCATTTTTGTCTGAGCTAGCCTCAGATTTAGATCTACCAACCTTTACCTCCCAAGGAGCTGGGATGACACATAGACACCACCATATCCAGCTTGTTTTTTTGAGAAGGGAGTCACACTTTTTTCTTGGGCTGGCCTTGATCCATAAACTCCCTTATCTCTACCTCCTAAATAGCTAAGATTACAGGCAGGAGCCACCACATCCAGCTGTTCTTGTCAGCAAAATGGAAGACCAAGTTGGTCTAGCCTTTGTTGCCCTTGAGAGAAAAGCAGCCTCGGTTTTCTAGGCATTTACCTTTTACTTTTTAATCACTTCTTCAGTGGCATTACTTTTCTAAGAAATATTTTACTCCAGAAAACTTATACTAAGCTGTTTTCTTCTAGTAGATGAGTTGTTTGCATACATAGTCCTCCATATCAGCAAAACTGCAAGTGTCAACCCCGAAGGAAGAGCATCATTCACCTGCCCACTGAAGCCCATAGGATTAGTGGGATTGAACAAAAGCTTTACTCTGCCATGCTGTTTGGGGAATACTTCAGTGGCCTTTACCGGGATCCTATACCTATGGGTCACTTGAGGAATCTCAAACAAAATGGCCCAGGTCTCAAAGCAAGAGCTAGTTTAATGCAACAAAATGATCAGGCAGTGCATTTCAAAGAAGCCAGAAGGGAAGCCATAAGGGTTGAGAGTCATTAGGTGTTGAGATTTCAGGTCATTAGGCCCCACAGATGTTCAGATGCACGTGGACTGTTCTTCCCTCTGAGGACCCTGTGTAGATACTTGTAGATGGTCCATTCAGTTTGATGAATGCAGCAGCACAAGGTGAAGTGTGTTTGCTACAGAGACTGATGAATGGGAGTTGGAAAGAGCACTCCAGTTTCTGTCATTGAAGAGTGGGTAGACAGCCTTTACTGTGCTCTGTTGCTCTCGTTTTCATTATTCCTTCAAATGGATTAATTGGCCTCTTGAGGCAAGCTTGCCTGGTTCTGAAGGATGCCTCTCTTTGCCATGGTAGTATGTGCCCTTCACTCCGCTCCTGAAAGTCACTCTGGAATACACATATTCCTCTCCACCTGTGAAGCCTGATTTATCAGCCAACTCCTCAGAGAAGAAACAAGATAAAAAAAAACCCTCTGGCTATAAAACACAGTTATGCATTATGCTCTGTTGGTTTTGTGTCTAGACAGAACTAAGGGACCCCTTTGTGACCTAGCTACACCTAGACATGACTGTATATTTACCTCTTTACATGAAAGATGGACTTGATGTTTTTATGGATTAGACAGAGGCCAAGAGTTTAGCTGGGAAAGAATAGGCAAGAAGTCAGGAGGTGACACTTTCACCCTGGTGTGCCTGTCTTTCCCTGAAGGGGAGGAAATAAAACCTTAGAGACTGGAGCAGACTCAAGTCTAGTCCTCACACTCACTGTCTCTTGTTAATACTTATAACTTTGGGCAAGTTCCTCATGTCTGTATGTCTGAATTCCCCATCAGTGAGGTAGAAATAATAGTAACACTGTCTTTTGAGTGGTGTTACGAAGATGAATCACATGAGGTAAAATGCTTGACATACAGTAAGTATTGCTATGTATGGGCTGTCATGATGATTATACTAGCCCAGAGAGATTGTATGCAGATACTAACCATGCTTGGAAAATCGTCCCCTGTCCCAATGAGTCACAGCAGTTATAGGTCCCATATGGAAAGGGGAACTTGACACAGGTAAGAGGCTTGTTCCAGAGTTGCTCCATACACAAGTTCCTTTGAGCCCTGTAGGTCTTTGAATGTATGGTCTAGGATTATCATGTTTATTGCAAAACAAAACAAAACAAAAAAACCATGAATCAAGAGAAATCCAGATTAGAAGTACACAGAATCAGGAAATCAGTAGGAAGTGCTACCACCTGCTACCACCAGGTCCTGATCAGGATTAGAGAAAATGCATGGAATATGAAGTTCATACCAGGCATCTACCCATGCATTTGACTATGGCTGCACAAGCTCCTCTTCTCCAGATCCATGCATCTGCATAAAGCTTGAAGATTCTGTCTCAGGTGAATTCTGCTTATAGGTTTCATGAACATATGCATTTTTCAGAAATCATTGACCTATACGATCACGATGTATGCATCTCTCGGTGTGGAAATTATAAGGCCATTTGTTTGTTTGTTTGGTTGGTGTTGGTCCTGAGGCTTCAACTCAGAGCCTGGGCACTGTCCTTTGTATTTTGTGTGTGTGTGTGTGTGTGTGTGTGTGTGTGTGTGTGTGTGTGTGTGTGTGTGTGTGTGTTTTCACTTGAGCCACAGCTCTACTTCCAGCTTTTTGGAGGGTTAATTGGAGATAAGAATTTCGCAGACTTTTCTTCTCTCAGATCTTTGCCTCCTGAGTAGCTAGGATTATAGGCGTGAGCCACCCATGCCCAATAGGGTTGTTTTGGTGCTGTTGCTTTTTTGTTGTTTTTTATTTGTCTGTTCCTCCTCCTCTTAGACTCTTAGTGAAGCTTGTATAGACATACAGGTAGTTGTCGTGGTGCAGAAGGTCTCCATTGGCAGTTACCAGCTGGAGAAAATATACACCTGTTCTCATATCTCAAGCACAGGTATGTGACCTGCCCACAATTCCTTCAAATTCATTAAGGCTCTTTCTTTGTCTCAATTCCACCATCTCACTTTCTCTGGCTTCACATTACATTTAACTGAAAAGTGGATGGCTACTTCCCCAGATTCCATTTTCATGTTTACTCTTCAATGATGATTTAATGTTTTTGTTGTTGTTGGAACTACTCGAGTTTTGAACTTGTGGCTTTGTACTTGCTAGGCAGGCACTTTACCTCTTGAACCACACTTCCAGCCGCCCTTTATGGTCTGTTTATTTTTCAAGACAAAGTCTTGCTCTTTGTCTGGGCTGCCTTATTTGTATCATAGCTGGAAGGATAGATGCAACTCATCATGCCCAGCTTTTGGGAAGGGAGGTAGATTCTCACAAACTTTTTGTCTTTTTTTCTTTGGTCCCAGATGGCCAGGAACCAGATCTTCCTTTTTCTTTTTGTTTCTGACTTCATCAAGACAGGCCCATAGCTCAGTCTCCCCGACATTGCTGTGGGGTAACAGGTATGTTACCACACATATACACACACACACACACAAAACTGTTGGATGAGATGGGATCTTGCAAACTTTTCTGAGGCTAGCCTCAAACTGAGATCTTCCATATCTCTACCATCTAAGTAGCTAAGATCATAGGCATGAGTTACCAGCCAGCTAATTTTTAAAAAAATCAGAAATAACATACATCTCATGAGTAAGATCAAACTGCTCAGGACCGTAATAAGTACAAAGGAGAAATCCTTTCCTACCCCCCCATACCTTAACAGAAATGACTACGGGAATACAACCTGATCTATTTTGTGTGTGTATATCTGTGAATCTACTAATACAAATATACAGCTATGAAAATAAACACATTGTTTTGCTATAGGAGTGAGATCATACTGGTGGTTCCATACCTTGTTTTGCCAGTCTGTACCCAGACTGTACCCATCCTTTATGTCACTGCCTTGACATTACTACCCCACTCTTTCCCAGTTCTCTAAGCATGTCCATTGCTTGTATATATTTGGCCACTCTTCTTTCTTTCCTGTGTTTCTAACCTCGTCAAGATGATCATGTAGCTCAGATGAGAAACAGACTCATTGTGGAATGTGCTCCAAAAAGATGAAGAGTTACTTGTTGCAGCACTTCTCAGAATACTGCCTTGAGTTCTGGCTGTGTTTGCTTTGGGTGGCATGGAACCTGGCTGGTTCAGGCACCTGAGTATTGATGGAATAAAAGCCACTTTCCAGGTCACATGTCTGTGTGACTATAGGTAATTTCTTTGTACTGCCACCAGAGTGATTTCATATGATTCTTGGAGATAAGCCTCTCTTGGAAAGATCATCCCTAGCTAACTTGAGATTGGATTTGGGGGAATAAAAGTAATGTTTTTACACAATAGCAAAGCCTGTGTTTCTGCCAGACTTCATGCTTTTTTGAAGGGGTTTCACAGTCATTATCCTATTTGATCCTGCTAAGAACACTGAAAGTACATAGGTATGGTGGTTATTATCCTGAGGGTACAAAGGAACCAAGGATAACAAAAAGTAGAAATCAAGGCTGGAATAAGCCTTCATTTCCTATTCATGGCCCCATAGAAAAGCATATCACACCCGGAAGCAAAGGTGGCAACAATGCAGGACACACAGAATTCCACTGGTATCGCCAAGAACCCTGAATAAGTGAGGGACAACAACAATATCATCACCTACTTTCAAGGCTGCTAGTTCAACATGGCAACTTCAACCCATATCTTTACCTCTGTTTGCTACCGAAAAGCTACTAAATTTTTTTTTAAAGACTAAACCTATAAGGGCAATGGAGGAGGGAGAAAAGAAAAGGACTAGCTCCATGGGACCTGAAGAACAAATGGCTGAATGACAACTGACTTAGTTGTCTTGAAAAAAATAGAATCTTAAGCTGGAGTCAGGGGAAGCAAGAAGTAACCAGATTTGCTTCTGGAAAGCCTGGAATTGCAGCCTACGATGACTCTGGGAGCAGAGATAAGGCTAAAAACAAGATGGGGCTAATATTTCATGAAGAAGCTACCACACTTTCGAATTCCCACCATCCTACACAGCTGGATGACAGCCAGGTGATGGCCCTGCCCACGCAGGCTGAAGACTAGAGTTTCTTCTCTGGTGAGGGCGGAGTAGAAGGTCTCTGGAAAACCCAGTGTCACACACAGCTGAGAATGGGATTTCTCTCTGGAAACAGAGATCTATCGTAAATTGATACAATGAAATTGAAACGACCAGCCTTTTCCCTTAAGCCAGTTCACACAACAGTTAGAAGAGGGTTTGTAAGAATCTTCTGTGGGAAAGTCACCAGCTTAGGAGATTGAATGTCTCTCTGGAGAAATGGCCTTACCAAACCATCTTGCAAGAAAGCCCATCATTAACAAGCCCTACACCAAGACTTTTTAGTGCTCCGGGATTAATAATGAGTAGTCCATAGCTGGACACCAGTGGCCATTGCCTGTAATCCTAGCTACTCAGGAGGTTGATCATGGTTTGAAGCCAGCCCGGGCAGGAAAGTCTATGAGATTCTTATCTCCAATTAAACACCAGAAAGGCCAGAAGAGGAGCTATAGCTCAAGTGATAGAGCACTAGCCTTGAGCACAAAAGCTCAGGAACAGTGCCAAGAACCTGAGTTCAAATTCCAGGACCAACACACACATACACACACACACACACACACACACACACACACACACACACACACACAAAGAGTTATCCACCATAGATTACCAGAGTTGAAAAAAAAATTGAATCTGAAAGAACACACATGTACTCCAGCTCTCATTCCTTCCCTCCTTCTCTCCCTTTCCCCTCCTTTCTCACACACATACACATAAAACATAAAAACCTTGAGATAGTTCATTTTTAAAAAATCGGTAGCTCCTTCCCTTTTTAAAAGAAATAAACATGAAATAACTTCTAGAAATTTAACATTAAAAAGTTGGGCATTGAATTTCAGGTTATATCACAGAAAGTAGAACACAAAAGAATACAATGTAAGATCGAGAAAAACCAAGAACTTGGTTAGGAGATTTATATCCAAACAGTAGGAATTGTAGAAAGAAGATAGAAAATGGAGACCATAGAGCATATTGTCTCAGAACCAAAAGAACAGTGGTTTTCAGATAGAAAAAAAGTTCTCCTAGTGTCCTTCTCAGTGAATGACAGTAACCCCTGGAAACCACACCAAGAATATTATCGTGAAATCTCAGAGCATTTGGGGGGAAGGAATCCTACACATTCCTAGAAAAGGCATTAAAATTAAGGAAGTTAAAAAGAGGTCTTATAGAAGGGTCCAGACATCAAAATGACATCAGATATGTTTTGACATATCTGTTGACGATAATTTGACGTGTCTGATAATTTTATAATGTTCAACAACACTGGACATAAGGAAACAATTCTGAAGCACTTAATTTCAACTTAAACCCTGTCATGAAGACATTTTCAGAAATAATTTAAGTTCCTTCTTGCACAGAGGTACTCTAACAAATACACTCTACCAAAACCAAGGGAGTAAACCCACAGAAAGAAAGGCATAGGAGCCAGGTGCTGATGGCTTACACCTGTAATCCTCGCTATTCAGGAGGCTGAGACTTGAGGATCACAGTAAGCAGGACCATTAAGCAAAAAAGAAATAAATAGAGGAAGGAAGGAAAGGAGGGAGGGAGAAAGGAAGGGAGAGATGAGAAATTGAGGGCCTGACCCTAATGGTGAAAGGGGACCTCTAGAGGGGGGAGGAGATCACAGAGCATCCCCCCTTTTTTAAACCAGGCCTGGGAAGTGCTCCCCCACCATCCACACTAGAGAGAGTGAGAGGATAGGGAAAGAGTCCTATACCAAGAAATTAGTGGAATGTTTCATAGATTAAACTACAGCCAGAATTGATTCACAAAGCTGGCTGGAGAAGACTAAGTTTGGATTCATGAGAAATACATAGAATACTAAATCGGGTAGCTATATTAACTTCAGGAAAACCAAGAAGCTTTTTCAAGGAAAAAAAAAAACTGGTTAAATCACAATATATTATGTGAGCCACATGTGAATAACACTTTCTTGATCAAGATAACAAAAAATGGATATCTAAAATTGCTATCTTACTTTGGGGCTTGGAAGGGGGCCTTCAGGTGAGGATGGCCAAGAATGGTGATAAATGAAAACTAATCCTCATCCACTGAAGTGGGAAGATAATTCCTAATACTGAGAAATCAAGAGCCCATACTCTAAGCTTGGTATTTTGAGATATGGAGTTAAACCATTAGAAAAACCTCCCCGATATAGCAAGAAATGATTGCTTCTGGGAAGGGAAGGTCAAAGAATACTATTGCTTTTATCAGGCTTCGAACTGCACACATGCGTGACTTGATTAGACAAAAGAAAGCAAAATCTCAAGAATGTGCTCATAGAATCCAACAGGCTTCAGTGTGATCAAAGCCCATTATATTTGTGTATGGGAATACATAATGACCCCACTAAATACTGTTTGAGAGTGGACGGGGTGAGGAGGAGGAGAAGAAAGAGTAATAAGGGAGTGAGTTTGATCAAAGTACCTTATATGCTTGTATGGAAATATCACAATGGAACCTCATGACACAAGTAAACTTCCTCAAAAGAAAAAGCACTTACACTTAAAAAGTGAGCTGTCAGAGGGGGAAAAAAAAAACACCTCTTTCAGGTATTTTTGGCCTGGCAACAGAAGACCTGGCACGCAAGGTACCTCTCTCTCTCTGTACTGGTCTCTGAGTCATCTTAACGATGCAGGCACAAAAAATACAGGGGTGACATTTTAGAAGCCCCTGGCTTGACTCTCTTCCCTGCAGGATAACTGAGATCTGTGATTTGTTGAAAAATCCAATTTTGAGCATTTTTAGTTGGCCACAAAGCAGACCTGGTGGCAGAGGTGTCATCTAAATGGGTTTGGGTCACACACAAAGCATTACAGTGGGTAATGCTATAATGCTGCCTTGCACTTCAAAGCAAAACTACATGGTACATATGAGGTGTGGGGAGGCATTGCTCTCCCTTCTCCTCTCCCAGGCCGCCCAGATTAGATCCAAAAGGTGGATGGCAGCACCTGCTTTTGCAAACCCCAGATGGGTTCCCTAAGCATCTTCCTAGTGCCCTGGGGCTGACTGGCAACAGCTCCTTTCTGACCTCAGCTTTTTACACCTGCTCATTAGTACAGCCGTCCAGACTGCTGTGGTGCCAAACTAACTGAGTTCCAATCTTGGCTTTGCTACTTACCAGCTGGGTGTGACTTAGGCTAAATCCCTTCTCTTCCCTGAGCCTTCATTTCTACCTCTGTAAAATGGAATATCACTGTGCCCAGGGGACAGTTGCGAAGGTTCTGTGAATTGATGTGAGTCACTTAGCTCAGTACGTGGCACCTGCCAAGAGATCGATTCATTCAGATAACTACTCATTTCTTGCCCTCCCGTTTCCATAGCCTCTGCCCTAGTTCCTGCCTTCTTCCCTTTTCCCTGGCTACAGCTTAGCCTGCTACCCCAAGTCTACTTCTCTTTCTGCCAGAGCTCATCCTGCATTCTATGGCTAGGACAGTTTTTCACAAACACTGCTTTTATCACTTCCCAGCCCTGCTGTGTAGCCCTCTGTGGTTATAAGATCGAAACATTCCAGCCTGTTATTTACAGCATCAGGTCGCTGTTGCCTGCTTTTCCTCCTCTGTCCAAGCCTTCACTTCATTGCTCTCCCCGCTTTGTGGCTGCTGCCCATGTGTGTCACACACAGCCACTCACTGTCACTCACTGTCACGGGGCCCTCCCCAGCTTGCCTCTTAAAAGCAGGGCTTAGTTTAAGAATTGAGTTGAAATGAAGCCCACTTCCTTCAAAAAGCCTCCTGTGACACCTTCACCCTAATTACCCCCTTTCTGCCTTCTCTTGGTAGCATCTTGAGCTGCAGCCAGCCTTGTCTCATTCAGTTTCCCTGGCCATGGAAGCCACTGAATATAATAAGAAAGGATTTGAGGCTTTGGAGATGGCAGACCTGGATTCCACTCTTAGCTCAGTCACTTCCTCCCTATTACTTCCTATTCTGTGTTTTAACCTAGAAAGTAGAAATTTGTAAACTGAGAATAGTGCCTCTGAGAGATAAAATAACACATGAGATTATTGTGAACTAATTTATACAGATCACTCAGCATCACATCTGGCCTCTGATTACTTCCATATTAATTCTCCTCTCTGCTATTTCATATGTGAGCTGTTTAGTTACGCTGTCACATTATAAAGTACAGGACCTAGATGTTTTGTTTATGTAGCTTGCCACTCTGTGTCTGTCAGTGTGTGCCAGTTCATTCTGTGGTAACAAATAGGACCAAGTGTCAGCAGTTGAAAACATCAGAGATTTCTTTCATTGGTGGATAAATAGGACAAGCTCCTGTTGTCTTAGTGACCCACAGAACTGATCTACTTACGTTTCACTGGCAGTCAAGTTGCATAGCCCAGCCTAATCATTAATAGCACAGGAAAATCTACTCCCATTGTGTATCTAGAAGAGGAGAGGTTCAAGAACATTTGCGGACTGCCCTAACAACCACCAGGTGGCTTTATGTCTGGTGGTGCCCATTGAAAGCTGTCATCACTGCCAGGTATCTAGTTCTCTCCAGGACCTTGGAATTTGGGTGATTAGACACAGCCCTGTGCTATATGGGCCTATAGTTCCCTAACTGCCATCTATAATCTTGGATGGAGAGCTAGCATGAACCCAGTTCAGACTCAGCCACACCTCTAAGCAGTAAGCTTTAAGAGAGCTTTGACCCGTCTGAAAGTCTGACCCGTGTTCAGGATGCTCACATTGCTTAAGCTTTGCCATCCTTAATGTCTTGATTATTTTTTAGTATCCAGCAGATAGACTACTGATCAAGATTTGCTGTGCGGTAAGCACTATTTGATTTATAGCAAATGATAACTGAGGCAGACTGGACCCTTCTCAGGAGAGTGGAGTGGAGTGGGAGACAGCCAACTGATTAGTGCCAAGGATTTTTTTGTCAGTCGTGGGGCTTGAACTCTGGGCCTGCGTGCTGTCCCTGAGCTCTTCAGCTCAAGGAGAACACTGCCACTTGGAGACACAGCACCACTTCCAGTTTTCTGGTGGTTAATTAGAGATAGGAGCCTCATGGACTTTCCTGCCCTGGCTGGCTTTGAATAGAGATCCTCAGAGCTCAGTCTCCTGAATAGCTAGGATTATGGGTGTGAACGCCCGGCTCCACATGCACATTGTTAATGCACTCAGTGCCTCAGCCTTCCCTCCCTAAAGTGTGGGGCAAGAATGGTATTACTAATAGATACAAAGAGGAAATGAAGAGCTAGGCCACCTAAAACGTTGTATAAAGATGTCGCCCACAGCTATTCTCATCTATAGCAATAACTTACTAGCAACAATAGGATTCAGATTTAGGCTGTATGATGGCAAAAATGGCAAGATGTTTATCCCACAAGAGAGGTTTTATATATATTTTCCTAAAAGGACCAATTTAAAAGGGTTGTTTGTGTTGCACATTTGTCTGAAACTCTGTTTCCTGTGGACCTGGAGCGTACCGTGTCAGTGCTTCTCCATCACAGTCTCACCTGGGTCTAACTAATCCCCTGTTATTGGCCATTTCAATTGTTCCAACTGATCCTCTATCCTTGTCCCCTGAAGTCTCACCGACTAATCCCTTGTGAACACTCAAGGAGCTTTTTATTATTAAGGCTCAGAGGATGGGAAGAATAACTGAATCAGAGCTGAACATTTTTAAATGGGAGAAAATAGCCAATCATAGTGAAAGCCAGACTGCAAACAACCCCCTCCACCTGTCCATTAGACCAGTGCATAGGTGTATCTGTTCATGGCCAGATCTTGGGTCATTGTTCTTAAGGAAAAATACAAGTCCAGTTTTCTTTGTGGCTCTGCACCTCACTCACCCGGTGACGCTTGACCATGCAGGGACATGAAGGCAGGAAGCACAGGAGAGCCAGCAACTCACTCATGGGTCTGTATCTCCTGGGGTTTGTTATCCATCAGGAAAGGAAAGGACGTGACCCCTCATACATACTGCCCAACAGTCAGTGACCCAGAGTGAAGGGCCACAGTCAGCCTATCTCAACCTTTTACCAACATGTTCACACACACACACTCCTTCCCAAGGTAGAGGGGGAAAGGCGGGAGGAACCAAGTATACTCAATCCAAAAAGCTAGCCTAATTAAATCCTGACAGATTGCTTCAGTAGTTAACAGCTGCCTGGTAGCTGGGTCTGGTTCTAAGCTCTGGCAGGAATAGGATACATCTGGCTCCACTGAGTTATTTAATATCTTTGATACAAGCCAAGAATGGTAGAAACAGTAGAAAATCCTTCTCTTACTGGAAGAAACTAGAAAGTTGGAAAAAGTACATGTTTTTCATCCTTGATTTTAAAATGATGGGGGAGGAGTTCATCAACAACAAGTGAAGTCCCCTTTGGCCTTCCGTTGACAGGGCAAGCTGTGTTTGGTGATTGCTGAGGGCTTTGAAATGTGGTGGCCGTTTAGCCATATCAAATGCCTAATAAGGAAGGTTTCATCTCATTGGTATTCAGTCTGGCAGTAGCATTGCATTCACTAATCCTGAAACAATAAGCTCTAAGGAGAGGCTTGCTTCCTTGGTTGGAAATGAATGGAACAGCCTGAATTATCCCAGTTTTATCTCCTGTTTTAACCTGGAATAATGCCAGCGTGTTGAGTTTCAGCCCTAGGGAATTCATATCATGTGAAAAACTTAAATCAGGTCTGTCTGCCAGTACATGCAGTTTTAATCCGTTAAATATTCCTAGCTAACAATGCACACGGGGCCCTTTAGCTCCACAGACAGTCATGTTCTGCTAAGACCATGCAAATAGAACTGCTTCTGCCTGCTTATTTTTTTAGGGAGAATTGATCATTCCCATGCCTACATGGTTTTGCCCAAATCCCTGGTGCAATGCAAGGCACTTGGCATGTCTTAACCTTAGCAAAAGTTCCTCCCTTCTCCAGGGCCTGGCTTTCTTACTTTGAGCTCAAGAAGATTTCAAATAAAGGATTGTCTTTCTCTTTGATTAGCTACTTAAGAGGAACCAGAACCCTTGGCTTTATCAAGTTGTAGGAACTTGAGCCGAGAGCCTGGGTAGAATGTCTAACGAGAATGGCACTGAGCCATCCCTACACCCTTGTGAATTCATGAAAACCTTGTATAGAGCTTTTATCTGTAGAGTGAAGCACTATTGTCTGCATAAGAACAGTTAAGTTCCAGAAAACTCTCTAGGTTTTCATTTTGGTTTTGGTTTGTTTTATTTCCAGAATTGAATCTTTTATTTCTTGGTTCATTCCCAGGGGAGTCATTTTTTTTTCTTCCTCCAAACATGAAAATAACCTTTTTTAGAGTTATAAAAACAGAATGGATGGGAAATATTTTGACAAAATACTTGTCCAGGCATCCATGTGTGGTTAAAGGAAGTGCTGGATCAAAGCGTGGTGTGGCATGCTTGTTGGGAGCATGGGCTCAAGCACTCCAGTGCCTGGGTGGGGTCTTCCATCCTTAGTAGTTGGTGTGAGGTTGTGCAAGAGACACAGCCTTCCTTTGCCTTGGTTTCCCCTTTAGTAACATGAAGATGTCAACTACATTGATTTCCTCCTAGTACCCAAGAATTTTGCAAGTACTAGACCGCTGTTGCTATTGTTAATATCATTTTTGTCATCATCATCATGATCATTATGGAACAATCTTCCATAATGGAACACCATTGCTCTGTCCTGACAGAGGCAGACACTAAATAAAAGATTACTTTAGACCATAACAGGCTAAGATCAAAGAGAGAAAGCTGATTCCAGCTGAACACAAATAAAAGGAGTTGTTCTAATCAGGAATATTACAGAAAGCTCCCCTGTGGAGCTGGAGATTGGCCTGAGATGGAGGTAGGGAGGGGCATTCATTCATTATAAAGTAATTAATTCATAAAATGTGCAACAATCACCTGCATTTTGCCATCCAGCGACAATCACTGATCTCATTCTAATAGATAGCCTGCGGTTTTTTTATGAATAGAAATTCACTCACATGCACCCACTTACGTGTTTTCTCATCAACAAAAAAATGGTGTCCTGCCCTCATAAAATATGTACTCCTCACTAATGTATGCTTATGCTAAGCAGTATACTGCAGGCACCTTTCTGTGTCAGTAGTTGGGACTGACTTCTTGAGAGCCAAAATCAGCATGGGCCTTCAACTTCTTTTCATGTGTCCCTTCCTTTCTGTCTGATCACTACCCTGCATCCCTCAAGGCAGGATGGTTCTGCTCCCAGATCTGGCCCTTCCTGATTCTCACCAGACACCAGGAAACTGTGCCTTCATTTATCTGGCAAGGGTACTTTACAGGACCTGGGTACCCTGCAGAGCAGTGCTCATTATCATGTTCTCTAGAAGCTCTGTGCCTGTGCCTTTAACACCTAATTTAGGTTTTGTGGCAGACAAATGGGAGCCTGTATTTATTCACTTGAGAGAAGAATTTTACACCAACACATCACCTTACTTGTTATGTTACTGAAAACCTGGACTTCCTGTTAAGAAATTTGCCTTTGGGGGGACAGTAAAGGTACCCAAACTTTAGGAGATTCTTGGAAGATGAGTTGTTTGTGAATTATTTGCCTGAAATTGCTAATAGCTCAGGATACAAAAGTCACCTTTAAAAGAGGTATTTTTATGGATGCAAAAAAAAAATCAATGGCTTTGTGCTGGGTGAATTGGTTTCCACCTCTTTCTCCTCCTTAGCTACTCAATAATAGCTTGATTCATTCTTATGCTCTCTGGGATGATTGATGACATAACTGTACTCTCTCACCTCTCCTCTTCTCCCACCCCCATCCCTGTCTCAGAGAGGGCCCCTGTTAGCAGAAAGCTTTAGTTTCTAGTATACTTATATACCTTCTGGCTCATTCCAGCTGCTTAGCATATACCAAGCCTCACCTTTTTAACTGTAGCCCTCCCGGCTTCCTGTGTGTCCCATGGTATCTTCTCCATCTTGCCCTGATTTCCACTTCTGTTTCCCTTCACAAAGCTTAACACTGGATCAGATCAGATGAGGACGGGACCCTATCTTTACTAAATACTAAACTCTAAGGGTTGTTTTTTTGTTTTTGTTTTTGATGGTTGTGGGGCTTGAACTCAAGCCCTGGGTGCTATCCCCGAGCCTCTTTTTATTCAAGGCTAGCACTCCACCACTTGAGCCCACAGAGCCACTTCGGGCTTTTTCTGAGTAGTTTATTGGAGATAAGAATCTCATGGACAGTCTTGCCTGGGCTGGCTTCGAAGCATGATCCTCAAATCTCAGCCTCCTGAGTATCTAGGATTACAGGCATGAGTCACCAATGCCAGCTTACACTGCATATCTTAAAACAACAAAGTATATTTTCCACAGATCTGAAGGCTAGAAGTCCAGGAGCAAAAGACCAGCCAGTTCTGATCCCAGTGAGGATCTTCCTGTCTGCTGGAGTGGTGTAGGGAGAGCAAGCTCTCTGGTGCTTCTCAGAACTAATCCACTGTGAGAGCCCTGCCGAAATAACCACTTGTAACCCTAATCCCCTCCCAAAGGCCCATCTCATATGCTATCATGGAGGATTATGGCTTAATAATGAGTTTGGGGAGAACTCATAACATGCAGGTTTCAGGGCTGAGGGTGAGGAAAGCAAGTTACCAAGAGACCTGGGCTATCAGACGATAAAATATGAATTGCCAAGATAGTAGAGTAATAGGGGATGATGGAAAGACAGCATGGTGTGGTAGAAAGAGAATGTTGGTGGCAAATGCCAACTCTGCCACTCAGTGACTGAGTGAATGTAAGGGACTTTCTTTTTTCTTTTCTTTATTTCTCAGTACTGTGATTTGAACTCAAGGCTTGGCTTGTTCATGACTGGCACCTTACTCTTTGAGCAACACTTAGCCTTGATTTTTGCTGGTTAATTGGAAATGGAGTCTTTCAGACCTTTTTTTACCAGGGCTGGCTTTGAACCACAATCCTCAGGCGT
Source organism: Dipodomys spectabilis (assembly GCF_019054845.1). Classification (NCBI taxonomy): domain Eukaryota; kingdom Metazoa; phylum Chordata; class Mammalia; order Rodentia; family Heteromyidae; genus Dipodomys; species Dipodomys spectabilis. The sequence continues at coordinate 3,328,040 of NW_024870822.1, read as the reverse complement.
GAGCCACCACCAGTGCTTAGCTGAAGGGACTTTTTAAAATGTCCTTGCACTCACCTTTCCTTCTGTCAAAGTAAGGGGCAGCTACTCACCCCTAGACATTTCCAGGGACTGTGCTCTATTCAGTCAGCAGAGACGCAACTGTGGACGGCCTGGTTGCTGCTTGTCTTGTTTATTATGTGGCAGGCACTACGTCAGGTGCTGACATTAAATGGAACTCATTCCTGTGCCTGAAACAGGGAACAGGATAGTACCATATTCTGGACAATGATGAATGCTATGTCACTGCTCCAGAGAAACAAAGTGGATGGAAGAATTGAGGAAAAGCTAGCACCGGTGACTGTACTTCATATTGGGGTAGCAGAGGGGCAGCTATTTGGACTGAATGTTTGCATCCTCTCTGAGCTCAGGTGTTGAAGCTGCATTCCCCACTCTGCTCTCACTATCCTGTGATGGTATTTCATACGGGCCTTTGGGAGGTAGCCTGGGGTAGGGGCGGTCATGAAGGCAGGACCTCCATGATGGGGTTAGTGCTCTCATAAGAAAAGATACCCAATACACATTTCCTTCTCCTGGTTCACGCAGACTAATGGAGTCACCCCAAATAAAAGACCTGTGGGAACTGAATACCAGACTGAGGAGTAAGGAATGCTTTCTATTGTTGTGCTGAGTGAGAAAGTAAAGCTTCTTTCATGTCAGGTGGCAACCAGGGTAGTATAGACATATTTGAGGGTGGAAAAGGGGTGGGGGTAGAATGAATAGAAACTATATTGTTGATTTTCTTTGGAAACTGGAAATGCAGTTACCACGTCATAAGGTGGTAAGACGGCCACTAGAAAGTGCAAGAGCATTTATGGTCAGGCCTGGTCAGTGTCCCCTTGTCCTGGTAGCATTGTAGTCAGAGCAGAAGTAGACATGAGATGTCATGCATGGGATCTGTCCTTCATATATTACAGCCTGGCATGCACAACCCTGTATTCAAGCCAAGTGTTACCACATGACTCTGAGAAATCAGACTTGCTAGAATGTCCAGTGGTAAGTATTTTTGTTGTTATTGTTATGGCGTTTTTATCCATATCTTTTAAAATAATTTTCAATTAAAAATTTGAAAGGACAGAATATAAAATTAACTAACCTGCAATTAATTTCAACAGTAATTATGTAAAAATTCTAGGCATGTGAAAGATGGGGGAACATGGAATAATTAGTTGTGGGCTTTTTTACTACCATAATTACAGTGATGAATATGCATGAATCTGGTGGGAAAGGAACTCACAGCAAGCAATTGTATGTAATTAAACTTTTAGCTGACTGTGTTGTGTAGTACTCTGCTCAAACTATTAGCAAAGTCTCCCCAAATAAACACCCCTCCCAGATATGAAGTAGTCACCATTGCCATTTTTTTCAGCGCCTCTCCTTTTTTTTTTTAATTAATGTGTATTAATACAAGGGAGCTCATCGTGATATATCCATATATGCACATAATGTACTTAACTATATCACCCACTTTTACTCTGTCTCCTCTCTCCCCTACTAAAATCATTTGAAGCCAGATGCTAATGGCTCACAACCTATAATCCTAGCTACCAGGATGCTGAAATTTGAAGGTTCTAGACCATCCCAGACAGGAAAGTCCATATGACTTTTATCTTCAATTCACCACCAGAAAGCTGGTAGTCAAGTGCAGACTTGAGCAGAAGAGCTAAGGGACAGTACTCAGACCCTGAATTTGAGCCCCAATATACGTACAAACAAACAAACACATTTTAATGGGTTTCATAATGCTGTTTTCATACATGCATATAATGTATTTCAATCATATTCAACCTCCCCCATCACACTCTTCTCTTACCTTCTACATCTCACTCATTCTCCTCCTAAGTAGTTCCCCTTTTATGTTCATGTCATATATGTATGTGTGTGTGTGTGTGTGAACAACTGTATGAAGATAATAAGTCTAGGTTATACATAGAAGAGAAAATGTACAATATTTATCTTTCTATTCTGCTTACCAATATAACATCCAGTTCCAGCCATTTTACTGCAAACAGCAAAAGTGCATTTTATGGCGTAATAACATTCCTTTTTAATTCTCCTTTTAACTTCCTTGAAACTTGGGTATGGCATGCATTGTTGCCAGGGTGGCCTGAACAGGGCGGACCTGCCTTGGAGTAGGTTTTTATGACATGTTAACACAGTTCAGCCTTCTGTAGCTGCCATTTGGTAGCAGCTCAGCCTTGGTATCAAAGACCCCTGTTGGGTGGGCATTTCTTAGGGCATCCTTACTTGTAGTACAGGGTGTAGGAAGTGCTCTGCAAATAGTAGTGTAATAAATGCAACACCTTCCCAGCTGTGTTCCCAGTCAGTGTGTTTCCTATTATACCTCTTTGACTGCCCAGCAACCCAACCTTGTGATCTGGACAGCTTGCCCAGTCACTTGCCTAGTAAGTGATAGATGGCAGTTTGAATGCAGGTCTTTTTGATCCTGAGACCTATGTTATTACCACTTACGTACTACCATATTTCTCCAAGTTGAGAAAAAGAAGGAAATCATCTTAGTGCCCTCTATAGATGACACATGGAATTTATTCAACTGCCTTCTTACTACAAGTAGATAGCCAGGGGTAATTAATCAGCAAAGCAAGGCCCTGACAAGGAGTGTTGAAAACTGGACCAAGCAGAGGTAGTGATCTCACAAGAGCAACAGCTGTATTTACAGAGCCCTAAGACACTTTGCCAGCTACTAGGCTGCATACGTTTATGTCATCCATGATCTTCACCATTGTCCCCCACTTTACAGAGGAGGCTCTGGAGTTTAAAGTAACTATCCAGGTTGGCCCAGTTAGTAAATGCTAGAGCCAGGATCCAGACATGAGTCTGGATCTGACTCAGCCTCCAGTGCCTATGTTCAATGCTGGACATCAGTGCATCATCTGATGCATCATCCTCTCAGGAAACACAGGCTGCCATCCAGTGAGTAGGAAACAGGATCCAACACAAGCCTGACTTCATCTTGATGCCTAATGGGAAGAGCCAAAACTCACATGTTGCAAATCTCAGCAAATCCCCTCCCCCCCATACACCCCCTCACCCCCCGCCCCAGGTGCCAGTGAGGTGAGATTTGGGTGCTTGTAAAGAACTTTCTAGAATCTTCTTGGAAAGATTGAAGTGTTGATGTATCTCACTGTAATTGTTCTTATAGGAGACTGCTTCTCTATCTGGACATGTTGGGTCCTGGAAGTGGCAGAAGCAAAGCCTCAGTGAATGCTGGCCCAGTTCAGGTTCTCATTAAGCTCCGTGTTTTCTTTAGTAAACATAAATAACTAAAAATAATAACAAATGAAAGAAAAGAAAAAAATCCCATCACAGATGTGCATACCAGACTTCCATTAACAGAACCCAGAAGAACCTTTAGCCAAGTGAAGCAATTTCTTCTTTCTGTAATTAAAGCAATTTAGGGGCTGAATGTATTTATGGGCAAATTTACTGAAGTGAGACAGAAGCAGTTTACAATGTGCATATGAGAGGGAAATCAGAGGCTCCATGCAAAATATCCCACAGCTCTCTCCATCTTAAACATGGTGGTTGGTGCAAGTGTGGGTCAGGTCATCTTCTTAGCTGAAGTGGGACAGCGTGAGTTTGAGAGGGGAGGGAACTGAGGCACACAGAAAGGAGGGATTTGCCCCCAAGTTAGAGAGCAAGCCGCCTGGCAGCCAAGCGGGCACAGGGTAGGTCCTGTCCTTCCTGCTGAACCCAGGCAAAGCATACTCTTCTCTTGTGGCTTTGGATTTTCTTGTTGTCATCAGAGTTGTTGGGGGTGGGTCGAGGGTGACGCAGTGTTGTGTTTTGCTCTTTTGGATGGTTTCAGTTTTCCTCTGGTTCTTACATTGAGGGGAGTTTCCCCAAGGATCCTTTCATATAGTCATATATTTCGTATCCAATGTTTGGGTATTCCCAGATCTGCCACTGAAGTGTGAATGTCAGCACTCGCTTTACAGAGTTCCCTGGCTGGTAACTGCTGCAGGCAGGAGCTCATGCCTGTGCGCTCCCAGCCATCATGTACAGTGCTGTCTTCCCCCAGTACTTCTAACTCTAAATTCAGAAGTGACCTGAATTCCCTGGAACTAAGTTTGTATTTTCCAAGTTCAACTGGGACTTAAGATCAGTATTCTGTACATTTTGTATTTATATATTGTTGATTCGTACAAAGCCTGAGGATTTAAGATAAGTTAAGACAACAAAGCCCTGGTCCTCCTGTGTCTCCACGGACATGGAGAATACTTTCCTCACTGAGGCCCACCCGCAGTTCACAGTGAATCCCTCAAGGCAACTTGCAGCTGGTCTTTTCACTGTGACACCCCACTGCTCTATTCTATTAACTTTGCTCTGCTTGATAAATAGTGATTTTTGAGGAGGGAGGCAGTCACAGGCTTCACAAACTAGCTCTCTTAATTGTCCTGACCTCCAATGATAGCCATATTGGTCAGCTATTGACACAACATCTTTTGTCTACAAGCAGAACTAATTATGCCAGAAATGACAGCATCTTTTGCTTAAGATTCAGATTTGAGGGGCTGAGAAGGTGGCTCAGTGGTAGAGTACTTGCCTTGCATACATGAGGCCCTGGGTTCGATTCCTCAGCACCATATAAGCAGAAAAAGCTGGAAGTGGTGCTGTGGCTCAAGTGGTAGAGCATTGCTAGCCTTGAGCTGAAGAGCTGAGGGAAGTGCCCAGACCCAGAGTTCAGGCCCCATGACAGGCCCCCCCAAAAAAGATTCAGATTTGAAGGTTTCTTCTGAACCAAAGGAAATAAGAAAGGGTACAACATCCCCTTTTATTCCCCACCCCTGAATCTTTATAGATCAAAAATAACTCAAAGCTTGTTTATCTGCCATCAAATTTGGAACTTCAGAACAGCTCCAGTTCAGGCTTGGCCTGTTAAGGCCACAGGGAGGTTGGTAATCAGGACCTATTATGAATGTTCTTCCTCTGAAGCCAGTCGAAAACCACACACACACACACACACACACACACACACACTAGCACACACTAGCACACTCCCTCTTTCTCTCCCTCATTTGTGTGTTCAATTAGTATAGTTGGACATAGGTACTGCTGTGAGAGAAACCCTGCCAGGAAGAGCAAGGTGGCCTGCAAACTCTCAAAGACATGAATAGAATATCAATGGTTATGACTCTATTCCTGCTTAGCAGTCTCAGCTCTGCAGGCTTTCAGTATAGATCGTCGGTAGATGTAAACAGTATATCCTGTTGCTCTGATACAGGTATCGCCAGAAGGAGCATTTGATATATAGAAACAACTGAATTAAACTAGAGGCCCTTGACTTTTGGCCAGGAGTTATTTCTTATTTCCTCTAAATTTAGAGATTCTAAAATTAGAGAGGAAGCTCATGAGGAGTCCAGAAAATTAAAATCCTTATTAAAGGGAAAAACGTCCATTCATGAAATATTGAGTGGTGCTAATAATGCTTATAATAGCTAATAATGTGTGCAGTAGGCACCAGGACAGCCAGGAGATTTCCAAACCCATAATTTAAGGCTTATTATTTTTTTTCAAATTCTTTATTGTGATTAAGTGGTTATATAATTTCCCAAATTTCACAGTATTGTGGGATAGTGAAGCTTAGTTAAAGTCACCAACACATTCTAACTCTCATGGGGCAAATTGTCTATCGTGGTCAATAACATTTATGAGTTCTATGAGCTTTGCGATACAGTTATTTCTTCCACATTGGGTGATAAGTACATTTTTTTTGTGTATCAGCTGTTCCCTCTTTCCCACTTGTTCCCTCCCTCCCATCACTGCCATTGAGTTGCTTAGTTCGTTTTGATCAATGTCCAGTGCAGCTGCTGGGTCCCCGGTGTATGTTTTTCCTTAAGGCTTATTATTTCAGAGTGGCTTTCTAGATATGATAGGCTACGTCATATATGTGTGAAGCTGAGCTTAGTGCTTAGACGCGAGAGGGACAGACTATAAACATAACTGAAATGAGAGAAATCCAAGGTCACCGTGATGGAAAACTAGTTTTATCAGCCACTTCAGAATAAGGGAGAACACGATGTGCCATGATGTGGGTCAAAGGAACTGGGTAGGAGGCTCTAGTATAAAATAATTTTTTTAATATAAAGGTGAGGGAGAAGTTAGAAAGAGATGGCCATTTCTGTTGTGGAGGCTACCCGCAGGTGAGCAGAGAGCCATGCTGCAAGGCCAAGAGGGTAGCAATGCTAGGAAGGAAGGACTTCTAGAAAGATCCACCTGGAGAGTCCTGTAACACTATAGAAAGACTACTCATGCTCCCAGCTGTTCTACAACATAGTCTCTACTGAGATTCCAGTCTTAACCATTGGCTATCATTCAGTCCCATCTAAAGGCCCGACTGGAAGATGAAGTCTGCTTGCTAGGTTTACACAGATCATCATTGGAAAAATTCATTTCTCATGAATAAGGGCCTCAGCTCCTCCCTGGTTGGCTAGAGGCCTCTTGTCAGTTCCTTGCAGTGTGGACTTGCCATTGAGTTTCCATCCTAGCCCTCAAAGCAAGAGAATAAACAAGAACAAGAATGGAGAAGGATCAAAAGCTGCCAACCATCTTTTATAACCCAATGCTGGAAATGGCATGTCATTATCACTGTCATATTCTATCTGTTAAAAGTGAGTAAATAAGTCCAGACTCAATTCCCAAGGAAGAGATTTCACAGAGCATGCAAACACAGGGAAGAGTTAGAGCTGCCCAACTTAGAGGCTTCTCACTACACTGGGGAAAGAGAAAAGCGCATCAGGAGCACAGGGGTCAAAGAGAGTCTCATCAGTCTTTCCAAAGACCTTCTGCTACATTTTAACAGATGCTTCAGTGTGATGTGATCCACCCATGAGAATTTTCACTATAGAAGATTAGAATGGGAACGATTAGAAGTAGCTCCTAATTTCCCATCAGATAGGTTCTAGTTGAATAAATGATGATCACTAACTGTGCCACTGTTACAAAGACTACATTGCCTCCAGACTTTGGCCAGAAAGTAAACAAGAAGTCCCTGAGACTAAATCAAAAATATGGAGGTAGAGAAGGCAACCTGAATGAGCTCCTCGTGGCCGAAGCTGGGACCACTTAAGCAACAGAATAAACAACAAACTTTTAGGCTGTTTCATACTACTATAACAAAATACCCAGGAGTGGGTAATTTACAAAGGACAAAAATGTATTTTTTTTTACACTTCTGGAAGAACAATCCAGAAACCCAAGATCAAGGCTTTGGTAAGTTGCATGTCTGGTGGGGCCTGGCATCTGCTTCCAAAATGGCCTTATGGCTGTGCCCAGTAGAATAGGTAACTCTGTGACCTCACCTGGCAGAAAGGCAAGCTCACCTCACACGGTACAAACCCTGTTATAGGGGTCACACTCAAGTTCAGGAGGAATGAGCCTCCCTGGCCTGTCACCTTTTTACTACTGTCACATTGGCCCCAGCTGGATGTGGAGGAGCAACACATTCCAACCAGAGAAAATAGTATTGGCTTAGAGCTCAAAGAACAAAATAAATAGGCACAATTCTGTCTTAAGTAATAAATAAATAGGAGGAGGGGCAAAAGCCATACAGATAAATTCCCATGAATGAAATGTTGAACCAATGGATGAAAGAACTAGGGGGAATAGTGTGTGTGTGTGTGTGTGTGTGTGTGTGTGTGTGTGTGTGTGTGTGTGTGTGTGTGTGTGTGTGTGTGTGTGTGTGTGTGTGTGTGTGTGTATCACCACCATGGGCAACACAGAAATAATTGATGCAGACAAGATCCTTTGTGAATATTAAAAAGTAATGGATGAAAGATGATTTTGTTTGATGTGAAAGGATCTCTCCCAATATATTTATTAACAGCTTAAGGAAAAACAGTAACTTTGCAGTAAAGAATTCTGGCAGATACCACCTTAACTAAAGGATCAGGTTTGACATCCTCAGTAAATTCACATCAGTGGCAAGCATTCAGTCATCCTCAAAGTAGTAAAGCCATGAAAAACAAGGAAAGGAGGCAGAAAAAGTGCTCCAAATTGGAGGAAACGGAGACGATATGGGATCCTGGATTCAATGCTGGGACAGGAAAAGGACATTAGTGGAAGAAATGGTGCAATCTGATTAAATCCTGTGTCCTAGAATTACTCAAATTACTCTATTTCAGCAGTTATTCTGTGGCTAGGTGAGTTATTAAAGGCTGCCGGATAAAGTATAGGGGGCTGTCTATATATTATTTTTGCAGTGCTTATCTAAATCCAAACTTCCCAAAAAAAGTTACATACATACATGTATTTTTTATTTACTTATTTTTGCCAGTCCTTGAGCTTCTTTTGCTCAAGGCTAGCACTCTACCACTTGAGCCACAGCACCGCTTCCAGCTTGCTCTTTGATTTTAAGAAATCAAAACCAGGGCTTCATTTATGCTAGGCAAGCACTCTACCCACTAAGCCACATTCCCAGCAGAAAGTTACATTTAAAAAATGGAGACCCTCTATCCAGTATATACAGAGAACTCAAGAAACGAATCCCTCTCAAACCTGACAAACCAATTACTAAACGGGCAAGGGAACTAAAGAGATAAAAATGGCAAAGAAACACATAAGGAAATGTTCACCATCCCTGGTTGTAAAGGAAATGCAAATAAAGACAACCCTGAGATAAAACCTTACCCCAGTCAGAATGGCCCACATCCTCAGGTCAGCCAACAACAAAGGCTGGAAATGAGGTAGAGAAAGAGGAACCCTATTACACTGTTGGTGAGAATGTACACTTATACAAACACTTTGGAAAGCAGTCTGGAGGGTCCTCAGAAAGCTAAATATTGACCTCCCCTATGACCCAGCCGTACCACTTCTAGGCATCTATCCTGAACAACAGGAACCAGTATACAAGGACACATGTTTATTGCAGCACACTGTTCACAATAGCCAGGATATGGAAATAACCCAGATGTCCCACCACAGCTGAGTGGATCCAAAAATTGTGGAATATTATGCAGCCATTAGAAAGGACAAAATAATGGCATTTGCAGGGAAATGGATGGAACTAGAAGAAATCGTGTTGAGCGAGGTAAGCCAAGAGCAGAGAGACAAACGGCACATGGTCTCCCTGATAAGTGGATGTTAAATCCAAAATGTAAGGTGATATAACAAAGTTAACAAGACTTGAGAAACAAAGAACCTCCACTCATCTGGTCGAATCACCACTAAATAACCCCATGCTGCTGACCACATATATGGTATGTATGTGCACACTGGAGGAAAACCAGGAGGAGGACACAGAACTAGAGGGAATCAGGGGAAAACATACAACAGTGGGACCCATCAGCTGCACTGGGCATTATTCAAAACGAACTAAGCAACTCAATGACAGTGATGGGAGGAAGGGAATGAGCAGGAAAGAGGGAACAGCTGACACTAAGCAAAAGGAAAGGAATGAACATATCACCCGATATGGAAGAAATAACTGTATTGTCAAAGCTCATAGAATTCATAAATGTTATAGACCACGATAGGCAATTTGCCCCATGAAAGTTAGAATACGTTTGTGACTTTAACTAAGCATCACTATCTCACAGTACTGTGAAATTTGGGAAATTTATGTAATCACTTAATCACAATAAAAAATTTGAAAAAAAATGGAGACTCTGGGGCTGGGAAGGTGGCTCAGTGGTAGAGTGCTTGCCTTGCATGCATGAGGCCCTGGGTTCGATTCCTCAGTACCACATAAGCAAAAAAAAAAAAAAAAGCTGGAAGTGGTTCTGTGGCTCAAGTGGTAAAGCACTAGCTTTGAGCTAAAGTTCTTATCTCTAGGATTTGTGTGTGTGTGCGCGCGCGCACGTACACACACACATGTGCGTGTGTGTGCATGCATGTGCGTGCTAGTACTAGGACTGGACCTCAGAGGTTGGATACTGTTTCTTAGATTTTGCACTCAAGGCTAGTGCTCTACCTCTTGAGCCATAGATCCACTTCCAACTTTTTAGTTGTTCATTAGAGGTAAGAGTTTCATGGACTTCCTTCCCTGGCTGGCTTCAAACTGTGATCCTTAGATCTCGACCTTCTAAGTGGTAGCAGCCAGCGTAGCCTTTAGGCTCCCAGAGTTCCCTGCTTTAATGGTTCCCACCCCATAACAGTGAGTGAGCATCTTTTGGCACCCTATCTGTGTTCTGTAAATGTCTAATGAATGAGCAAACAGTCTCTGCTGGCCCCCATGGGGTTCATCTGTATCACACTGAAGCATATGAATGTTCTTCGTCCGCTTCCTCAGAGGACCAGCTTGGGCCCTCTGTTAGCGCCAGAAGCCTTTGATTCTTCACTTGCTTGTTTTGCTTTTTGCAGCTCTATTAATGTTTAAAATGCTTGCTTGAACTCTCCAGCCTGTCTGAGGTGTCTGGAGAGGTTTCAACAGGGATACATGGATTCTAAAGTGGCCCTGGGAAACTTGGTTATTATTTCCTCCTTGAAGAATCCATCGGGTAATTTTGACTCTTCCACAGTTGCAGACCCTGTAGTTATTCATCTATTATGGAACAGACAGGCTCTGTGACCCACTGCCCAGGAGGCCCCTTGTGTTGGAATGGAGCCTCCAGCACCTCATCTTGGAGAACATTAACATGCTTCAGCAAGCCTTCATCTCAAGAAGCATAAATATGAGACATCCAAGCAGGAGACAGGATCGCACAGGAGGCAATATTGTTCAGCCACCCAGGGAGGCCATGGTGGCAAAGAACAACAGATGTATTAATCATTCAGATGCTTCACTGCTAACCCTGAGACCAAGTTTGCTCTTTCCTGAAAGAACATTTCCATGGCTTGCTTCTGTAGACAACAAAAGCAAGAGCCAGCCATGTATCATGGTATGTACTTGTCATCCCACCACTTGGAAGGTAGAGGTAGGACAAGAGAAAGTTTGAATCTAGCCTGGGCTATGTCAGTCATGGGACCTGAACTCTGGGCCTGGGTGCTGTCCCTTAGCTCTTCAGCTCAGGGCTAGTGCTCTACCACTTGAGCCACAGCGCCACTTCCAGTTTTTTCTGGTGCTAAGGAATTGAACCCTGGGCCTCAGGCATGCAAGGCAAGCACTCAACCATTGAGCCACCTTCCCAGCCATAGCCTGGACTATGTAAGGAGGCCTTGTCTCAAAACCGGGGTAAAAAATTAGAAAGCAAAGCAAGATCAATAGAAAGCACATGGACTGGGAGAAGATCTTCACTAGCCATACAACGGACAAGGCTCTCATATCTAAAATATACTTGGAACTCAAAAAATTAAATCCCCCAACAACAAATCCTCAAAGAAACAACTGCCCAATAAATAAGTGGGCTAAAGACTTACAGAGAAACTACTCTGAAGCGGAACGAATGATGGCCAATAGGCACATGAAGAAATGCTCAACCTCCCTAGCTATAAAAGAAATGCAAATCAAAACAACATTGAGATACCACCTCACCCCAGTTAGAATGCCTATAATCAAGAACTCTAATAACAACAGGTGCTAGAGGGGATGTGGACAGAAGGGAAACCTACTGCATTGTTGGTGGGAGTGTAAACTTGTTCAACCACTTGGGAAAGTAGTATGGAGGTTCCTCAAGAGACTCCACATATTGCTCCCCTATGACCCAGCAATCCCACTTTTGGTCATTTACCCGAATGATCACAAACAAGACCATACTAAAGCTACCAGCATAACTATGTTTATTGCAGCATTATTACCATAGCTAAGATATGGAACCAACCCAGATGCCCCTCAGTAGATGAATGGATCAAGAAAATGTGGTATATATACACAATGGAATTCTATGCCTCCATCAGAAAGAATGACATTGCCCCATTTGTTAGGCAATGGAAAGGCTTGGAAAAAATTATATTAAGTGAAGGAATTTGGATCTTGAATACAATGAGCAGCCCTCAGAAGGTATAAAATGCCTGTTTCCTATTTACTTCTGAAAGACAGCTTTCCAGATGCTATATGGGGAATGTGGAGAAGGCTCTAAGAAGTTAGGAGTCCAGCTAAGAAGTGTGTGCTAACTTGTGCAGAAGACACTGGTAACTTGTCTCCTATTTTGGAAACAGAGTGAGCAGGAAGCTGCCCCTAAGTTGGAAGGAACAGAACTAATGCTAAGGCCTCTGGCTCCGGTGACTGGCTGGGGTTGCCATTAGGTGATTGTCTTTGATATTTGATTCTGGTTGCCATTAGGTGATTGTCTTTGATATCTGATTCTATCGCTTTCTTAGCTCTCACTAATGAGATCTTATTTGCATAACAATGGCAAGCTTGACATAGATTTTTTTTTCCTCCCCCTAACTTTTCTCTGCAGTGCTGCTTGTGGGTGATAGCACAAGTAGATTCTTACAAACAGCTCAAAGCATCTGGCTCCCCTCATCCTGCTTGAGTTAGCATATTCTGCTCTGACCGCTGACACAGGAGGCTCAATAAACCATTGTATTGTAACTCTTTCCAAGCCTTATTACTGGACCAGAAGCCATCTGACCATTGAGTTTAAAGAATGTCTACTAAGCATTTAATTTTACAGCTTCCACCAAACACTACAGGTAAATAGATACAGTAAGCAATAGAAATAGTAATTCTCTACAGTCCTCCTTATTCAGCAAATTCCAGGAGGCACATCTATTCTTTTTAAGCATGTTGTTTGAAGGAACAGCTCAGGATGTCATATGCAGGAGCCTGGGTTTGCTGAAGCCATCCTGTGCACAAGAGAGCAAGCCTGGTGATTAAAATGACCCCATTACCTAGGATCATTTACAAGTCCAACATCCTCCTGTATTGTCTCTCATTGGTTTGTGTGGTCTGCTGCAGAAGAAGTAGCAAAGAAATATTCTCCAGTTCCTCTGGCCTCTTCTGTTGACCTTTTTAAGCGATTATACAATTGAGCTGAGTTCTCAAAAGGCCACCTAGGCTCTAGCTCCCAATTACTCTCATGACTGAATTTTGGTAGCAATCTGAATTATAGATGATAGAGATAGAGATGTGTATTCTTTTCTGCTTAAATCACCACGTACAGGCCTTACCCTCCAGCCAGTTCTGTGACTACCCTGGGCCTGTTTCTTAGCAAAGTATCCCTGGGTTGTGTCTGGGTCCTTCCTCATCAGAGCAGAGCTCAGGCTCCATGTATGCAGTTGTCTACTAGCATGCTAGGCGAGCGTTCCCTCTATTCTGAGCACCATAGGAATTAGAGGATGTAGGTACCATTTGGCAGTTTCAGTGGCACTTATTGAAAGGATAGATCTGATTTTCAATAAGATATCCTGCCCCTATTTGCCCAGTAACAGACCTATGTGGGAAAGGGTAAGAAGGAACAAAAGCCCTTTGGTCTCAGCATAAAAAACTGTCTGTCTGTCTGTCTATCTGTCTGTCTGTCTGTCTGTCTGTCTCTCTCTCTCTCTCTCTTTCTTCCTCCCTCTCCTTCTTCTTCTCCTTCTCTCCTCCTCTCTCTCCCTCCCTTATTTCTCCTTCTCCCTCCCTCCTTTCTCCCTCCTTTCTCCCTCTCTCCCTCACCCCCCCCACTTCCTTCTCCACCTCCCTCCACCCCCAACCCCATTGAATCTAATCTTAGAATACTTGTCTCCTGGCTCTCACAGTCCGGCAGAACCAGTGCCTTCCTCTTAGAACATGGTCCCTTCTCTGTTCCCTCTGGCTCAGGGCCTAGATGGCTCCTGCTGTGGGCCGGCTGGTGCTGGGCAGCTCTGATTTTCCCATCACCAACCCCCCACTTTAGTTAATTTTAGTAACTTGAGTTGCTATGGTGATGGTTCAGTGGGGGTTTTCGGTGGTTCTCTTTTGATTCAATCATTTGTCGGTCTGCCCTTTAAATTAAGCTTTTTCAATCCACATCTAAATCGAGGACGGAGATGTGCTTGGAATCGCAATCCATGAGGGCGCTCCAGTGCCACAGGGTATTTGAAACAGGAAATCAGGGTGGATGGTAGGACGCTTTGTTGTTGATGACTGGGACAGTGCCGTGAAACTTCTGGGTTTGAGAGAGGATGTGCCCAAAGGTATGTGGAGGCTGTAGCAGCAGTGCTGGAGGGATGGGATCCCAGGATCCCCCCAAGCTGAGTGTTCCGGGGTCAGGCCTGTGCCTGGCTTTTGTTTCTGAATCCCAACTGGTCTTTTCAGAACCAGCCAGACTCCTCCTCCTTTCTCAGAAGATGAGAGCCTGGACATTCCTGAGAATCCTAGCTGTCCTCCCTGCCTTCCCTCCTCTGTGCCATTCTACACCTTCCAGACACTTTTAGTCAAGTGTGAAAAGAGCATTAGATTTATTATATTTGCACAGAGGAAAAGAAGTAAACTCACCATGGGCACACAGCTCAAACTTAAAACAACGGTCCTTTTTTTTCTCTCTCTTTTTTGCATCAATATTACAGTCTGAACTCAGGACCTTGTACTTGCTCAGCTTGCTTGTTCAGCTGTCACATTACCACTTGAGTCAAGACTCCTGCCTGGCTTTTGGCTAGTTGTTCTAGAGACAGAGTCTGACATGTTTCTCTGCTTGAATTAGCTTCCAGACATGATCCCCTGAATCTCAGCCTCCTGAGTAGTTAAGACTACAAGCATGAGGTACTGATCCTAAGCTTAAGATAGTAGTCTTTATTATTCATATCAACTCTGTGGTAGCTACTGGATTTGAATCCCAGTTGTACAAATGAGGCTTATAAAAGCGGAATCCATTGCCCTGAATCACTCACGTAGTTCTTGGAAAAACTAGGACGTTACGGCAGTCAATCAAGCTCCCAAACCCAGACAACCACTGTACATCCTGCCTCCTTCCTCCTTCATGCTTATACCTCACTTTCACATGTGAGTAGACAAGCATGTGTGAATGATATTCACAGCTCGTGCAGATTTATCAGTCCATGACAGGGATGTGACAGTATCTCTACAAAGTGGAGGATTTTTATTTCCCTGCTTTATAAAGGAGAAAAATGAGCATTAGACCAGGGCCTCTGGGTGTTGGTCAGATGAATCTGGGCTCAAGTTTCAGCTCTGTTATTTCCTGATGAAGTGACCTGTGGGAGGTAACCTCCCTGTCTGATCTGTGAAGCTAAATGAAATATTCTCCACAAAGCACTTCCCATCAGAGATGCTTGGTGTAGAATATGCAGATTGTTGGGACATCCCAAGGCCACAGGGGCAGAGAGTACCTGTCCTCTGCAAATTGTCACTAATTGAGACATTGGATTCTCAGAGAAGAGCTAGCAAGATCCCCAGGGTCCTCTTTTAGTTACATTCTACTAGAAAGAGAATACAATGTCATACAAACACAGTGTACAGTGACAGGCAGAGACAAGTGCCATGGAGTCATATAAAGCATGGTAAGGGCATAAGATCATGTCTTCAGGGCCCAGAAACAACATTGGCCAAGGAGCAGAGACAAAGAGGAGGATGCCAAGGCCAGGAAGGAGGCACCGCATAGAAGACACAAGAAGATCCATGGTCCCAGATCAGGCATGAGCTCCATGTCCCAGAACCACAACAAGGATGCTTAGGCTGGTGGGTCTGCAGTTAGCAGTAGGCAGGGAGGGCAACAGTGGAGGGTCAGTGGTGACTGGGAACAATTTGGCTTTATGCTGAGTTTATGGGCAGCCCACTGGAGGGTGTTGAATAGTGATGTGAATGAATGACTGTTGTAGAAGGCGCGCCCCATATCTAAGTGGAAAGGGTCCTGTAGAGAGCCAGAGCAGAGGTGACACAGAGGTGACCGTAGCTAGAGAAGAAGATCTAAGGCAGCGGATGGCAGGACCTGGTATGCAGAGTCCTGATTGTCCCTGGACATGCCTTGCCTCTCCTGTCAGGCATCCTTTTCCTGCCCACTCTGGGACTGGAGCAAAATGAACAGCCCTGCCTCCCAGTGGGGCCTGGGTCATCACATTCAGATCTGAAATCTGAAGCAGCCGTGAGCTCATCATGGTCACCCAAGCTCCCACTGGGGAGCCCTGTGTATAATGCTTCTGTTATCAGCATGCTCTGAATTATTTAGTGTTCTGCCCTCAGCTCCAAGTGTACACACTCAGCACTTCCCTGGGTAATCGGGTTTGGGGGACAGAAGAAGCAGTGACATGCTCATTCCTCTGGGACAGGGAGGGAGAGCACACCAGGGCAGGCTTGGGCTCCTTGGGGACATGAAAAGGATCAGCCTTTGTCCTGAGTCTTTGGCACACATGGGAGATGAGATGCCAGATGGCACCCAGCTCTCCCCGGTGGCCTGTGCAGGGTCCGCTACACAACAGGAGACTCCAGGTGGTTGTCCAGCTCCTGATGATGATGCTCCATGAAAAGATGACTATGTGTGAAGCAAGTAAGATCTTGGGTTGACAGCACAGATTCTGGATCCAGACCAACCAGGCTCCTCTGGTTCTATGCTGGTTCTAACAACTGGTACTAATCACTCCACAGGTGTGTGTGTGTGTGTGAGAGAGACACAGGATTCTCAGCCTATGTGCCGGGCTCCTTACCCACAAAAGTCTAACCATACCACAGGTGTCATGTCAAAGCACCGTAACTTGGGAGGAGGGCAAAGGGGTTAAAGCCCAGAAGCAGAACTTACTCTTGCAGTTCTGCTACAAAAATCAGCATCTAAAACCAGGATGCTGACATGGCTGGTTTTTTGGGAGGTTTTTTGTTTTGTTTTGTTTTTCTGGCAGTCCTGTGAGACAGTCCATCTGTGCTGCCCTCCTGGATTCAGAAGGCCGCTGACAGCTCTTAGAAGCCTTGGTTTGGGGGGTGGGAGGGGCAGCTCAAGACTCTAGTCTCTGCCTCTGACTTTGAACAGCAGCTGACCTGTCTGTGTTCGTGTCTTCCCCCCTTTTCTGTGTCAAAATGGGATTTGGAGCCCACTGTGATCCCTTCCGAGTACCTAGCTTATCTTAGATCTGTATCACAATTACATCTGAAAATACCCTTTCCCAAATAAGGTCTCATTTTTGAGGTTCTGAGTGGATGTACTTTTCTCAGAAGAATACCATTCAATTGTCTATAGACTGTGTAGAGATTATTGTTATTATTATTAATTATAGTTCAAGTCAATTATAAGTGTCATGATGGTTGGTACTGTTGGATTTTCTAGTTTGAATCAGAAAGGAAGGGACCTTTTATAGGCAGTTCCTCATCCCAACTCTAAATTCCCCTGCCCCTTCTAGGAAGGTCGTGTTGTAAATGAGAGGCAAGTGGAGCTTCCTTCTGTAAATGCCTGGCCAAGGAGGTGAGCCATTGAGAGCCCTTGATCTGAAGAACTTTATAGGAATCCCATAGCAAGCCGATGCTGGATCGTACTCAAACTGGTGTGAAGTTGAGGGAGACTGAAGGTGTATCCCGAACAGAAAGGCTTCTCTTCCCAGGCTGGATATGGCCATGAGAAGGAAGGTGCAGAGGCTGGGAAATTTACCCAATAGAACCACCCCTACCTAATGACTCACTATAGACAGAGAAAAGGAGAACATTCAAGACAACACAGTGTTGTTCAAGCCAGGAGACTGGCTGTCTCCAGGGACTGTGTCCAGACTCCTATTGAACCCAGATCACTCATTTACATACCAGTTCTATTGAACCTGTCTCATTGTGGTTTGTGCTGCTGTCACAGAATACCACCTCCTAGATCACTGATAAAGCACAACGATTTAGTAAGAATTGTGAAGGTGGAGAAGTTCAAGACCCAGAGTCCACATCTAGTGAGGGCCTCCTTCCTGCATCATAGCATTGCCAAAGACATTGTACGGGTGAAAGGAAGAGACTGAGAGAGAAGGAGACAGTGGAGTGAGGAGAAAAAGATTATCTGCACTCATCCATTTATTACTCATCACCTAATCATCTCTGAAAGGTCCCACTTCTCACCTCTCTTATATTGGGGTGAGGGAGGAAAACCCAGTCTATAGTAGACCCTGACCATGAAGAGGGTTACACAGCGATTTGCAACACTATAGCTCCTACAGACTAGTGCATCTGTCTGTATGCTCTAGCACTGTTGGCAAAAAGCAACCTAAGGAGAAAAAGCAACCTAAGTGGACTAGGGTGAAGGATTGGTTGAATAAATCATGATGTGTCTGCATGTAAGATACATATAACTATACATTGATTATTATACATGGGATCCTATCTCCAATTAGACAGAAAAAAGCTGGAAGTAGAGGTGTACCTCAAGTGGTAAAACACCGGTCTTGGGCAAAAAAGCCTAGTGAGAGTGCAAGGCCCACTTCTGTTGCACAAAATAAAATAAATAAATGTGAGGTTAGTGGAGAAGGATGCTCCCGGACAGAAATATCTAAGCAGCATTGAATGTGTGTGTGTGTGTGCATCACCAACCATTTTGAAGGATCTGCACTGCAAAGTATAGCACTAGCCCTGGCCTGTTGCCTATTTAATAAATAGAGCTGGGCTCTATGACCATACTCTTTCCTAGATGTCTATGTATTGCCTTCTGTGGCTGCTATTATCCTCCAGTGTCAGATAAATATTTACTCTCTATCCTTTAACAGAAAGTTAGCCAACCTTGATCTATACCCAACTAAGAACTGCATTTATCTAGTAGAATGCTAGTAGATAAGGGAAGAGGAAGGCATTTGTCTGCCTTGAACATTTACATATTAGTTTAATTTTAATCATTAGCATAAATTTTTTATAATCAGAAGTTTCAATTTGGAAAGGGAAAATAGGTTGTAGGAGCCGGTATTAGCTGGTTTAGAGACTCAACTCTAAGGCTGTAGTTATACACATTGGTAATGACAGAGTGAAATACACAGAGTAGAGTCTAGAAGTGGATCCAAATCCATGTGCTCAATTGATTTGCAGCAAAGATGTCAAAGTGATTCACTAGGAAAAGACAGACTTTCTAACAAGCTGTGCTGGAAAAAACTGGTATCTAAATGGAGAGATGAAAAGAACCTTGACCTTTTCCTTGTGCCATAAACAGAAATTAACTTGCAGTCAATTGTACATGTAAATGGAAGAACTAAAGCTATCAAACTCCTGGGTAAAGATTTAAAGGGAGATTCTTGGGACAGAATATAAAAACACAAACCATTAAGAAAGAGTTGATACAATTGACTTCATAAAGAACAATTCCCTTGAAAACAACACTGTAAAGAAAATGACAAGCCAAGCCATGGCATGGAAGAATAGTTGCATGAACATTTATGATACAAAGGAACTATGTCCCAGAATTTAGGAAGCATCTTTACTGTTCAGTAATAATAAGCCAAACAATCCAGTTTTTAAAAAAAAATGGCAGAAGATTTGAATAAACACTTCATCAAAGCAAACAAGCAGTGACAAATAACACAAGGACAGATGCCCAGCATCACGATCATTAGGAAATGCGAATTAAACCTCAGAGAGGTTTTATCTAAAATTTAATGACTGATAATAATAAGTGCTGACAGGGATGTAGGACCCTGGGATCCCACACATTTCTGCTCAGTATGAAGCAGGGTGCAGAAGACCACAGCAGCTCTGGGAAATAATAGGGCAGTTTTTTGGTTGTTGTTTTTTTTTTTTTTTTAAATTTTATTTTATTTTATTTGAGAACATACTGTACAGAGGGGTTACAATTACATGGGCAGGATAATGCATACATTTCTTACCAAGCATTGCAGCCTCCTTTGTTTACCCTTCATATCCCTTCCCAGCCTCCCCCCTCCCCCCCACCCAATCATAACTCCCCCCCCACCGACATTGTAAAGCTGGTTTTGACATGACATTTTGTACTTCTCATTGTTGCAACAGGTCCACCTGAATCCTTAAACGACTTGTTTGTCCCCATCTCCTCCTTTTTTTTTTTTTTTTTTTTTTAATAAAGTCAGGTATTCGCTTCTCAGCCAACCCAGTAGCCTTGGTCCTTGGTATACCCAAGAAATATGAAAATACATGTCAGCAAAAAATATTTGGTTCTCCAAACTGGAAACAATCCAGTCCCCATCTCTGCTGGTGAATTGATGAATGTAGCATGCATTGATACATTCAGGCCACTGAATACTACTCAGCTGTGCAAAGGAGCAAAATACTAACAGGTGGAAACATGGATGGATCTCAGAGGCGGTGTGTTGAGTAAAAGAAACCAGTCACAAAAGGCCAGGAGCCTGTATGATTTTAATTCTGTGACTTTCTGGAAAAGGCAAATCTAGTTGGACAGCAAACAGACCAGAGGTTTCCCCATGGCTGGGAAGGAGGGGAGGAGACTGATTGCAGTGGTACACAAAGGAATTTAGGTGGTTGGGAGTACTGTATGGAAGGCTCCAGATGTTGATTGTCGAGGTGCTTATGCATCTGTTCACTTTGCCAACCTCCTCATACTGTACACTTTAGAGAGCACATTTTATTGTGCCTACATTATGCCTCACTGAACCTGAGTTTTCTCATTTGGAGAAAACCTTATTTTTATAAAGAAGAACAGGAGTTGATTTTTTTTTTCATTTGTTTTCTGAAGGAATGATAGTTTGAAGTGCAGCAAATATTTCAGAGCAGGAATTCTGGACTCAAGTCCAGGCTAGAGGCTAGGAGCCTCTCTTCAGTACGAGGTGTCCCCATGGGTGTGAGACAAGAAGACCGGAGCCCCAAGAGCTCCTGACACCTACAGGGAGAAAGAAAAGGAAAATAATGAAACAGAGACACACTGTCAGCCAAGAAAAGGCAAAGGAAGAGGACAGTATTTTTTTAAATAAATGGATATAATAGTAGTGACATAATGTAGAAAGTAGTGAACAAGGAAAAAGGTGCCTCCTTCTGAAACGTATCCATTTGTATCTCTTCTCCCTGGAAGCTCTCCATCCTTGTCCCCTGTGCCTTTCGCCTTCCAAAAATGTGCTGTACATCCTTAGACTCATCCATTTGGCATTGCTCTCATGAAATACTTGAAGCTGGATGAGTTTTTATAACCCTAAGCTTTGCTCACACTTCTGGGCTTTGCTTACAGTTATAAAGATTCAAGGGCCCCTGTTTGGTGAGGGTCTTCTTGGTAGCAGAAAACCAAAAGGACACAGGCTACCACATGGTGTAAGACAGATGTGTGTGTATGTGTGTGTGTGTGTGTGTGTGTGTGTGTGTGTGTGTGTGTGTGTCTGTTCTTGTTTTCTTTTCCCCTCCCCTTCATCACTAGTGTGCAAAGTCTCTCCCTCAGTCTCTCCATTGGCTGGCACTATGAGGTATATACATTTTCTCCTGGACATAGCCTAAATGTCATTACTTCTTATTGGGTGAGTTGAATGCTTGCACATCTTGAGAGTGGTTGAATTGTTTAAGCAGGTTTTGGCTGTCTCCATCCTCTTATGCTCTGGTGGCAAGAAGCATTTTCTCTGACACATACAGGGTGGTGAAGGAGTGTGGTGGGTTCTTGTTCTCCAAGGATATAGAAATAAAGTCGAGAACAGCGAGGACAGTTTTAGTAAGTTAACAAGTGTATTTGACAAAGGGAAAGCAAAGGCAGCTCAGGAGAGTAAGCAGTAGACTGAAACCAGTTGTCTGCCACATGGTCCAGGACAGCTCTTTTATTGCACCTACCCTTCTTTTCCTCCTCCTCTAAGCCATCTATTGGAATGTGATTACTTTATTTTTTTATTTTCTTTTATTGTAAAGGTGCTGTACAGAGGCATTACAGTTACATAAGGTAATGAGTATATTTCTTTTTGAATAGTGTTACCCCCTCCCTCATTTTCTCCTGCTTTCCCTCCCCCCCCCAAACTTCCACACACACACCCCTCAAGTTGTACAGTTCCTTTCCAACATAGTGTCTAGTGAGTATAGCTTTTGCATCGGTTCACCCTTTGTCTTACCTTTTCTGTGACTCCCCATCCCTTCCCTAAATCAGATAAACCTATATACAAGACAAAGAGTTGGTTTTCTTTTCCACATAAAGCCACCCAGGATTCAGTCTTGGGTCTCTACCCTTAACAACATTATCTAATCCTAATCACCTTATAAGTGCTTTACCTTTCAGCAACATAATTGGATTTTCTATCCACTTAGTACCTCACATGGGATATTGCAGATTGAGTTTTAACACATAAAAACTTGGAGACCATGCCTTTTTTTTTAAAAAGCAATACCCAAACCTTAGCAATTCTCTAGTGACTTTTTTTAAAAAGCAGTATATCTTTCCAGTCATTTCCCACATCAGTATATGTAATGCCTTGATTTTTTTTTAATTATAAGTGTTATTATGTGTATATACATGATTTATTAAGCCAGGCCTACAGTGATATACATTCAGATCATGTGTAGTATATTTTGCTGTTATGAACAGTGCTTTTATGAGTAGTTGTATTGAAAAGTTATTTCCTGGGCTGGGATATAGTGCAGTGGTGAAGTGCTGGTTTAGCATTCAGAATGCACTTAACATTGCAAAATAAACATGTTCAGTTTATATGATTTTTTTCCTGAATATATTGCATTCCCAGTTGCTTGAAGCCAGGGACTTAGAACCCACAGCTGTGAGCCTGGGGATGGAGAGCAGGTTCTACTCAGCTCGCTTCCTTCCTGCCTGGGTTTGCATTGGTTGACCCTCCACTAGCCGTGCCTGAACATGAATATTCCCAAGATCAGCAAAATACAAAATCAAACTTTACCTTGGTCTGCTGCAATAGAAGAGAAATAAATAGTAGTCTGTAGGAAATTGAATTTGCATATGGAAGGAGGAATTCTGTAGAAGGAAAGGAACAGCAAGTCACCCGTGTCGGCTGCCATAGTCCCTTCCACCAGTCTGAGCAGCACCTCTGAGGGACTTAATAAAAGGCCTGCTGGGAAACTGTTGTGATATATACACAAATGTGTGACAAGTTTGCACCCAGGAGTGATACCAAAGCCAGCCTGTCCCATCACCAGCCACCACAGGGAAACTTCCCTTTTGAGAGTACTCTGGGCTCTGCAGCTGGCTCAGAATCCATGCACTACAAGTTCAGGCATGATCAGAAATTGAAGGTGTTTGACAACAATATACAGGGCCATTCACGTGAGGTACAGCCAGAACAAATGGAAACTTCATTATCTGTGGACTATACACTTGGAACTCAGGTCCCAGGCAACTCTGATATTAGTAAGTTGGCTTAGCAGGCTCATTAAGCACTGAAGGAAAGTGAACCTAGTTAATGAATTAATACAAGATGACATTTGAAAGAGAGAGAGAGAGAGAGAGAGAGAAAGAGAGAGAGAAAGGGCAGGCTCCACTGAATTATACAACGTCATAATTCTCCAGCAAATGTGATCATCTCTTTCTTCTCTCCTGCCAGAGTGGGCAGGTCTGGAGAGAGCCTGCTTTCACAGTTTTAAGTGACATCGTTAAGATCTGTGAGCTGTTTACTTTCCATTTGCTTTAAAGGCTCCCACTTGTATTCATACCGCAGACGATTGAACCCAAGTCAGTGGTTTAGGGTCTCTGCACTCCATGTCAAAGCCCACCCACCCCACACTCCAAAAAGAAGGTTCTCAGCACTTCCACCACTGGTCCAGAGATGCTATTAAGGAGAGTACTAAGAATGTGAATGCTAAGAACTCACTAATGAGACCTGATGACAAATTTGGACCTTCCTGAGGCTGCCAGGTATGTCCTGCTGGTTGAGAAACCCATCACTTAAGAATTTTGAGAGCGAGCCAGGTGCTGGTGACTCATGCCTATAATCCTTGCTACTCAGCAGGCTGAGATCTGAGGATTGTGGTTCAATGCCAGCCTGGGGAGGAAAGTCTGTGAGACTACTCTCTGATTAACCACTAGAAAACCAGAAGTGGTGCTGTTGTTCAAAGTGGTAGAGTGCTAGCCTTAAACAAAAGAGCTCAGGGACAATGCCTAGGTCTGGAGTTTAAATCCTACAACCACCACCAACAACAAAAATTTTTTGAGAGTGACTCATAAGCACTTGTGGATTGGAGGACATTGGTAGCCAGTAGAGGTATGTCTGGATTCCTCACCCCAGGACCTCTTGGGAAATATCTAGTGGGCTTTGTTGTGGGGTTCCCAGGGCAGAGCATTAGGGACAAGGCTCAGCTCAAACAGTCTCCTCACCTCCAACCCACATGACCTGGATCCAGGGACTCAACCTCCCCATGCTTCCCTACCTTCATCTTAAAAAGAATGCCCACTTCATAAAGTTGTTATGAGGCACGGAGGGGCGGTAAAGCACACACTTGGGAGTATTAAACACACACTTGAATGTATCGCGCAGTGTCGGCGGCTGTTCTAAATGCTTATTGATTGCTGATTTATTTTATAGTCCAGAAGCATTGCTGTCTCCATTTTGCAGCCAGAAGGCAGGCAGCGCTGTCCTTACGGGACTGGGTTGGAACCCAGGCTGACTCCAAAGTCCCTGCTGGCCTGTGCTGTGCCAGTGCTCTATCTAGAAAGCTCAACACTGGCTTACTTCACAGTTACAGCAAGTTCTCCGTGCCCCTAACTGCCTTCCTTGTGTGTGCAATACTCTGTATTGCCAGCGGAAAATGATTTCCACCACAAGACCTCTCCTATTCCCCGGATGTTAATTATGCTTTCCAGGGCTGACTTTTTAAACAACTCTATTGAGGTCTCATTTACATAACATAAAAGTCACCCAGCTTAAGAATACAGGCAATGATTTTTAGTGAATTTTCCATAATCCAGTTTTTAGAATATTCTCATCATCTCAGAAAGATCCTTTATACCTAGTTATCATTAATCCTCATACTCAAGCACTCAACCACTGTTCTTCCTGTCCCTGTAACTTTGCCTTTCCTGGGCATTCCATATAAGCAGAATCATATAATATAGGATCTTTGGAGCCTGGTTTATTTTACTGCATAAGAGACTTGATGTGCTCAACTATATTTTATTACGCTTTGGGGTGATACACAGTAATCCAGCCTGATATCACAGTTTTGGCCAAGCTCTTCCA
Organism: Dipodomys spectabilis; assembly: GCF_019054845.1. Classification (NCBI taxonomy): domain Eukaryota; kingdom Metazoa; phylum Chordata; class Mammalia; order Rodentia; family Heteromyidae; genus Dipodomys; species Dipodomys spectabilis. The sequence goes on along the minus strand of NW_024870822.1, from coordinate 3,303,158 downwards.
AATAATAAATAAATAAATAAATAAATGCTTCAAGCCAAGTGCCAGTGGTACAAGCTTGTAATCTTAGTTACTAAGGAGGCTGAGATACTAAGGACCAAGGTCTGAAGTAGCCTAAGCAGACAAATCTAATAAGTGAGTGCACAACACCCTAAGTTCTAGTCCCATTACTGGCACACATGCACACACACACAAAAGAAAAGAAAGATACACACACACACACACACACACACACACACACACACACAGACATATACACATGTAGGAAGGACAGAAAGAGAAAGAGAAGGAAAGGAAAAAAAGAAAGGAAGGAAGGAAGGAAGTAAAAAAATTAATTTCCACACATCTGTTACATGGCTAAGGGCACATATCTGTTATAGGCAGCCTTCAGTCTATCCTGAGTTATCATGAGTTGTATTTAAATTGTCATTGATCTGCTGAGTGTTTCCTTGTCTTCCTTCTGTGAAAATATGCCTACCTTTGCAAATGATGCCCAGAAAGCAAGGAAAAAATTACAGAATTCTTCTCAAGCCCCAAAGGGTACCTAATATATTTATTTGATATGATAGAGGGAAGCTTTGGGATTTGCAGAAAGGTGATGGCAGAAATTGGGTGGCATTGTGGGGAAAATGAATCACACATGCACTGGACAGTGCTGAGCTCTGCATCCTGAGCATGCCCAGTTCTTCCTCCGTGGAGAAGTCTCTGGAACCCCTCAACCATTGATACCTGCAGTCTACTGAAGATCTGGGTGTGATGAAGCCACCACTTGTTGTATATTCATTCTATAGGAAGTAGACATCTGGTGGTTCTGACTGTTCTGACTGTTATGCATAGCACTGTCACCCACATTTGCATGCAAGTTTTAGAGCTAATTTAAAAGGTGAAGGGTGCAGGGAAATGGATGGATCTAGAACAAATCTTGTTAAGTGAGATAAGCCAAGCTCAGAGACACAAACAGCATGTTTTCTCTTATGCAGAAACTAAAGCTAAAAAACTGGGGATCTGAGCGCCAGTGGCTCATGCCTGTAATCCTAGCTACTCGGAGGCTCAGATTTGAGGATGGCAGTTAAAGCCAGCCCAGGCAGTAAAGTCCATGGGACTCTTATCTCTAATGAACCACCTGAAAACTGGAGGTGGTCTGTGGCTCAAAGTAGTAGAGCACTAGCCTTGAGCAAAAGATCTCAGGCACAACCCCAAGCCCTGAGTTCAAGGCCTACAAGTGACACACATACACACACACACACACACACACACACACAAATTAAAAATACACTGGGACATGATAAATTATACAGGACTCTTGGTATTCACACATAGTGAGACCAAAGGAGATACTCTTAGGAGAGGAACACAAAGTCACAATGCCTATGTGCATCTGATCATATAAAGTAATAGTTATCTTAATGAATTCCAGGAAATGGAAACGTTTTTTTTTTTTTTCTCTTGGTTGCTCTTTTTCTTTTCTTTTTGTCTTACTTGTTCATTTATTTGTCTTTGGGAAGGTAAGAGGAGGCACAGAATTGAAGGGACAAAGGGTGAACAAATGCAGCAGTGCTACTCACTAGATGCTATGTTGAAAATGAACTTACAACTAGTAGGTGGGGATGGGAGGGACAAACTGGGGAGAGTGAGGGAAGGGGTGACATTGTCCAGAAAGAAATGCACTCATTACCTGACCTATGTAACTCTAACCCTCTGTACATCACCTTTATAATAACATTTTTTAATTTAAAGTAAAAAAGAAAAAAAAGGGTGGGGAATGTGACTTAGTGGTAGAGTGCTTGCCTAGCATGCATGACGTCCTGGATCCGATTCCTCAGTATCACATAAGCAGAAGAAGTCAGAAGTGGCGCTGTGGTAGAGGGCTGCCTTTAAGCAAAAAGAAGCTAAGGGACAATGCCCAGGACCTGAGTTCAAGCCCCAGGACTTGGGGGTGGGGGGACGGGGATGGAAAACAGTGAAGGAGGGCTGACTTGTAACCCTCTCTTCTTCATCTCTCCTCTCTGGGGTTGCTCAGAACCAGGCAGTGGACAAGTGTTTGTGACCTCCGAGAACCAGCTGGTATACTACCCCAGCATCACCTACGCCATCATCGGCAGCTCTGTCATTTTTGTGTTGGTGGTGGCCCTGCTGGCACTCGTCTTGCATCATCAGCGGAAGCGGAACAACCTCATGACGCTGCCCGTGCATCGGCTGCAGCACCCGGTGCTGCTGTCCCGCCTGGTGGTCCTGGACCATCCCCACCACTGCAATGTCACCTACAATGTCAACAATGGCGTCCAGTATGTAGCCACCCAGGCTGAACAGAATGCCTCCGAAGTAGGCTCCCCGCCTTCCTACTCACAGGCCCTGCTGGACCAAAGGTAAGTGAGGATAGATAGAAGAGAAGGGCAGGGGCTAACAGAGGAAGGACCTGGCTGTCCTAGCTTTTACCTTGTGCCTGGCACAACAACAATTGACATTTGCCAAATCCTTGCAGAATTCTCCCAGCTGTCATCCCATTTCGTTTTCTCAACACCTCATTAACACTGGACATTGATACCTCATGCCTGTAATACTAGCTACTCAGCTGACTGAAATCTGAGGATTGCAGTTCTAAGCCAGCCTAGGCAAGAGAAGTCTGTGAAACTCTTATCTCCAATTAACCAGCAAAAAGTCATCAGTGGTGCTGTGGCTCAAGTGGCAGAATGCTAGGGAAAGCTCAGGGACAGCACCTAAGCCCTGAGTTCAAATTCCAGAACTGGCAGAAAAAAGAGGGGGAGGAAGGGAGTAAGGGAAGGAAAGGAAGGAAGGAAGGGAGGAAGAAGGAAGGAAGGAAGGGAGGGAGGGAGGGAGGGTAAATTCACTGAGGGAGGTTCTAGATCTGTCTGGGTGAACAGAAGAGGAAATCCAGACCCTAGGCTTTTAAGTTAATGTGTCTGAGGACATGGAATATGATCCCAGATGCCTTGGAGCCCTGCTGCTCCTTGGTTAATCCACAGTGGCTCATGTTAAATTTCCTACCAGTCCTGGGTCTCACTTGGCTCCCAGCACCTCTCAAAGGTTTGGTTAATGTTTTTTGACTGGATGAGAAAATAAATGAGTCCCCTAACTTTGCTTGACTTCATCTAAAAGATGGATGAAACTCTTAAGCAATGGAATTCTTATGAGAATGGCAGCCTATAAGAAACCTCAAGGCAGAGAGTTCTGTGGATGAAATGACAAAAGGAGTTAAATGGTGCCTCTGCAGCCTTCCCTTCTCTCCTTTGATGACCCCCAAGATAATCCAATGATCCACCTTTCTCTTTTCCATACTTTTCCTGGTGAGTGTGTGTGTGTGTGTGTGTGTGTGTGTGTGTGTGTGTGTGTGTGTGTGTGTGTGTGTGTGTGTGTGTGTGTGTGTGTCTGCGTGCGCATACGCGCACACACACACGTATACTAGTCCTGAGGCTTGAATTCAGGATCTGGATATTCTCCCTGAGCTTTCTTGCTTAAGGCTAACACTCTACCACTTGAACCACAGCTCATTTCCACTTTCAGTGGCTAATTAGAAATAGGAGTCTCACAGACATCCCTGCCTGCTTTGGCTTTGAACTGTAGTCCTCAGATCTGAGCCTTGTGAGTAGCTGCGATTCTAGACATAAGCCACCAGAGCCCATCTCTATACTTTTCTTTAGCGTGTGTGTGTGTGTGTGTGTGTGTGTGTGTGTGTGTGTGTGTGTATGTTTATGTTTATGTATGAGTATAAAACCTAAGGCCTTACACATACTTGATAAGTGCATGTTCTTCCACTGAGTTATCTCACTAGCATTCCCTCCCCTAACCCCGCCGCCATAGCCCATTTTAGAAACCTGTGGACTGCAGGTGTCTGGGCCCTTCTGAGTCTACTGTTCCCATATCCTGCCCTTCAGAACTCTCCCCTGCAGCCTTCTACCTCGGAGACCTGAGGTGCATTGTATATTGCATCAGGAATCATACACCGGGGTGGCTAGACACCTTCCTGGATCCTTTCCAGTGGCAACTCTTCCTGTCCTCACAGAAGACAAATAAAGCTTCCAGGGCCCAGGGGGAAGAGCTAAAACCAAAATATCTTTTCTGTTGAAACTATTTTCTTTCAAGCAAAGTACATGTAAAGAGAAGGGGTATCAAAAGGGTATTCTGTCACCCAAGTCCACAGGAAGTGCTGGATTTAATAAGAACTCCCAACTTCTGTGGCCCCGTCAAAGGCTCTCTCAAGATGCAGCCCAGCCTCTTTGCCACAGGACATTTAGCTAAGAGAGCAAAGCACCTCTCACCTAAGCTGACCCGGGGTGTTGTCTGGAGACATTATTCCAAGTCCACCACCTGAAGGATGTGGATTTGGCACTGACCAGGACAGGAGCAAGCCAGTCTACCCTGATCCTTCTGTTCTGTCTTGTTCCAGACCACTGGCTGTTCTGGTCTTTGTACTTGGAGGGAAGATCTCATATCTCACTAGAAGCATCAGCTCAGAAACAGGCTGATGTTGGAGCTAGGCCCAAGTCTCCAGCATGTCTGACTCTAATGTATCTTCTTCCCCTCATCCCATCCTTGCCTCTCTCCTGCTACTGCCTCCCCCTTTTTCTCTTTTGCAGACCTGCATGGTATGACCTTCCTCCACCACCCTACTCTTCGGACACTGAGTCTCTGAACCAAGCCAACCTGCCTCCTTATCGCTCTCGGTCGGGAAGTGTCAACAGTGCCAGCTCCCAAGCAGCCAGTAGCCTCCTGAGTGTGGAAGACACTGACCAAAGCCCAGGGCAGCCTGGTCCTCCAGGGGGCACAGCTGAGTCCAGGGACTCTGTGTCCAGGCAGGGCACCGAAGAAGTATAAAATTCAGCTATTCCAAAGTCCATTATGGGTTAGTCTGCTCCAACTTGTTCCAGTCGAACAACGTGTGATCGTGGGAAGCTCTCTTAAGTTCCTTCAAGGATATCTCAAGATTTGGGGCAGCATCTGCCTCTCTCCCCTCAGATCTGAGCACGTTTCATTGGAGGAGAACCTGAACCTGACATTTTTCCAGCCACTCAGTTGACAAAATGCATTGTCATCTTTTCTATAGAAAGAAGTCCTTCTTCCTTCAGGCCTTAAACATCACAAGCTTACAATTCCTGTAATTCTGTAACTGTTGGAACCTCTCTTGCGTATAAGCGGCAAGTTTGAGGTGATTTTTAAGTAGTCTTTGGGGAAAACAGCATTTCTATGGGGTGGGGGAGTTCAGGAGGGACAAGGACATAGGATCAAGTTCTCTTCTAGGCTGTGACCTTCCAGGTTCATTTGGGAATTGGGGCTGGATGATCCCACCAGGAGCCCATCATTGAATGGAGACAGTGGCCAAACACAACTTTAGACATGAGCTATCAACAGTGACATTTTGGTTTCTTGAAGTATCAGAAACCCTCTTCCCTAGATAGAAGAAAATTGGCCCTAGAGATTAGTCTTAGACTCCTCCATTTGAGGGCTTTCTCTGGCAGTGTAGATCATACTATTCCCATCTCAACCCAGAAAAGAGTCCCTGTCATGAGTTCTTAGCTCCTAACCTGCATCCTGCCAGAGCCTGAGCCTGCCTTGGACCCACAGTTCAGTCTCCAACTTCTGAACCGGTATCTTCTCAACTGGCCTGCGGTAGCCAAGGGTTGAGCCAATTTGAGTGAGCCAAAAGGTGACCTGCCCTTTGTCCAGTAAACCATAGTTGTGGCCGTATCTTGCTCATTCATGCAGCTTCCATGTGAGGTTTTTAAGTTCCTTTAACACCTGAGAGTCTTGTTTTATCTGTGCACTAGAACTTGAGCATACTGGTTTCTAACATGTTAGAGCCAAATTCAGGACTGCATATACTCTTCTTCCCAAGGCCCTAAGACTAGCACCTCAAGTCAAGGTGAGAATTAGGTCATGCCTCTCCTAATACTCCAGCAGAGTTTCTCCTCTGAGAGACATGGGCAGCAGACGATTTGGAGTCAAGATTTTCCATTTGGATTTTTTTTAATCCCTTAGAAATGCATTTAAAACAGTGTGTTTGGGGTTTTTTTTTTCCCCGTTCTAGTTAAGGGACTATTTATATGTGTATAGGAAAGCTATCATTCTTTTTTTGTTGTTGTTTTAGTTTGGTTTTTCTTTCAATGTAGTCCAAGGAAAAATGCAAAGGAGATCACACTTTCGCCCCACCTGGTCCCTGGATGTCACCCTTGACTAACCCTAGTATTGCTGCATGTTTATCGAGTTCTTAATGCAGAAAGAGGGGTGCATACTCCAGTTCTTAGTTTCTATTTATTCTAGTTTTCCTGTTTGGTAATGCCCCCAGCCAGCCACAGGACCCACCCATGAAAGATACATGGGTTAAAAAGGCAGGTACTATTTGGCAAGAAAAAAAAATCCTAATACTGACTAACCTGGAACAAAACTGGAACCACGTGGAGCCTCTGAATGGAGCTCTCACCTGTTCAAGGTTCTTTCCACAGCAGAAGAAATGCTGAAGAAGACAGTCTAAAGATCAGGCGCCAGTGGCTCCTGCCTGGAATCCTAGCTACTTGGGAAGCTGATTGCTGAGGATCATGGTTCGAAGCCAGCCCAGGCAGACAAATCCTTGAGATATTTATGTCCAGTTAACCACCCAAAAAAAGCCAAAAGTGGAGCTGTGGTTCAGTTGATAGAGCACCATCCTGTTGTATAGATTTTTTTTCCTCTTTTAACCAATACACAGTATCTACAGGAAAACCAGCCATTGAGGGTTTTGTTTTTTTTGTTGTTGTTTTTGTTTTTTAAGTAAAGGAATCTAGGTGTTGTGTCTTTCATTTTTAAAGTAGTGCTTGAGTTGTTTTCTGAGTAGTCCAGCCAAGAGCTTGGATGGTAGAGAGAGTGCCTGGCTGCTCATCTCATCTCTGAGTCAGAGTGGCTTTACTTCCCCCGCGCATGGGCTTCTGCTTCTTTCTGGTGCTTTAAAAGTTGTTGAGAGGAAAGGATTCTAATTTTAATCAAGCATACGGGTGAGTTAATCTCACCTGCTTTTCCGCTTCAGGCATCTTAGGAAAAACAAATGGTTTTAGAAGATAAGGAGAGCCTACTAATGATTTAAAAAACAAACAAACAAACAGGAGGGCATTTTTATTATAGATTTGGTTTTTAATGGATTTTTAAAAATATATATATATATTATATGATAGTAAAACCACAGGATTTAGGGGTTGTTCCTCCCCATCCCACCCCCCACTCTTCTTAAGATGTCAGATAGGTGGTTAGCAATATTTTTGACTCATTCCGAGGAGGAATAATCTCTGCTCTTTTTTCTCAAATGAGATCAGCATTTTATTTTAGCATTAAGATAGTCTCACTGTGGTTGCTAACTTATCGCCCGACTCAACTCTCTCTACCATGAAATTGACATTTTTTTTAAAAAATGCAACTCAGTGGTTAATAAATAGTGTGTGACGTTCAGAGTTAATGTAAACTGGAATGGTTGTGTGTGGTTGCTTTTTTGTTGTTTTGGCTAGGCTTGTTTTTTTTTAATTTTTATACTTTCAAATAAACTTGCAGTTTCATTCTTTCTATTGTCGTGAATGGTGCTTGACCTCCTTTCCTGCAGTACAGCAATAAAAAAAAGTAAGTAATAGTTTCTGTCTTAGCTCCTGCGATAAATTTATTTCACAATAAAATTTAAAATGAAGGCTATATTGATGGAGGCCTTAAAATATGAATGGTGATGAAGATCCTGCAGCTGATGAGACTGGAATGAACAGGTAAAGTTGTGGGGATTAACTAATACGTATTATGGGCCCTGGAGATGTTGAAAGATAGATGGTAGCTAATGTTGCTATAGCAATGTTCCAAGGATAGGGGCAAGGGGCTGTAATAATGGTTATAGGTTCTTAGCACATAGCAGAAGGCAGACTATACATCCTACACTGATGTGCAGTAATTAGTTCCAAACCACAAGCAACCAGATTGATCCCACTAATGAGAGCATCTTTATATTCTTTGAAGTCTGATTTGAGATCCCTAAGTCAATGGATACTGCAGGATAGATGCCTAGCAAGTCAGGATGTACAGCAGGTCACCACTGTCACCCATGGTAGCAGAAGTAATGACCTACAGAAGCATAGTTAGTTCATGTGTTGATCTATAGCTCTCATAAGAAGATGGAGCTATCCAATAGGGGTATCCAATTACTCAGAGCCTGAGGGTTTCCATAGTTAGACTTATCTTGGCTCCCACAGTCTCTTTGCTGTCTTCTGGGTCATCACCCTTCCAGCTGACCAACCCAATTGAATGGGCCAAAAATCTGACCTACTCCTTTGTCCAATGAGCCACACCCAGCCTGTCTTGCTCTCTCATACAGCTTCAATGATAGGCTCCTAAGTTCCTTTAATACTTGTCTATTTTACCTGTATGTTTGGATTGAAAATGTAGATTAAATAGGTGTCTGAGAAGAGCCAAAAGAGGATTTTAATGATCACCAAGCAAGTATTTGGGTTCATTTTTACATACTTAGTATACAGTTAGCCCTTTCTGATCAAATTCAGTGTCTGTGATCTATCTTCTGGATTGCATCTCTTCAGCCTAGTTTCAAAGTCTCTAATGCTCAGCTCACTCAGGATAAAAGTCAACGTAGTAGTCAATCTACAGGACCTGATGGATGCCATCTGGCTCTCTCTGACTAGCTAATCTCATCTGTTCTTGTCTCACATACTCTGTTCTATAGGTCTTGACCACTTGGCTTGCTCTGAAGCCCATCAATCATACTCTTAGCCCAAAACTTGCATTATCTCTGATGGAGCATCTATCTTTGGATATCTAGAATATTCTTTCCCATCAGGAGCCACTTAGAATCTTCATATTGATATCTTTAACACTTCAGCTGTGGCCTCACTGAGAATCCTGAAAAGATACATGCCACTCAAAGATTTTGAGTGATTCCTAGATCAAAGCAATACGTGAAACTTTCGAACTCGGGTTCCCAAAGAAACTAGGAAGTACAATTAGGAGGCATAGTATAGAAATAGTATTGAGACCAACATTAACATAATCTGTGAGCCAACCTAAAAGTTAAAAATAATATGCTGGAAGCCAGACATCAGTGATTCATGCCTATAATCCTAGCTACTTGGGAGACAGAGGTAGAGGAGATCACGTGTGGTTCCAGGCAACTCTAGAAGAAGTTCACAAGACCTCTGCTTTGCCATGCACAGTGGTACAAGAATCCTAAAATAGGCAGAACACAACCAAGGTGCATACCTAGACAAGAAGCAAGATATCTCAAAAATTACCAGTGTGAATGTCATGTGTGACTCTGAGGTAGGGTCCTTGCCTAGCAAGCGTGAAGCTCCAAGTTAAGGCTTAGTACTGCGAAAGAAATGATACATTGGAATGGGCAAAACTAGGACCTAGAGATTAAAATAGTACATGATGACGTGCCCATTTGGAGGCTGTGTATGAAGTGTGACTCTTGCAAGGAAACTTGAGCAAACCATTGTCTTAGAACTGTCTAGTTGGTGAGTCAGCTAAGTGTGTGGACATGTCTTGCAACTTAGCTAAAGGACCACAGGTTCTGTTTGGAAGGGGTGTTACCTCCTCAGAGATGACAACTGACCCCTTTTCCAAGCATGGAAAGAGTGACAGAAGTTGTAAGAAGAGAAAAAGTGTTGGTTTCCTTGTACATGAAAAATAAGCTGCTTCAACCACCCATCCCTCTTGTTGGAATCTGTTGCCAGGAAATGACTGAATGTGAATATCTTGACCCCACTTGCTGTTGGCTGAGATCTAATAAGTGGCTCTTTCATGAAAATGATGTTTGTGCTTGCTTTAGTATATCCGCTGGGATTAGTCAGAGCCACTACAAGCATTACAGGAGTAAGGGATTTGATATGAAAATTAGGGTTATACTGATGTAGGAAAGTGTTAGCACTAGTGAATCAAGACAGTCTCCCAAGATGGAGCTGGGACAGATGAAGAAACAAACTGACAAGGAAGGCCATGGAAGTGTCTCCAGTTTCCAAGATGGCCCTGCAGTACGGGACTCCATGGAGATCTTTGAAGCCACATGTCTGGACCAGCCCCCAGGACTTGAGCATAATGAGTTCTGTGGCACATCTGCTTTCCAGATCTCATGTGGAGTCCTTTCATTGGCACCTTTGCCCCTGGATGCACAGTAAGAAGAGCACTGTGGAAAATGTCCAAGAATCAGGTCCAAGCCAGGCAAGAGTTTCCAGGACGGACGCTGAACCCTCCAAACCCTAGGGTTCCTGTTAGGTAGGAAATTGGATTTTTTTAATGTATTTAATGAGAAAAGAAAATTTCATTTTTGACCTTCTCATTCCATTCTATAGCCAGAATTCATATTTTTTTTTCAAAACTGGAGAGACTCTTTTATAAAGTAAATTATTTGGACCATCTGTGTGGGCCCAGTCTGTGCTCTAGGACAACATAGCTTTCAAAGTACTTGTACTGTGTTGAGCCCAATAAAACCTCTTGCCCACTAAGTCCCAGGGAGACACATACAGTGACACTGGATGAGGAGGCTAAGCAACTTCAAGGTCAGTGGCTGCCTCCTCCCCAGACAGAAATGGCCAGTACATCGGCCATAGGTTTGCCTCTCGAGTCAGATGAGTTAGAAAAGAAAAAGTGTAGAAGGCCTCTGGGCCCCTCTCCCTAGTTTCTCCTTCCTGCTTAATTCACTGGAGTGAATTAACTAGGCAAGGCCAATCGAGTGAAAATATCAGTTGGACCATGTAGACCCAGAACAGAGCTTCCAGAAGGATTAATCCACCTTAGAGAAGTGATTTTAACCCAATGACTACCCTACTCTCTTGCCTTCTCTTTCTCTCCTTCCGCCATTCTCTCCTCTCCCTTGCTCTGCACCGCTGCCTACACTCCCATCCCTTGATGTTAAGACAAGACTGTTCATGCTCCTTGGAGAGAGTAGGGTAGTCAAGCGTCTTCAGAGTGTAATTCTGATTCTCCTCATTTGGAAGGTCTGAAGGTTGAGAAAGAAGATGTGACAGGAGACCTTCATTTTGGTTTTAATTAATAGCCATATTTTTTCTCACCAGTCTTTCCTGAAGAAAGCTATTCTTTGAGAATAAGTGAGCATTTAAGAGTTACCAGTCAATGGGTTACCATGATTTTACCTTTAGCCTTTTCCTCTATACTCAAACACTGAGTTTGCTCACTTCCAGGAAAGAGGTATTCAACCAATTCATACGTTGTTAAGTGACTTACAGTCTCTCTCATTTTAATCTATTGCGAGCGATTGAAGCAGCAGAGTTCATAGAAATGGGTTTTCATACTTCAACTCTCCATATAAATTGAGGGTTTCTATTTTGGATCTCTCCCTCCTCTTCAAGGTCTAGTAATACTGGGCTCCATTCCCAGTTAAATGTATTGGGAGCTGAGTAGCAGCTGCCCTACGATGAGCACAGTCCCCGTCTCTCCTTGCTGTCCCACATTCAACCCACTTCACTCTTAAATCACTTACCTGTCCCTCATCCTACTTGTCAAAACTTGGAGAGATCCAAGCTGGGAAATCTGTACCTGAACTTCTAACAGTCATTCACTTACTTGCTGGAAGAAACAAATACCAGAAATTAAGACCACCGGCAGCTTTATCAGATTTTTTTTGGTCCTCTTCCATGCCTCCATTTCTCTTTCTCGGAAATGGAAATATTATTTTTAACTGTCGTAAAATACACATAAAATTTTCACCATAACCATTTTAAGTGTACAAGTCAGTGGTATTAAAACATTCACACTGCCAGGCCGCCATCGCCCCAACCCATATCTAGATTTTTCACCTTCCATACTAAAATCTGAGTTAAGCCATAATTTTGTATGACCTCTTTGCCTTCACTGCAACCACTATTCTGTTTCTATGAATTTGACTCTCCTGGGTACCTCACATATTGGAGTCATACAATGTTGTTTTTCCTTTTGTAACTGACATTTCATTTATTATAATGTCTTCAAGGTTCACCTGTGTCATAGCATGCTTCAGAATTTCATTCCCTTTAGAAGTCAAATCAATAGTCTATTTTATAAATACATCACACTGTCTATCTGTTCATCTGTCAGTAAACATGGGAGTTGTTTCCACCTTTTGTCTATTGTAACTATTGTGAATAGTGTTGCTATACAAATGCTTATTTCAAGGCCCTGCTTTTTTTTCTTTTGGATATGGATCCAGAAGTAGCGTTAGCCCCATACTTTTGGAACATTCTTCTTAGGTTTGGGGAATTCTGTTCCCAAGCCTTGTTTCCTTTAGAAGAAACAAAAAATTCCTTTCTGGCTTCTCTTGGGAACTGAGGCCTAAATATTTAGCCTAGACTCAGCTAACAGGACCCACACATGAAGACTTGGCATTTAAAAGGGAGTGGTATAGTATAATTCCATATGGTGCAGAATAGGCTGAGGGTAGCCTAAGACCACCCGACTCCAGGCCATAGTAGGAGGGGTTGGGCATGTCAACAGAAGAGCACTTGGTTGTATCAGTGGGGTATCTGTTTCTTATGTGGCCTAGATCTTGTTTCTCTGGTCCTTCCCTCCCACCCCCATGTCAGAAATTCTCCAGGCTGCTCCATGAATTCCTTTTATGTCTATGCCAGAAAAAAAAAAAGCCTAGGTTTTATCATTTGCAGCAAGATCCTGACTAATCCGATATTGAGCACAGGTGGAATGTGGAGAAATGCATCCGGATTTAGACTACAAAAACCTAAGCTCAAGTCTCAGGCACTTGTGGGACTTGTCTGTCTTGCCTAAACTCAATGTGTGTCTGCAAAATGGTTGTAATGATCTTTACTTGTGGAGGCAGCAGGGAGAAAGTCATACAAATTACAAAGGCAAGTCCCTCGTGAAAGGCAATAGAAACTTTTAATGGGAAGTCATGACACAGCCATGCTACCAGTCACATGCTAATACAAACTGCCCTTGCTTTTAACTGCTAAGCAGTTGGGAAATTTGCATTACCCAGACTCCTTCAAGGCAAAAAGCAAAGCAAAACAAAATATAATGTGTTCTTTTATTGTACCACTGAAGATTGAATTTAATGCCTCACACTTGCTAGGCAAGCACTACCACTTAAGCTGTGGCCTCAGCTATTTGGCTTTACTGGTTTTGTTTGTTTGTTTTTTGTTTGTCTGGGTTTTTTGGTTAGGCCTGTTGCTTTTTCCTAAGCCAGTCTTGGACCAGGATCCTCCTACCGCTGCCTTCCAAGTAGGTGGGATTATAGTTGTCACCATGTTTCAACTTAACAAAATCTTGAAGGCACTTGCACCCAAAAGTTTCAGTGAGTCCATTCAGTGGCCTTTTCTGAGAATGAATAAGTATATGACAGCAGGAAGAGGGGAAATAGAGACATATCAGATATCTCCTGCCTATCTGAATGGCTAGTGGTAGGACAGCAATACTAATAATAGTAGCAGCAGTAGGAGTACCATTCAAACATATCATCCTAGCATAGTGGGATTTGGCAAAACATTACTCACAAGCCAAATCTGGCCCACAACTTTTTTAAATAAAGATTTATTGGAACACAGTCATGCCCATTTATTTGCTGCTTTGGGGCAAAGATAAAGCCTGGAACAGAGCCCATCATAGACCCCAATGCCTAAAATTAAATTAAAATTAAATGTGCGTGTCTCTTACTAGAAAAAGTTGCCAACCCCTGTTCTAAAAAGATAGACCTGGGAGATGGATACCCATTTGTAGATTTTACCCATTTGTAGGTTGAAAAACTAAGGGTCAAAGGTAGGAGCATATTCTAAGACCCAAAGGTAGTAAGGCTCAATCACAAATTTGAACCCAAAGACCAGGCTTCCATCACTCAGTTTTAAACTCACTATTGGTTTGTTTGAGTAATGTTTCCTTTTTTCCTTTTTGGCTATGTCCTCAGGGGAGGCTGGTGCCTGGCAGACACCTCTTCACTCTTTTATGGACGTGTCCACTTCCTGCCTCTTGGCTGTCCATCAGAACTGGATATTTCTTCCCCAAGCTCACTTGATGACAGACTTCCTGTCCTCAAAATCAACTGGTTCTAAATGATGGGAGATTCGTGTAGATTTGGAAGGTGGATCTAGGGTCCCAGAAAAACTCACCAGGAAGGGCTGGCTTTGCAGAAACTCTTCCTTTTGGACTGTCATCTCCAGGACATTTGCTCACGTGGCTTTGGTGTCCCTGTATCACACCCACACTTCAGGGAACCCTCGGCTCCAGATGGTATTTTGGTATGTTGCTCTACTTATGTGAGTCCAAGGCTTGTTTGGGATAGATTAATCTTTGCCAGACTGTCACTAGTACCACAGCATATGGTTCCCCAGAAAGGGATTCTCAGGGTGGGCTCCTACTCACTACCTGTCAGGACAGAACTAAAAAGGGAGAGAGCCAGAGGATGGCCACTCAGAAGAACCAACAATCTCTGTTCTGCCACCCTCCCGGTTCAATCTCTTCTTCACACCTGTGGTCTTCAATTGGCTTTTGTCATCTTAATTCTAAGGTCATGTAACATTTACGTGTTGGGGAAAACAGATGCCAAGAGACAGTCTGGGAACCCTGGCAGATGGGTCTGCAGATAAAGAGTTGGGGCATTGGTGTGAAGCATGCAAGAACTGATTTTGAGGCCTGTGTTCTGCTCAGAAGCCTCTCCCAAGCAAATGAATGCATATAGAATGATACTTATTATCCAATTCCCACCTTCCCTCCCTGCCACCAGTCAGAATTAACTAATTTATCATCTCAGAGTTTGCCAGAAGGATCCCCTGTCATACTTAATTCCCAAAGATAGACAAGTGAATGCCAGACTTCTTGGCCTCTGCATGCCTCCATCCCACCCCCAGGATTTTTCTTGTTTCCAAAATTTCCCTCCATGTAATCTTGGAAATGGTAGAGCAGCAGAACACCAACCCAGGAGATTCTGCATCTACAGAGCCTTAGAGCCAGGAGACATGCATGAGGCAGACAGCACTAGCAGCAAAATTCTGTCTCCAAAATAGAAGGTGGAGGGTTCTGTAGAGAATCTCTCGGTTGGCCTTATATCTTGGATAAATTGCATGTTGGAATTTAATTTGGAATCCCTGCTGTTTCCTTGATGAACACAAACCACACTGCAATTAGAGTGATGAAGCGGGCTGCGGCTGCTCCTGACAAGGGTGATCTGTCTGAGAAGGAAAGGCGGGGGACAGGCAGTTGGCAGGCAGGTGTCTGGTGGACCCAAGCTGGGCATGTTCTTCCATCTCTCCCCATAAAGTCTCAGGGGAAAAAAGTTGCCCACTCTAGCAGCTCAGAGGGCTGAATGGAGGGGAGGCTTTCAGACTTCCTTGGATTTAGTCCCTAGCTTTTTGTCCCATGTATTTTTGTGCCTACAGCTGATTTAGCTCACGACTCTGATCTCGGAATCTTGCCTTCTCCACTATCCCACTATGGAAGCAAAGAAGCATCACTGAACACTTACTGTGCTAACTGGCTTTCCAAAGGCATTATCTCACTTAATCCTCATGAACTAGGCACCCTCTTCATCTCCACTTCGCAGATGAGGAACCTGTGACTCAGATTAAATCAAATAACTGGCATACAAGCTCATGCAACTCATGAGTGGTAGGGTAGGTAGAAGCTGAACCGAGCGGTCTATGTCCAGGTTCATCTTCCACTTTACCTATACACTTCCCAAGGCCCTAGCCTTCCCCTGAGACAGAGCTGGCCTCTCCACGATTGTCTCCCACCCCCTACCAACACAATTCCAAATTAGCTCATTGAAAGGGAAACCAGCTCTCCCTTCACCAGTTACTCCCCACAAGAGGATGACTACCTTACCTGATGGATGTAATTAAGAGTTGGGCATTCATAGCCACGTGGAACAGGTACATCTTTAGAAGGATAGATGACTCTGGAAAGGTCTTAGTAGAAGTCAGAGCCAGGGGCAGACACTCCTGGTCCAGATCCTCCACCTTGGACAAGACAGGAAGGTCAGCATGGCTGCTTTTGCAGAGAGACAGCAGGTGGAGGTAGATAACTGCCTCATTTTGGCCGCAGGCCTAGACAGCATACTCTCTAAACTGATTCTGTTTGGTTCTTTGTGTTGATTGATACATTATGGGTCAAAGTTCAGGAAAGGAAGGAAGAAGCTATTGGTTCAACCTAACTCCCAATATCCAGGTGCTGGGTCTGGGGATCCTTGCTTCCAGGCTGTAGTGCTCACAGAAGATCATTCCAGAAAGCACCTATGACACCCAAGCAAAGAATACTTCCCACTGAGCTCCAGCACAGCCTGTTCCCTAACACTCCAAATCTATACCATCAGAGAGGGAGACCCAGCAATATCACAGAGCCAAGAGCCCAGATAGCACAGAGATCATTCCGCTGAACAGTTCGAGTAGAATCAGTGCCTCTCAGAACAGCAGAGCAAGCACTGATCTCATAGTAGATCCAATAGTAAATTCTAGCTCTGTACCTAACTTGTGGGGTGGCCTTTCTGGGTTAACGCCCACATAGATAAAATATGAATGTGAAATAAGTAACTTTTTTGGGGAGGAGGGGGTCGGTTGTAGGGCCTGAACTCTGGGCCTGGGTGCTGTTCCTGAACTCTTCAGCTGAAGGCTAGCACTCTACCACTTGAGCCACAGTGCCACTTCCGGCCTTTTCTGTTTATATGGTGCTGAAGAATCGAACCCAGTATCTTGTGTATGCAAGGCAAGCACTCTACCACTGAGCTACATTCCCAGCCCGAAATAAGTAACTTTTAAGGTATTAGAATTCTATAGTTCTTCTCGTCGAGGGATCCCAAATTCCATGATGACCCTGGCTGGATGTCTCATCCAATCATTCATTCTACAATCACATAACATGGGCCTGCAGTGTACTAAATGTGCCAGGAGACAGGAATTCATTGTAGAAAAGGAGCATTTCTAGTCTTGTGAGGTCACCATCAAAAAACAAAAGGGAAAAACCAGAAAACCAAATTAGCCCACCAATCATAGCATCCTATGATCAGTATAATGAGAGCTCAGCAGTACTCAGGAGCTAACTGTAAAGCCACTCTTAGCACCTCTTGATTTTGCTGTAGTGGAGGTCTCTCCATTAGGATGGAAATTGGACTGCTTGACTGAGACCAAAATATCATGTGTTCAAACAAGGTAGATGCTTGAGTGTTGCAAACAGAAGGCTTCTGGCTTCCAGCTTCCAGCTGCTGTGATGCCTTCCACAATCTGATTCCTCCATCCTGTGTTTCTGTCATCTTTGCATGTTACCCTTATCCACAAAAATGTTTGCCACCATATTTACTTACAAAAAGAGGAAGAGGAAAGAAGGAGGATGCAATCCGGAAGTAGTACACTCCAGTTCCCCTACATTCTACTCGCCAGAGCTTAGTCCTACTGCCATATATAGCTGGAAAGGAAGTGGAAGTGTAGCCTTCTCTGGACAGCAATGTCAAACACCAGCTAAAATCCAGGATTCTGTTACTATGTAAGGGAGAGTGTAAAGTAAGGAATCATAAGCCACTGCTGTCATACTTTCTTCTTCCTTCTTTTTAAATGTTAACTCAAAAATAGAGTGTTAAATCCAGGATGTAATCAAGTGCTATCACAGTCCCAGAGGGCAGAGTCTACATCCTTAAAGCATGTGGACTAGCTAGAAATCAAAGAGTTCGGTACTGTAGGATTGCCTGCAGTGCCTCCAAGGAAGAGGGCCAGTCAGGGAAGTCACTACTCCAGGTTATTTCAAACAAAAAAGGCAGTTAGTATAGAGCAATTGGTCATCCAAGTGTTGGAAGAACTGAGAAGTTTAACAAGCCAGATATTAGCAACAGCAAGAGACTATTTCACTCCCAGGTAGGAGGAGACATGACAAGATACAAACTATGGTGGGCCATGACACAGAAAGAAGGGCTGTGAGCAGGAATAAGAACCGAAGAGGAGGGGCAGCCACAGCCACAGCAGCCAGGCACCCAAGGAAACGCGAAAGATGGAAAACATTCTGGCTTTTCGTCTCTTCCCACCTTAATCAACGCCAACCATTGGTCCAAGTTAGCAGGGAGCCAGCTGGCAAGAGATTCCTGAAATGGAATTTTCTGCAGTATGGGACAGGGAGAGGGAAGTACGTGAAGGATGTGAGAGCAAACAGACCAGCATAGGGCAAGAACAACACACACACACACACACACACACGCACGCACGCACGCACACACACACACACACACACACACACACACACACACACACCATTACTCTTACAGTGGACTATTATAGGAAGATAAATCATATTTTGCCCAGACTAGAATTATTAATAGAACATAGAATTTTTATTTTTGTGGACTTTGACAGAAATTAGATTTCTGATTTCAGAAAAAGTAAAGCACATTAGGCAGTAAAAAAAAAAATCCATGGTATTTGCCCTAATTGCCGTTTTATGAGATATCATAAGTATGATGGCTTAAACTTGTTACTTCACAGTTTTGGAGAGCAGAAGTACAAATTGTGGCTTGCTGAGATAAAATAAACGTGTACAAAAATCCCTTCTACCTTGTTTACATACAATAGACTGAAACTCTCTCATCCTGCACAAAATTCAACCCCAAATAAATCAAAGATTTTAATGTAATCTCTGAAATTTCCAAACTACTGCTGGAAAACATAGGGAAATCTCCAGAAGATACAGGCACAGATAATTATTTTCTGAATAGGACTCCGATTGCTCAGAAAATAAGAACAAGAATTGACTGATGGGACTGCATCAAATTAAAAAGTTTATGTATGGCAAAAGTAACAATAATCAAAACTGAGGGAAAACCCACAGAATGGGATAAAACCTTTGCCAGCCATTCAGCAGATATTGACTGATATCCAGAATATACAAAGAACTAAAATAATTACCAGTAAGTGACCAATAACCCAGTTAATAAAAGGACAAATTGAACAGACAGTTCTCAGAAGAAGAAATATAACTGGCTAGTGAATACCTGAAGAAATATTCAACCTGCCGATCCATAAAGGAAATACAAATCAAAACTATACTAAGATCCTGTCTCACACCAGTCAGAATAGATGTTATCAAGAAAATGAACAAGTGCTGGTAAGGATGTGAGAAAAAGTAACCTCATATATATCTGTGGGAAGGTAAACTAGTACAAACTCTAGAAATTAGTATAAAGGTAGCTCAAACAGCTAAAAATAAATCTACCTTATGAACCCACCATACCAATCTTGAGCATTTATCTGGGGGACTGTAAATCAATATGTAAGGAAGATTCCTGCATTCTCATGTGTATTTCAGTTCTGTTCATAATAGTCAAATTGTGGGATCAATGGAGTGCCCAACAATGAATGGATAAAGAAAATATGATACCTGTATACTGTGGTATGTTACTCAAGCTATAAAGGAAAATGTAATTATGGGCATTTTTTAGAAATGAATGGAACTGGTGACCATTATGTTGATCAAGATAAGCCAACCTCAGAAGGCTAAATATTATTGTTTTCACATTTGTGGAATCTAGACAGATAAAATTGATACATACATAGATAAGATAGATTATAGATAGATAGATAATAGGTACATGGATGATAGA
This sequence comes from Dipodomys spectabilis, assembly GCF_019054845.1. Lineage (NCBI taxonomy): Eukaryota > Metazoa > Chordata > Mammalia > Rodentia > Heteromyidae > Dipodomys > Dipodomys spectabilis. Next base: position 3,283,621 of record NW_024870822.1, on the reverse strand, counting down.
TGATAGATAAACCACAGTTTTAACTGTGGGATTGTTTGAGGGAACAAGGGAAAAGAAAGAGAAAAGGACAGAAAATAGCAATATCAAAATACAATGCATCTACATGTATCTCAAAGAGGCATTACTACTAAGAGCCTAAGTTTCTGGTCATTATGCTGGAATATCTTCTGGAATTTGCATTCCAGAATGAGAAGACCAAAAAGCATTAAATCTCCCAGAGTAGAAAGGCCAGAGGAGGAATGCTCCAAAAGTAGTGACCCAAGGAATATCACCAGTATCCAAAATTTGTTTTATGTGCAACATTAGTGGAGTTGGAATGTGATCTCAAGAGGCACCATACACACCACAAACTGAGCCTTAGCCCACTCTTCATTGATCACCCTCCCTCAAACGCATTTATCATGATCAGATCCAGCCCAGTCCCCATAGCAAGGCTCCTTTTGTTTTTCCTTTTGGCTTTTTTTACAAAGAGAAAAATAACACCTTCCCTGGGCTTCTATAGCTCAAAGTTTAGAGATCAGACTAATCCATTGATATAAGAAATAGTTATTGAGCACCAACTGTGTGCTAGGCACTGTTCTGGATATCAGAAATCCAAGTGGGAGCAAAACAAATTTAAAAAACAAAAGTCCCATGGGCTGGGAAGGTGGCTCAGTGGTAGAGCGCTTGCCTTGCAATGCATGAGGCCCTGGCTTCGATTCCTCAGCACCACATAAGAAAAAAGCCAGAAGTGGCGCTGTGGCTCAAGTGGTAGAGCGCCTAGCCTTGAGCTGAAGAGCTGAGGGACAGCGCCCAGGCCCAGAGTTCAGGCCCCATGACCGGACCCAAAAAAACAAAAGTCACTGCCCTCCTTTTTTCTCCAGTGAAGAGACAGGCAATAAATGAAGCAAACTGGTAAAATACAATTATTGCTACATAGTGGTCCATACTCCTCGGAAAGTTAATTGTCCTATAGTCATGGTGATATATTTCCACCAGAATTATCTTTAAACCTGCTTCATCCATCAATGACAGTTCTAAAATCTTGGTATGAAATAAACCTAAAGCTAAGTTTTAGACTTGATGAATGACACTTCGCTTCAATGAACACAACTTGGAAAGCTAGCCAATCAGCAGTGGCCTCATGGTGCAAAAGGCAACTAATCCTGGATGGAGTCATTTCTATGAAGACATTTCTGAGGCTGATGTCAACTCACTCCTTCCTCTAAAACCAGAGTAATCCAAAATGCTTGCCCAGCAATTCCATAAAGGTTCTTCACGTTACTTTGCTCAGAGAAATTTGCCCTACCAGCATGACTCTATTTCTTTTTTTTTCTTCTTTTAGTCATGGGGCTTGAACTCTGCTCGGGCGCTGTCCCTGCACTCTTCAGCTCAAGGTGAGCACTCTACCACTTGAGCCACAGTGCCACTTCCGGTTTTCTGGTGGTTAATTAGCAATAAGAGTCTCACAGACTTTCCTGCCCAGGCTGGCTTTGAACCATGATCCTCAGATCTCAGCCTCCTGAGTAGCTAGGATTACAGGCATGAACCACCAGTGCCTGGCTATGACTCTTTTAATATCACTAAAACTTAAGATGATATTCAGATTTTGAATGGTAGAATCTGCCTTTTGACAACTGTGAAGGTCCCAGTGAAATTATTTTAAGATTCTAAACCGGTGACCCATTCCATGGAGCTCTTGATCAGCCAGGTGCCCTCGCCATGTGCTTGGTACCAGGGCACTTATTTTAAGAATGTTCTCTGACATCCTTCTGGAAAAATGCCTTTGCTGATTTTATTTTTATTGTCCCAGATTGTATAGCTAATTTTTCTTTGTTCGTGAAAATTAGACTTGTTTGTATAACTAGAGCTTTTTTTATATATCATTTGCCACTAATCTTATTCTCTTCGTGCTTGCTTTGTTTTGTTTAACTATTTGCACTAGGTCTTATCTTGTGCGGGTTTTGTTTTGATCTGGGCTGTCATCTGTCTGTTGGATGCACAGGGAATTCTCTACAAGGAGAGCTTGAAAGCCCATGAGAACTGCAAGGGGGAAGTCTAGAAAGCCAACCACCAAATAATGCAAGAGTGATCAGTCCAGTTTTACTCCTGGTTCTCTTCAAAATCATAGAGGACACTTCCTGTCTTGCCAATTTATAAAAATAGGTTCACATTGCTCAGCAGTCTATTCCGAGACTCATGATTGTTGACTCACTGAACACATGGTCTCTCCCTAGCCTCTGCTTTGTTGGGAATCTGAAACACCCTACATAAAGCACCCACAGTTTTGACCCACGGTGCAGGTCTCTTTGTTATGATTCAGTTATGTGAAAGCTTCAACCTCTACCTGACTGTATTAGCTTTCCTCCACTGTGACAAAATACCTGAGATAATCCACTTATAAGGAGGAAAGACTTATTTGGACTCACAACTTCAGAGGTTTAAGCCCAAGGTTGCTTGGCCTTGCTGTTCTGGGCCTGTGATTACACAGTACCTTGTGGCAGGAGACATGGTAGAGCAGGTATTCACTTCTTAGCCACCAAGAAGCAAAGAGAAAAATAAAGGGGGCTAGGCTCCCAATGTCCCTTTCAAAGGGAACACCCCTAGCGACCTAATTTCCACTAGGTCCCACCTCTTAAAGGTCACAAGCACCTGCCAAACACACCAGAGGCTGGCAACTGAGCCTTTTAACACCTGAGCCTCTAGGAGACCCTTATTCAAAGGATAGAACTGGCAAAATTTCTCCTTATGCAAATCTGCATTCCACTTGGTAAGCACAAGTGTTTTACTTGGCATACAAGTTTGCTAGAACTGCCAAGCCAAAGTATCACAGGCTGGGTGCTTAAACCACAGAAATTCATTTCCTCACATCCCTAGAGGCTAGAATTCCAGACTGGTTTCTCTGAGGCCTCCACATTTCCCTATGGCCTTCCCTCTGTGTCCACGTGGGACCTAATCTTCTCATAAGGCGATGATGATCATGTCTTAATTTCTTTACCTCTTTAAGGAACCAGTACTGAGGTACTAGCGATTAGCAGTTCAACATATGAATTTTAGGGAGACATAATTCAGTCCATAATACTTGAACTAATGGGTCATTTTGGGGAGGGATATTTTGACATATCATTAGTAAGAAATGAATGTACTTAATAAAAGTTCTTTAAAAATTACAAGCAAAACATATATTCAGATTTTAAGCAGGGCACCAGTAGCTCCCATCTGTAATCCTAGCTATTTGGAAGGCTGAGACTGGGAGGATCGTGGTTCAAGGCAAGCCCAGGCAGAACAGTCCATAAGATCATTTTTTTTTAGGTCTGAGACCAGGTCTTGAATTTAATACCCACCAATTTCACTCATTAGCTATTGCTCAACCAACAGACCCATGCCTCCAACCCCGTAAGACCATTTCTTCAACCAAGAGCTGGATATGGGGGCTGGGAAGGTGGCTCAGTGGTAGAGCACTTGCCTTGCATGCCTGAGGCCCTGGGTTCAATTCCTCAGCACCACATAAGCAAAAAGAAAAAAGCCAGAAGTGGTGCTGTGGCTCAAGTGGTAGAGTGCTAGCCTTGAGCTGAAGAGCTGAGGGACAGAGCCCAGGCCCAGAGTTCATGCCCCATGACTGGAACCCCCCCGCCAAAAAAAAAGAGCTGGATATGGTAGGGTAGTAGAATGTGTACCTGTTAGTTTGACAGGAAGGCTAAAATATGTAGCTCATGGGACAGGTTTATGCCTGGCAGGAAGCAAAGCCCTGTCTCAAAACTAATCACCATTGTTGGGTGCCTGTGGCTTACACCTGTAATTCTAGCTACTAAGGAGGCTGAGGATCATAGTTCAAAACCAGCCCACACAGGAAAGTCCATGAGACTCTTATCTCCAATTAATTACTAAAAAAAAAAAAGTGGAGCTGTGGCTCAAGTGGTAGAGCACTAGCCTTGAGCAAAAGAAGCTCAGGAACAGTGTGAAGCCCTGATTTAATCCCCAGAACTAGTAAAGTAGTAATAATAATAACAACAACAACAATAATAACTATAAAGAAAGGGTAGAGGCATGGCTCAGTAGTGTGAGGATTTCCTTGAAAGAGTGAGGCCCTTAGTTCAAAACCCAGTACTTCCCCCAAAAAACACTAATAGTCAGGTTTTTTACAAAGAACTGAAAGGTATATGCCAAGAACTGAAACTGAAAAACTCCTGACTGTAAGAGAGTCTATTTCCAAGACTCTATGTCACCTCTGCTCAAATTTTGAGACATTTGTCTTCTGAGCACCACAGTCTGCTTTCTCATCACCTCCTACTAGTGTCCCCGCTCCCTCTGTAATTTCTCCTGACCTTCTAAATGACTTTGTCTTAGGAAACGAACAACTATACTACCAAATTTCTCCTGAAAACTGCCAGACCAGAAGGCATATCTACAGAAGCTGAAGTTCAACCATGATCTAGAGTCAAACTGAGGGCTTATAAATTAAAGCATATTTACAAACTTCAGAAAGGAAGAATTCAGGATTTTGCTACACTATTTGTCAAAGCATTAAAAGCATCAGTGTAGGAGATGTAAGCAGAGAAACCAAATAAGCTAGAGAAAGTTACTAAAGCGGGGAAAGTTACTAAAATGAGACTGTTTCAAGAGGGCTTTTCTTCTTGAAAAGCGGTGGCATGCTGGTAAATGCTGAACTACCAACTCTCTGGGGAGTATGGGTAAACGGTAAGTTGTAGCATGTGCCAGGTTCCATGGTATAAATATTCTCATTGGGTCCAGTTTCAAGATAATAATGTCATTGAGTGTGACACTGGGGTGAAGCTCTCCTGGGCCAATACACGCCAGATCTAGCACACCATTGCTTCAGGGCAGCTGGCACAAAGATTTGGATTGCAAACCAAATAAGGATGAAGCAGCAGGGACTTCAGGAACCTTTCCAACACTACGCTGGTGTGAACCTTTGACTGAAGTCAAGAAACAATCTCTCTCTCTCTCTCTCTCTCTTTTTTTGTAATACCCACTTACCTGAAATAGGAAGACAGAAAAGAAATAGATTGGCATAAAAAGTTGCACATTTCAAAATGTTCAAACATATAATCCTATGTAGAATTAAATTATCTAGATGTGGGAATAAAACCTAGTTTCCTGGATTAAACAACTGGCTCATAAATCAAAGCATGCTCTGCTCAAGAACCCAGGGCTTGCAGAGAGATCACTGAAGATGTTCAAGTAGAAGGACCCTTGGAGAAGGAATATACCGTGGTTTTGTAGAAACTGAAGGACACAACTACCCAAAATCTGCCCAGTGCTGCCTCCCAGAGAGACATTAGCACCTAGCCACACCTACCCCTAAACTCCACAATTAGCAGTTATTTTCTCTCTGGAGCCAGAACCCATTATTCATGTGGTCTAAGAGAAGCTTCTCTGTAGAAGCTGAATTTATACTATGGTTTTATCCTCTCACCCTTCTAGCTAGTATGTGACTCGGGTACATGGTCAGGTGCTCTAGCCCCTTGGTTTAATGATGACCATGGAACCCAACCGCAGCATCTCTTCAGTGGAGCTGTTAAGCTAGTTGCTAGTGAGAAAGTATCCTTTCTCTTTATGCCTGGCTTACTTCAGCTATGTTATTGCCTCTGCTTCTATTTTTCCTGCATCGCATTTTTCAACCATCCTTCTCCCTCTTCTCTCTACTTCATGAGTGCTACTTTCTCATGATAGCTCCAGGCCTTCCTAGTTCATAGGATCTCTACTTTTGTCTATGGCCTTTACTCTGTGGAGTGTTCCTCTCCTGCCTAGTCTAACTCAGAAAGACAGGGAGCATATGTATTTTTGTGCACTTCTGTGATCCAGGGCCTGAATCAGTTCTGAAAATATTTCATTACCATGTACTAAGAAATGAGATCTAATGGGGTCTTCCTCATCTCTATTTTGGGGCAGGCATTCCCTCTGGCCCAATGCGATTTGGCAGTGGTATAGATGTGTAGCAGGGCCACCCATGTACAAGGAATTTTCTGTAGGTAATGGAAGCTTCCTAGACAGATGGGAGTACAACTTGTATTCCAATATGGCCCCAGTGATCTTTGTCTCCTGGTATTTATGCCCTGTGTATTATGTCCTTCCCCCAAATGTGGGCTGGATTTGTGCTTTTCGTTCTAATAGAACATACAAATGTGATGGGATGTCACTCTGGAGATCAAGCTCGAAAAGACAATGACTATCTTACTGACACCTTATTTCCGGCTCTTTTTATATGTTTACCTGATGCAGAAGGCCACCTGGCATGGAAGTGTGGGCAACCTCCAGCCAATAGCAGGAAAGTAATTTTAACCAACAGTTTTGTGACTTGGGACATATTCCTTCCCCCTGGAAAGCCTTCAAATTAGACCTTGGCCTCAACTGGCTCCCTGGTGTTAGTCTTTGAGAAGGCCTAAAGCAGAAGACCCAGCTACAATCGTGCCTCAATTTCTGATCCACACTAACTAAGTAAGTGTTGTTATTTTAAGCCAACAAAGTTTGGAGATAAATTGTTATGCATCAATAGCTAGCTAGCTAGATATACTAAATGATATCTCATCTCAATGCCTTTATTAATATGACTTTTTAAGTTGCCGCTCCGTTAAGCATCCAGGGCTGGATTTTCAGGTAACAGAGGTAGCGCTTCAAACTTTGGGTTTCAAGGGCCAGTAGGAAGTAGGAAGTAGGAAGCCTGATCAGATGTTCATAGACGATCTCCTTCTTGAGTTCTGTGTGCAAAGAGGAGATAGAAGTTCACCAAATCCTGGGACCTTGTGTCACCAGCCCTTGGAGGCAAGGCGTCATTGCCTTGGAAATGGGTGAAAAAACCCCTGAATAGTGGCCTCGGACCAGCAGATACCAATGGCAGTGAAAAGGTGACTTGTGTTGGAACCTAATCCTCATCTGTCACTGTCAGAGAATGGTTTGTACACTGGCTTAGGAAGGCCCACAGGGACCCCACATTTGAGCCCATGAAGCAAAACCCAAGCTGCAGGTAAGTTCGAAGCCACCTGATATATTTCTGTTTCATCCCCTTAGGGAGACCCTGTTCAGAAAGCCCAGGAGTTGTGACCCCAGGACCCTTCTGACATGTAGCCAAAGCTAAGACATGAAATGTCCAGCAAGGGACTGGCAGAGGGTAAGCCTCTTCCCATCTCCCTTAGAACGGCTGTCTCCTTGGGAATGTTAAACACTCAGCTGAGGCCCCAAACAGAAGAAAAACAAATCACAGCCATTGAGAGTGTCTCTACTTGCCATCCAACACATTATGTGGTTCCTTAGAGGGTAGCTTAGAAACTCAGGGCAAAAGAGACAAAGGGCTAATGTTTACATCCTCTGTGGGTTGGGGGATAGGGGGCGGGGCTGGGAAGCTGCCTCAGTACTTTCAGAGGTCAGGGCAGTCCCTCTCTTGGGTCCTTTCTGTGTTGAGATCCCTTTCCTGTCTTTACCTCTGTGCTGCAGGATAAAGTATAGCTTACAGGCCCTGGTGTGTCTGCAGAATCTGCCATCACATCACCCTGGTTAAGTCTAGGAGATTCCAGAGTCGTTTCTGGCTCTCCCTGGAACAACTCAGAGATCAAAGTAGTCCAGTGGTCACTGTCTTTCTTTAGGCTATGCAACTGAGGGGCTCTGAGGAGATACTCCAGGGCAGCTTTGTACAGTGGAAAACAGAGGTACTAGGGACAGAAACCTGCCCCAGCCACCTCAAGGTGACCTTGAGTAAATTACCTTTAGCCTCCCTGTCCCCTTTTGTGCATATATATGTAATGCATTTGCTTTGTACCAGCACCTACTTTGGAGGGCTCTACAGGGTTGGCACTCAAGAGAGATGAGTGAGATAATTGCTTTAGGCACAAAATTTAGAGACATGTCAGAAAGCTCAGGAGCCAACATAATTCATATCCTAGTGTGGCTGTGCTCCAGGGGCTCATACCTGTAATTCTAGCTACTCAGGAGGCAGAGATCTGAAGACTGCAATTAAAAGACAGCCAGGGCTGAAATGCATGAGCCTCTCCAATGAAATTCCAATTAACCACCAAAAAGCCAGAGGTACATCTGTGCCTCAAGTGGTGGAGCACCATCCTTGAGTGAAAAAAGATAAGATATAGTGCCCAGACCCTGAAGTCAAGCCCCAATACCGAACACACACACACACTCCAGTATAATATTTTTTGTTTAAATTTTTATTGTTTGTGAGGCTTGAACTCAGGGCCTGTCCCTGTTCCTCAGCTTTTTGGCTCAAGGCTAGTGCTGTAACACTTTCAGCCACAGCTCCACTTCCGGGTTTTTGGTAACTGATTGGAGATAAAGAATCTTTCATCCCCTGACTGGCTTTGAACCACAATCCTCAGATCTTAGTCTCCTGAGTAGCCAAGATTATAGGTGTAAGCTAATAGCGAGCACCCAGCCTGGTGCAATATTTTTAAAAATCAAAATGCATTCAAAAAATTCATGGTAAACAAAATACCACAATTCTAAACAAAGGTGGAATCTGCCTAGTAAGTGGATGTGAATGTTAGTAGCCTTTGTGAGGTGTTTTTAGGAGACTGGGAAGGAAAGTTATAGTCTCATGAAAAGTCCCTCCTGGACAGATTTGGCCCAAGCTCAAACACTGTTTAGTGCAGTGGTTAGTTGTATAAGCAGGAAGGACCAACAGACACAGGACTGAGTCTTACATTTTCTATTTACCACGTCTGTTGCTTTGGATGACTGGTTATCACGCTAAGCCTCAGTTTCCCTATGTGTAAGTTCATGTTAATGAAGATAACACTATTTCTACTAGAGAGTTTTGCAATGCAAAATGCCTGACTCATACCATGTGCTCAGTCACTGTAGTTGTCATTATGGGATCATTTAATAGACATCAGAATAATGTGAAAAATTCCCTTAGCTGGGCGGAGGATAAAACAGGCTGGCATTTTGTGGCTGCCTGCTTACTGCCTTTGTGAGTTCTCCTGATAAGCTGTATCTGCCTGTCTCTCTTGTTAATCAAGTATGCAGCTGCTTGCCTTGAGCGGCCTTTACTGCTGTGTCTGCTGCCATCTGGATATCAGAAGGAGCACAGAGACAGCCCAAGCTGAAGCAGGACCAGCTGGGGCAGAGGATGGAAGAGGCCAGGCTGCAATCTGTTTGCTGCACATGCATTTGAGGCCCCTGGCTGTTGGCAAGGAATAAAATAGCAACCCTAGGATACAGCCAGACACTCTTTGCCTTCCCCTTAGCATGCAGGAAACATGGGGTTTCGTTTTGGTTTGGTTGCTCTTACTTTAGCTTGCACTCAAGCCCTAGGCACTGTCCCTTAGTTTTTCTGCTCAAGGCTTGGAACTCTACCATTTGAGTCACTGCTATACTTCTTGCTTTTTGGCGGTTACTTGGAAATAAGAGTCTAAAGGACTGTCTTTCTGGCTTGCTTTGAACCATGAATCTCAGATCACTGTCATCCAAGTAGCTAGGACTACAGGTGTGAGCCGCTAGTGCCTGGCCTGTTGGCCCAGTTTTGATTAGGGATCTGCACTAATAGCTTAAACTGTCCAATTTCAGAAGAGCTGAGGGTCCAGGTGACCTTAAAAAAACAAAGGAGAAGAGAATTTGGGGTAGGCTTTTTTCCTCTTAGTGCCTCTGACATTGGATGAAAGAGGAAGGTGTTCATTTGGTGAACTCCAGGCTTACACAGAGTCAGGGTGCCTGATGCATGGGATGAGGAAGCTGCACAGTAGCAGAGGTTCAGAACTCTCAGACTTCAACGTGTATCAGGACCATCTGGGGCCAGGTATAATCCTAGCTACTCAGGAGGCTGAAATCTGAGAATCACAGTTCTATGCCAACCCAGGCAGGTAAAGTCCATGAGACTGTTATCTCCAATTAGTCATCCAAAAAAAAAAAAAAAAAAAAGTGGTGGGGTGGCTTAAGTGGTAGAATGTCAGCTTTGAGTGGAAAACCTAAGGGACAATGCCCAAGGCCCAGTATCAGCGCGCACACAGACACACACACACACACACACAGACACACACACACACACACTCACACACACACAAACAAATCACCTATCCAGGAGACTCTAAAACAGAGCTCAACATTATCAGGTCTGTGGTGTCATCCAGGAATCTGCATTTCTAACAAGTTCCTAGATGATGACAATACTAGGCTCCAAGGACCATTGATTTGTGGGTGGTTTTTTAGTAGAGCTTCCTTGTTTGGAGTTCTTTGCACTGGCTGCCAACCTTTAAAAACTTAATCTCTGTATGAGTCAGTTTCTTTTTCTATGGAGTGGGGATGAGAATGACAGTATTCACCCTATTGCATTTCATATGAGAATGAAACAAATTATGAATATAAAATGCTCTGAGGACACACTTGAAATACATTAGCCATTGCAGTCCTCAATATTTAAACATTTTGCAATAAGCACTGTCACGTGTGCTCTCTTATAAACAAACTAGGAAAGGTGAGTAGGTAAAGCTCACTTTGCATTTCTGCCTACACAAAATATTTGCATTTCATTTCAAGGGGCTTACAGGCCCCCAGAAGTTCATCCTTCTTTCTGCTTCTACTTAAGTAGATTATAATAACTATCATTTTACAGTAGTTCTCCCTTTTTTAGAATTCACAATTTAAAAAAAAAAAACAACAAAAAAACACCCGAACCTTCTAACAGCTAATAGCCTCTTTTCAGCCTCTTCTCTGTTGCAGGCCTGTAGCAGGTAATATACATTTTAAATTACTTCAAAGGCAGATGTCATCATTCCTATTTGACAGACAATATGACTAAGTGTCAGAAAACATGCCAAGTTGAGTGTTTGAGTCAGGACTTGGTCACAACACCACTGTTCTCTGCCTTAGAGTGATTAATATTGAGAAACGTAGCTAGTGATGACTAAGAGATCATGATGGTTGGGGAATTCAAGGTTGCTCTTGACTTCCTAGAACTTACATGTAACTGAAGAATCAGTGTGAACACATAAGACTGAAAATACAAGTCAGTGTAAAGCACTTCCCTAGCATGTTCAATGTCTTGAGCTCAATCTCTAAGACTGATATCTGACTGTCTGTCTGTCTATCTATCTATCTATCTATCTAATCATTTGTTGGTCTATCTATACACACACACACACACACACACACACACACACACACACACACACACACACACACTAACTTATCATTACAGACCAGGAATGAATGTGACAGAGAATTGCTATGGTTCACCTGATATTTATTTACTTTCACATTTTCCAGAATACCTTGCAGCTACATTAGGGCCATGAATGTGGCTGGGCATGACAGAAGTGCCCTTTCACCCTGTCATAGAGTCTTTTCTTTCCCTTGTCTTGTAGCAGTTATTTAGGAAGTTGCATGCTCCGGATGACATGATGGAGGAAAATTGCTCACCGATGATCACATTGAGGCAGGAAGGGAAAACAAAACCTATTTAGGATATGCTATAAGATTTCTGTCTCTTGTAGCATAATCTTATCTCTCATGCTTAGTCAAACAGGATTGTCATATTTGTTTACAGAGGAGTTCCAAGAAGTGAGTTTTGAAACACTCAAACATTGAATCAGCTGAAGGCACCCTTCTAGATCCTAGTGAGTAAAGATGTTTAGGAAAGGACCCAGGGAGTTTTAATAAGGTGACACTGAGAATTGGCCAGAGCTGTGATCTGCTACATTCCCCAGATAATCCTCTACAATGAGGACATTGTCACACGACCATTTAGAGCATAGGCTCTGGAATAGGGAGGACTTCTTGTGCTAGAATTTTACCTCCATTTTTTTCTAGTTATGTAACTGAGTAATTTAAGAATCTACTTTGGCCAAGCAGCAGTGGGTTGTGCCTATTATTTTAGCTACTCAGGAGGCTGAGACCTGAGAATTGCCATTCAAAGCCAGCCCAGGCAGAAAAGTCCCTGCAAGACTCTTATCTCCAATTAACCACTCAAAAGCCAGAGGGGGGGCTGTGGCTCAAAATGGCAAAGGGCCAGCCTTGAGCAAAAGAGCTCAGGGATGTCACCTAGGCCCTGCGTTCAAGCTCCACTGCTGACAGGGAAAAGAAAAGTATCTACTTTGTAAAGTTGCTATTATGATTAAACAAATCAATGTATTAAATTGTTGCTGCATCATAAAATTGTTTCAAAATGAGTGGCATAAAACAACCATCACAATCTCATGTTTTTTGGACTTTCTGTGGGTTAGGAATTCAGGGAATTCCCTAGGCTGGTGCTGGTTCCAGGCCTGTTCTGAGGGCATGATCAACTATGGGTTAATGCTACATGATCCGAAGCCTCCCAAGGGACTGGTGAATCTATTACCAAGTTGTCTCACTCATAGTGCTGTTGCCCAGAGTCTCAATTCTTTCCACATGGGCACCACCCTCAGGACCATTTGAATGTCCTCATTGTATGATGGCTGGCTTTCCTCAGAGCAGGTGATCTGAGAGAACAAAGAAAGGCTTTTATGCACTTTCACACAGTCCCTTCCATCATAGGACCTCCTAGGGCTTGGTTACACAGCTCAGTCCTGACACAGCATGGGGGACTAGCTTTGGGCCTGCCAGGAGTGAGGATCCTGGAGATCATCTCTGAGTTTGGACGGTATAGGAATTTTAGTTCCTAACTGAAATGCTTCAAACCATTCTTGACACATAGTTAGAATTCAGTAACTATTAATGATTTGTATTTCTAACTATCAGTAAGCCCTCCCTCAGAAGTCCAACTCTGCCACCATTTTATCTTTCTTTACTTATTTCCCAGCAACCTGTTCTGCCAGGAAATGTTCTGGGCACTTGGCTCCCAGAAGGAAGAGATCTTAACTGGGTACTCCTGGATCTCTGGGGTAGAAACATACAACCAGAGATAGAAACTGATACGAGGGGCATGCATTACATAAGGTATGCTTGCCTCTATTACCTTCTTAGGAGTCATGAGGTGGGGTGGTTAAGACTACCAACTCTGGAACAAGAGATTTCCTGGAAGCAAATTCCAGTTCTCCTTACTAGCTGTGTGATCTTTTTTGGGGGGTCCGGTCGTGGGGCCTGAACTCTGGGCCTGGGCACTGTCCCTCAGCCCTTCAGCTCAAGGCTAGTGCTCTACCACTTGAGCCACAGTGCCACTTCCAGACTTTTTCTTTTTGCTTATGTGGTGCTGAGGAATCGAACCCAGGGCCTCAGGCATGCAAGGCAAGTGCTCTGCCACTGAGCCACCTTCCCAGTCCTGGCTGTGTGATTTTGAATAAGTTATTTTTCTTTGACCCATTTTCTTATCTGCTACAAGGAAATAATACTTACTATGCAAGACTGTTGTGTGAATTAAATACTCTAAGTATTTGAAAGACTCAGATATGGCAGAGTTTGCAATGTTCAGAACTGTTAGCTATTATTCTTCCTTCCGTAATTACCCAGAGTGAAGATCAAGGGAGGGATACAGAAACTAACTAGAAAATAGACATGGGTGTCCGACTCTGACAACATGCCTGACCTCTCAGCAAGTGCAAAGTAACCTGGAGTAAACACACAGCTTCCTAAGGCTTCCCTCCCCCTTCCCTCACCCCCAGGAACCCTGACTTGTTGAGCATGTCTGTCACACACAGGAGAGCCTGACCAAGAGTATGTTTATGATGCTGTAACCACTGGGCAAGGATTGGACACCCCAGGGGGTTCCTGGCATACTTCTCAGCTGACTTGTGTGGCCAGGGCCTCTGCTATCTCTGTTCCTCTCCCTCCATGTTCTTTGTCTTGGTTACCCTTTGCTAGTTTCTTTGTTTTGGTTAAGTTTGGGTGTTACTGGGGAGATTTGCTTCCTTTGATGGAGAATGTTGTGGGAGGAGCAGCTAGCACTTGGAAGCCTGTCCCTGCAGGTGGAAGCAGATGGAAAGAGGTAGGGCAGCCTTCAGGTAGAGAAAATCAAAGTTGCTCAGCATCAAAGGAAAGACTGACAGATCAGCTGGGAGATTCACCCCGTCCTCTGAGATTGGAGCTGCGCTGTTTGTGAATCTTGGTTAGCTTTTAAAAATATAGAAGTAGGAGGATGCTGGAGGACATGGTACAGATACAGCTCCAAAGAGAAGGGAACTCAAGTTCTAAATACCACTGAGAAAAGGTCCATGGCTTCTGAACTTTTCCTTTTGCTAAGTGTGATGCTTAAGGAAGAACATGGTACATGGTTTGTCAGGCTGCATGGCTAAGCGGTTTATGTTTGGTGTGAATGCTGATTTACCATGTGTGATCTGAGGATGTGCATGTTATACTTAGTTGAGGAACAGCAGGGATCTCAATGTGATTGGAGCGAAGTCAGCAAATTAGAAGTGTCCACCTCAGCAGGGGCTGGAGCTCAGCCTGGGGCATAGAGTGTGGATGTCCACCAGTCCTGTGGTGGAGTTTTCATGATTCGAGTGAGGACATGATATGAGTTGGCTGGATTTACAGTAACCACGTAGCTACCAAGTACAGAAGAGAATTCAGGGCAAACAAGTAGGGGGCAAGCTTTTAGGAGGACTTTGGGAGTCAAGGTGAGAAGTGCCCAAGTCTGACCTACTGTGGAGTTGATGGACTTGAAGAGATAAAGAGCCACATGGCGACTACAGAGAAGAGAACCTGTCCCAACAACCCCCTGGATGACGCCCCAGAAAAGACCCTTTCCTGATGATGCTGTGCAGCTGGGCTCCAAGGAGAAAGATCAGAGTCAAGCATGTACTGTCCAGGGTAGAAGATAAACTTGTAAAAAAGCATTCCCAACATGAGCCGCCATTCTGTTTCATCCAGGGACTCAGTCTCTATGGGAGTCACTAACTCCTAGACTGTGTGGCTGATCGTGACTGGCCTTCTTTCTGACAGGTGCTCCTCTTCCACAAATTCATTAGGGCAGAGCTTGGAAAGTGACAGCTTTGGGAGGTTTGGAGAAGGGAAGAGCGTTGGACGAAGCCAGGATGTGTATGTGCTGTGGGCCCAAAGTTCTACATCATGGAGAGCTCTGGGCCCTGCAGTCTCTGTCCTCAGGAGGGTCATCCACATGGCCTCAGCTTTTGGGCCTGTTCACCTACTGGACAGTCTAGAGGACAAAGGTAAAGGGCAAAGCCAAAGGAAAAGACAGGAGACCCACAGAGGTTCTTCTAGTTAAAGCACCAGCTTTATGGCAAAAATAGTCAAAGTACATTCCACAAATAAGCCAGAATTGCTGCCCCAGCTGCCTAGAATAACCAGTATCCGTAGGCCTTCATATTAGCCAGATTTTGCTTTCTCTTCCCTAGACCCAACAACTCCTACAAGATCACAAAGACTCCAGACTTCCCATCAGTGCCTTTGCTTAACAGGTGACCTCACTCACTGACTGACTTGGTATCCGCAAGATGGCAGCCTGGAGATCACAGCTTTCAATCAGCCTCCCCCACTCCCATCCTAGGAGGGTATTCCCATTGATGATCCTTTTGCACACCCTAACTTCAGAAGACTACTGGACTTGGGACCTGAACCAGCTGTGTGGTCTCTTTGGAGAGTTCACATCTCTAATGCTAGGCTCCACTTCCTGCTCCAAGGACATATGGATAATAAAACTAACCATCAGGAATGTATTTGTGGCTGGTGTATGTACCTGTCAGACACTCTGTGACTTCCTGTGTCTAGTGTTAAATGAGAGACACTGTCCTCTCTATGGATCATCAGATCTATAATTCTCCTGAGGGTGCTGCTTAGAATGACAATGTCCGGTGAAAAGCACCCAGATGCCCTCTGCTCCCTCACCATAATGAGGTTGGATTGTCGTAGATAGGCTGCATTGAGCCCTGAGGTCCATCCTCAAAGCTGCACACTTAGGATTCAGGGAAAGGCATTCTGGGATGACTCACCTGGAGACTCAGCTGCCTGGCCTAGCTTGGGAGGTTCAGAGCAGGACATCTTCACAGGCAAGGAGGCAGGAGAGACAAGCTGACTCTGTCAGATGCTTTAATCAGTGGGAGAGTTGAACAGCTCCTGGGCCATCAGGACACCTTTGCCAACAGCAGATTCCTGAAGTCTCTCTAAGGGACAAGAGGAGAATTGGGCGGATAAGTCTCCTTTCTCTACTACCCAGATAGGCTGCCATCCAGATAGACTACAACCATAGAGGCTTTTTGTGGTGTTACTACACCTTGGCCCTAGGTTCTGGTCTCCACAGCACAGGTTGTTGCTTGACTTCTCACTGAGGACCCACAAAGACTATGGCCAAGCACTGAAGATGGAGTGTGAACTAGACCAGCATGGCCCCTGCTATCATACCAGCTGATTCTGGGACTTGTTCTCTGGAGAATCTTAGTGCCAACTGGCTTGGGTCAGCACCAGAGTCTCGCTTCTGTGCATCCCTTCCCACCCACCATAAGACCCCAAGAACCATGGAAAATACTAACATTTGTTCTGCAGATTCTCTCTTGGCATCCAGTCCTTTTGTGGGCTTTGTTGTGATTGTTCGCAGCACTAGAGTTCGAATTCAGGATCACCTGTTTACTGGGCAAGTACTCTATCACTTGAATTATACACTCGGCCCTTCTTGATCTTAGTTTCTTTTTCAGATAGTGTCTCTTGCTTTTATCTGGGATGGCCTTGGACCATAATCTTCCTACCTATGTCTCTCAAGCAACCAAGATGACAGCTGTGTATCACCACAGCTGCGTCTTGCCTCCTGTTTTTAAAAGCTCAGATCTCACAGAGTGCAGGTACTACCTAGAATCATAAAGAACATTTGTCCAATGTCCGAGCCTATTTGTGCCTTCCCTTACGAGCCCCCACGTCTTGTCCCTGTCCTTTTTTTTTAATCACAGGTCTAGTAAGGTGGACAAACTGCGATGAATTCTATGGAGTTTAGACAATAGAAAGCCACTGGCTGACAAAGATGGGCAGCGAGACACTGGATCTTGCATTCACTTATTGTCTTTGTTTAATAACTGTTTATAGAGCATATAGGCTGTGCCAAGCTTGGGCCAAACTCCGGGGGTGTACTGTGAACAAAGCAATCTTCTCACCCACATGGTAAATAAATAAAAATACACACAAGCCTATTGAAGTAATATTATTTTATATTGAAAGTAGAGGAAAAACTAGCCTGATGCTGGGACAGAATGAAAAAGGAATTCTCTTTAGAAAGCTGAACCTGGGAGTGTCTCAGAAGTGGCCTTCTAGATGAGCCCTGGAAGAGGAAAAGGAGCCTTTTTTTTCCCTGATGGTGGGGCTTGAACTCAGGGCCTGGGTGCTGTCCCTGAGCTTTTCTGCTGAAGGCTAGCACTTTACCACTTTAAGCTACAGCTCCACTACTGGTTTTCTGGTAGTTAACTGAAGATAAGAGTCTTACTGATTTTCCTAACTGCCCTGGCTTTGAACCGTGGTCCTCAGATCTAAGTCTCCTGAGTAGCTAGGATTATAGGTGTGAGCTACCAGAGGCAGAGCTGATGTTTTGAAGAGCAGGGGAGAGAGTGTTTCAAATGCAAGTGGTAGAGCAGTCAGTGCCAAGTCTGTGTGGCTAGAAGGTGCTGGGAGGACCCTAGAACTGATATAAGTCCTGTTGTGAATGGAGGGACAGGAAGTGATCAGAGAGCAGGAGGCAGAGGCTCTTCGTGCTCCAAAGATGCCAAGGATAAGAAGTGATCGGTGGAGCTGAGGACTGTGTGGGTGCAGAGATGAAAAGAAATGGACTAGTGTGAGTATATTCAGATAGAACCAGCAGGACAGGTGAATGGAAACTTGGGATGTGGAGAAGGGGTAACACCAGGGAGAAGGTGTTTCTGTGCTGTCTCCTGGGTTTCTGGTGGAAGCTGCAACTTACTGAGAAGCTTGGGAAGGTAGGACCAGGTTTAGAGGGTAAAGTAAGATCAGGCTGACTTTCTGGAGAACACTGAGAAGAATGGATTTGTGGTGGACCAGCGCTGGACAGGGAGCTAGTCCAGGATTCCAGGTGAAAAATGATGCAGATGACCCAGGGTGCTGATAATGTGTCTGCTAGCCCAGCAAAGAGAAAAGGTTTTGTTTGGGTTTTTATTTTTGCCTCTCAAATGCTCCAGGTTTCCATCTGTGAGAGCTAAGAAAGCCAACCAGAGGGAAGAGGTCTTTACAGAGAGCTTTGAGGTAAAGCCGCCATATGGAGAGGAAGGGAATGAAGGTGAGTGATGTAGACAATGGGGTTGTGAGAGAGACCCCAGCAGAGGCTGCAGCCATGCGGCATTTTTTGCAGCCCACTGTTTGACATGGTGAGGGAGTACTAGGCACCATCTGTGCCAAGGAAAACTCCATCCTGGAAGCAGATGGCTGGGCAGCCACGCCCACACCCTCTGGCTGACCAGGGCCCTGCAGCTAGGGTGACCTTCTCAGGCTGGGGGGTTTAGGATGGAACATTCAGAGCCGGTGTGGACACAGCAGGCTCTCGGATCACTGTTCTCTGTGTTGGATTACTGTTCTCTGTGTTTTGAGCTATCAAAACACACAGCTAAACCAAACTCTAGCCCTTCTCCTCTGCCCACTGTCCTCTGGCAATGTTGCTAGACTTCAGGATTATCTAAAGGCAGAGGCTGGAGAACACAGAAAGTGGCCAGTGAAACTTGTATCCCATCAGGACATCCATTCATTCATCTTTTCACTAGTTCCTGAATGCTAAGTGAACATCTATCACTGCAGGCTTCAGCCAGGGGCTGGAGACAAAATGGTGAGCAAAGCCCAAATTCTGTTCTTGAGGAAAGACAAATCAAGCCATGGACAATGCTGGCCATCGTTCTCTCTCTCTCTCCCTCCTTTCTCACCCTGTCCCCCTATCTATTCTTGATAACTAGAGCTCTTTAAGCCATTGCCTAGTACCTGCACTGCCTCTAGCTATTGGATTTCACACACTTAATTTTAAGTCCATTTCTTTTCATTTGTTTCAAGAGACTAAAATGCAAGCAGAAACCATGGTTAAGAAAGGACCTTGAATATCATTTTTTTTTCTGAGTTTGGCCTTCATTTGAAGGCATTAAGAAGCCATTTAAGAATTTCAAGCAGGGGAATGACATTGAATTCCACTTGCAAGTTACCTGCAGCTGAGAGGAGGAAGGGTTGGGGGCAGGGGAGAAGGATAGCCAGATGTTAGGCAGGGAATCTAGCTGAGATGTGGCCAGGACCCACACTACCCCTACCAAACCCATCACGTGACACCTACTCCCTGAACAAGAACTCACCAGCCCCCAGCTCGGGCTAGGGCTGCCCAGCAGTGGCAGCTTGTGCAGTGCTGAAGTTTAACCCACATAGACGGACATCTCCCACTCCTCAGACACCTTCATGCAGAATGAATCTCCTCCAAACTGTGTTGTCAGAATAACTGAAACACCATGTTGAGAGATGAAGAAATAAGCTTAGCACCAAGTGACTATGGATTTGAATCCTGCCTCCCCCACCCGCTCAAGGCGTGGAAGTCCCACCTTGGGCTGTCATTGTGGTTAATGGCAACCCTTACTTCAAAGAACTCTATCTTGTGTCTCCTAATGGTGGAATTTCCAGTTCCTCTGGCCTGTGATGGTAGGAGCCAGAGGGAGTTGCCTCCCTCTGGAGACAGGGAACAATACAGAAAGCGCTTCCAAAGAACCTTGCCCTGCTTGCAGGCCTCCTTCCTCCCACCTTTGTTGTCAGGGCCTGAGAGCTTAGTAGGTGAAGAGCCTGAGTCTGACGGTTTCTTTCATAGGTTGCTTCTCAATTGTGGTTTGCAGGGGTTCTGCACCCCACTTTCCCTATTCTCCCCCACGTCTTTGTTTTCCTCATTTGTGCAAGCTGGGAAGACAAGATCAATGGCGCCACCTTCTGGGCATGTCTGACAAACTGCAGCTGCACCCTTTGAAGTGAGTAGATGATGGAAGTTTTTCTTCCAAGTTTGGATTCTAGGCATTAAAAAAACTGGAGTAGCCAAAGAAGGCATGACTCCTTGACAAATGATTTATTTTCTTTTCTCTTGTCAGTCCTGCAGCTAAGGGTCCTGGGTACTGTCCCCGAGCTCTTTATGGTCAAGGCTAGCGCTCTACCACTTTGAGCCACAGTGCCACTTCTTGTTTTTGAGTGGTTAATTGGAGATAAGAGTTTAAGGGGACTTTTCTACCTGGGCTGGCTTTCAACTACTATCTTCAGAGCTCAGCCTCCTGAGTAGCTAGGATTACAGGCATGAACCACCCAGCAACAAATGATTTCTCTATAGAAGTAACATCATGGAAAGCATTTCAGTTCACCTGTGGCAAGAAACTCAGTACTAACAGGGCCAGCCTGTGAGCTCAGGTGTTGGGGTTGCAGTGATCAACTATGTATGGACCATCACGCTGCAGGGTGGTTCTTTCATCTGGGAGTCTGGATCCTCTGTCACCAATCAGGGACCTCGAAGAGAAACTCTTGGTTTCTTTCTTAAAATGATTGCAAAAGTGACAGACATGGGGAGCAGAGAAAGGAGGGAAATTGTACAAAGTTCAATATCATGCAGCTAAGAGAATGTTCAGGAACTCTTCTTGCTTTGAATAAATGACAAAAGCACTTAAAAGGTATCTGTAATGCTGGATTTCTATTAGCTTTGGGCTGTTGGGAAGGCTGCATCTATAAGTAGTTATAAGATACTACTTAAGTAAACGCATCTCATAGGTTTACAGTAAACTGCAGAGTTCCACTGCTGAAGAAAGGAACTTTGTTGGCTGCTGGTATCGAAGTGGCACTTGCTGGGTGGCCTTCAACACACGCCACATGGGAAAGTACAATATAACCTCTGGTTAGGATTTCAGGGACTCTGCCTACTGGAAGTGTTTTGCTTTCCTGTTTGTTCAACTTCAGGGAGTGAATTGCTGTACTAGTTAGATATTGACTTGGCTACATGAACAAAAACTTTGTTCCCCTGGATTAAAGTATTTAGAAGTTAATTACATCAAAGTCTGAGCTGGTAGGCTTGAAGGATCACTTTGCTCCAGGAGGTGAGCCATTGATGAGGTCCTTTATTCTGCTTCACCAGCTACCAAGTGTTGCTCTCACTGCTGTGAGTGAAGCCTGCTTATCACCATGTTCCAAGTATGTATTCCATCCCCAGGCTAGTGGGAAGAAGATAGGGAGGGCATGGTCAGAAATTGCCACATCATCTCTACTTATGGCTGCAAGGCAGGCTGGGGAATACAGTTTCTTGCTGTTTTTTGATCGCATATCTAGCTGACACTTGAGGATGCAGGGAGATAGAATAGAGATCACTGGGGGGTTGCTACTAAAATGTAACAGACTGGAAAGGGAAGGGGCTGAGGAGTGAGAGTTTCTGCAGAATGCAGACCTTTCCATTAATTCTGTTTCCATGGGAGATCCACCAGTGCCTGACACACAGAGGACTGCCTAGCAGTTATCCATTGTGTCCCATCTTCTTTCACACAGGGTCCCTGTTAGTAAATCACGAGTGGATTATGTTGAATGGATTAGGATGGCAAATAACAATCACTTTCACTGCTCTTCCTAAGTCTACCCCAGCTGTTTCCTGATCCAACAACTGACTTCAAGTCCGTGGGCATGGGTGTGGAGATATCTGTTCACAATGCAGTTTCCCAAGCATAGTTTCCCCACGGTGGGAGAGAAAAGATGGGTGGGTGTTCTGAATGAAAGCAACAAACTCACTGCCGACATAACAATGGAGGGGTAGACATTGGTAGCTTGAACTCCCACCACTGTTAAGAGTTCAAGTACCATTGTTTCTAAGAGGCCAGCCTAGAGAAGGACCTGGGTTCTCTCCAACCACCTGGGCCTGGGTAGGGATGTAGCCCAGGGAAGAAAGCCTTTGCCTGTGCTGTTCTTTCTCTCTCAAGAATGCTTTCCCTTAATCCTGGCATAACATGTCATCATTGTGGGTTCAGGAGCAGCACCTATCAGGGGCCTAGACAGGCAATCTAACTGGCCTGACTTCTGTGCCTGGGTCTTGTGCCAATTTGGCTTTGGCCCTGAAAGTCACCAGGGACTGGAGGCAATAGGGGATGGTTGTGACCTCCAGGAAAGTGGAAAAGGCAGGATAGATGAAAGAGCCTGAAAGTCACCATGTTTGGAGCAAACCAGGAGTTTTCTTCTCCCCAAATTGGAGTAGGAATGTAAAAACAACTGGCCTTTGATCCAAAGGAGTAGATTTGAGTTCCTGCTTAGTCCCAGACTGAACTGCCTTTGCTATACAATGCACAACTATTTACCCCATGATGCTCACTAGGCAGATACTTTGCCACTTGAACCACGCTGCAAACCCTTTTTTCTTTAGTTATTTTTCAGATAGGGTCTTATGATTTTTGCAATGTATATGTGCCACCTGCCTTGTTCTTTGAGACAGGGTCTTGATAACTTTCTTGTTGTTTTGCCAGGGGTTGGTCTCGAACCTCCCAAGTGGCTGAGATTATGGGCTGGAGCCACCACCCATGGCCATGTGCCTTTTGTTCTTCCTTCAGGACAATAATTTTCTGTCTTTGTGTCTTAACATTCCTAATTAAAACAATTTGGAACAATTAGTGCAGTGAACAGAGTGGTTTGATGCTAGATGCAGATAGCAAATAAGCCCTTAACACTGTGTGACTTATTACTTGGATCCAAGGGACGGCAGCCAGTGTTTGGAAAGGTACTGACCATTGTCGGAGCGACTACAGCTCAAGGCTACTGCATTATTCTTCTGCCAGTTGTTGCCTGCTAGCCACTCCCAATCTAGAAATTCTGCAGTGAAAACTGGGCTTCCTCAGGGTACCTAATAATCCAGGGCATCATGTCTGGGGCTGAGCACCAGGGCCCTCAGCACATTTCTCTCCATTGGTAGAGTGCCTGGGGCCTAGGCCCAGGATCAAACAGCTGGGGTTTTATAGGTAAATGGCTCTTCAGAGGCAAGATCCCACTGAAGGGGCTGAAGAACCACCACCCTCCCAGTGCCAAGGGACAAGTCTGACCCACTGACTGGGCAGTTCTGGCAATCAAGCCATTTGAATCATGTAGACAAAACGCCTAGCATCTGGGATGGTTACATGCTCCCCGGGTGCCTGATCAACCACTTCGCCTTTCCCTCTGAGCGGTGCCCAGTCTAATTTCAGTCTGCTACTCACAGTGCTGGGAGATGGCTCTGCCTGACTGCTCACGCAAGCATCGAGGGCCAACTGTGGGGGTCAGGGTTAATATGATCATGCTGCTTTACACATTGATCAGGTTGCAATGTGTTATCTGCCTTCTGCTGGGATTTGTTCTCCAATTCAGCAGAATGAAAGACTCTTTCTTGGTGACCGGTGGCTCAATATTTAGTGAAAATGGGGAAAAGGTTCAGGCTTACCTTGAGGACATGGTCCATCTCCCATGTGGCCCTGTGTGGCCTGGCATGTTATTTCTCAGGCTCCGTTGGCATAAAGTTTATGACAATCTTCTGTGTCTGTGTATCTTCTCTTTCCTGATTAAAAAAAAAATCCTGGGTATACTTTACACAGTCTCCATCAGGATGGTTGGATAAACTGGGAAGAACAGGTTTCAGGAGCACTATATCATTTCATCTTTTCGCCATCCCCGAGATCTAGATGGTCTGTTGCAAATGGGCTTTCTCTATGTGGCAGAAGACAGATGCTCACATTGCTAGCTTTCCTCTTAGAACAGATGGAGAGGAGGTCTGCTCTGCTGTTCCCAGACTGCCTTCGCCAGTCATGTACATCCCTGAGACCATCTAGGTGGCATGTACACAGGATCAGGACCAGGTGCCATTCATGCTTGTGGTCAGGTAAGTGGAATGTGTAGAGCAGCCAGGGCAGGTACTGTGGACACAACCATGGCTCTTTGTTTTGTTTTGTTTTTTTTAAAGTCCAAAGTCTTATTGTTTGAATACATTCTCCAGGAGCCCCCTACTTCCCTTCCCCACCCTCCAGCCCCAATACAGAATAAGGCTTGGCCATAGTCCCCTCCAGGGGCATAAGTTGAGAGGCAGAGCGTGCTTCCAGTTTATGTCAGGGCATTCCCTTCCTGTAACCCTCCACTTGTCTGCCTAATGGGCCAGTCCTAAGAACAGCTGGGGAGGTGGAGGCAGGGGGTGAAGGGACAGTGTTAGGGTTGGGAGTGGAGGGCAGGAACTTGTAGAGATTTGTAGCCCATAGGTGGTACCCCTTTGCCCGTAGGCCCCCTGCCAGGCAGTAATGCCCTGGTATTCCTCTTTCCGTAGCAGCTTTAGGATAAAGTGCCACAGTTGAATCTGTCTGGAGCCAGCCATCTGGGATGACTCCGGGAAGGAAACCCTGTGTCCACTGGGGTCTTCGTGCTGGTGTATAGGGAGGTGGGAGGGGGCAGGGCAAGGCACTCCAACTCTGGGCTGCAGGTCCCTGGCATCCACACTTGCCCCTTCCCATCCTGTCCCACACCACTCAGGTCACCCTGGCCACCTCACATGGCCTTGCCTCTCAGAATCTCCCCAACCATAGGTGTGGACCCAAAAGAGTAGCTTCAGGACTTAGCAGACAAAGAGGAGTTTGTGTTGATTTCCCAGTGTCTGGATGGACAGAGGTAAGATTTCTCATCTTTACTTCCCTTCCAGAATTTTCCAAATGGTACCAGTTATAGAACTCTATTGTCTATGTGTTACAGAGAGAAAGCCCGAGTCTTAATGAGGCCGTTGGCTCAGTGAGCTGCTTTCCTTATCAGTGAAGGGAGGATAACAGACTGTCTCCCACCAATCCCATGACATGCAGATGAAACAGCGAACGCACAGAACATCACTGTCATTTCCACTAGCAGTCAGGATTAACAATACTGAGCCTTTCCTGTTTTACCAGAACAGTGCTAAGTACGTGTAGGCATGTAGTATCATTTAATCTCCACAATAGTCCTATACAGCAAGTATTATTACTTAATCTTAGAAATAAAGAAGAGTGGTAGGAATTGATCCTTAAAGGTCAAGCTTGTCTATCATGAATAGTACTGCAGTTCACATAAGTGTGCAAGTGTTTCTATTGTTTCCTGATTTATAGTCTTTTGGATACACACCAAAAGTGATACCAATGGATCTGGATCACACGGTGGTAGTTCTATTTTTTTGTTTTTTGAGAAACTGCCATACTGATTTCATAGTGGTTCCAGTAATTTACATTTCTACCAACAGTACAGGCTTCCTCTTCCCCACAATCTGCCAGCGGAATTTTTTTTCATAAAGAAAAATGAAACCATGTCAGATGGCAAAAAATAAATGGAACTAGAGATCTAGTTGAACAATGTAAGCCAAATTGAGAAAGACAAAAGTCATGTTTTCCCTCAGACACAGATGCTAGGTATAAAAGACAAAAATACACATAAACATATACAGGATCTTTCTGTCTCTCTCTCTCTTTTGTCTTTCACACTGATATGAACACCCACTTTTAATTATAGAGTTACTTATGTTTATAATTGTAGGACTGTTTGAGAGAACAGGTAGAGGAGCTAGAGTGAATAATACAGTACATCTGAGTGAAGATAGTAAAATGAAATGAACTGGAAGCTGTTGAAGAATGGGGGAACTAGGAATGGAAGTTAGAGTAAGCCAGGGAAGCAATCTGATTAAATTATTATACATGCATGCATAAAATCCCAGTGAAGTCTCTGAACAATTAGCATACACACAAAAACGACAAGAATATAAAACAGATCCCATCTGGGGTGTGGGCACTAGTAGGAGGGTGAATGGAGAGGGTGAATATGATCAGAATACTTTATGTATTCATGTGAACATGGAACAGTATTTGAGATTGCACTGGGAAGGGGAGAAAAGGGGAGGATAGAGGGCCACTGTATATGTCAAAATGAGACCCCTTTGTAAACTAATTGTTGCTAATAAAGTGGGGGGAAATGTCAATGCTTCCACAATGAGAAGGACAGCTGGTTTCTGGCACCTGGCTGCCTCACAAGTACATATCCTAACCTCCTCTTTGCAACACACAGACACAGAGACCCAGACCCAGATCCACAGTCATAGACCCACACATACACACATCCCTGCCAAGACAAGGAATTCAGCAAGCAGGTTGCATGCAGTTGTCCCAGGAATGATCTTGACAAATGAAGGAGAAAGGTGTTCCCACCATGGGGTCCCTATGATGTGCATGTGGCCAAGTTGACATCACATGGTTAAATCCTTAAGATGCCGTCATGGGTCATGATATGTGCTTACTGACTGTCAATCTTTTCCGATGGAAAGTGGGAAGTCTCTTGGGCTGATTTTTCTGCACATCAGGGATCAGGGGCTTGGCTGGGAATTAGAAAATTGGGACATCTTAAAAAATGGGAGGCAGCGCTAGCTGAATGCAGCAATTCAGATGAAAAGAATCATGACTAGAATCATAAGACTTGTATTTATTTCCGATCATTCCCACTTCTTCACTCAGCAGTGTTTCGAACTTCTGGATCAGGAAGGTGGTCCAGCAGGGCCTGAAGGCCCAGGTAGTAGTGGCCAGTCTCTGTGGCATTTGCCTGGCTTCTCTGACAGATAAGCAGGCATTGCTGGCACCACCAGCCTGATTCTTCCTGTGATCCAGGGCTTGAAATGAACTCATCAGAGTTACTGTCAGCAGTAAACTCATGCGGTAAGCCCAGGAGTTTCAGCCTGAGTTCACCAAATGGCTATGTGGAGACAGCTGAAGAAGTAGTACACGTTCCTTCTTCCGGCTACAGCAGTCATGAAGATGCACACGGGTGCCTTTAAAGATGGAGGCCTCTGTGTGTCAGCCTTAGGAAGACTAAAGGGGAGAATAGCAAGGGACCCAGCTGTTTCTTCACAGTCCATCTGGCCCCTCCATCCCACTCTCCTGCCCCCTGCACAGCAGGCTGCATGGTAGGGTGAGCTTTTTCAAGGACCAGCCCCTGGGGCAAGCAGTGGTACCTGCAGCTGGTCTCATGATTTATTGGCCACAGCAGAAAGCTGGTCTCGGATGCGGCCGAGCCCATCTAACATGGTGTCCAGTGTTTCTTTGCTCAGCTCCATGGTAACAGCAGAGATGGAGGGTTTGTCTCCGCACAGACTGGGATCTTCCTGAATCTGCAAAGAGAATGTGGCCCAGAAAGTCAAAGCTGTCTGTCTTCCTTTTTCCCTGTAAGTGAGCCCGACTCAGCCCTATGGGGGCCTCTGAAAAGAAGCTACTTGCTGAGAGCTGCAGGGAGGCCCAGCCAGGAGTCATTTAGCAACTGGGGAGAGTGAAGGAGCTGGGCAGAGGGCTGGCTCACTTTCCTTTTTAGTACCATGGGCCGGAAAAGGCCTCCTCTTCAATACCCCAAGCCCGAGTGAGAAAATATGTGTTTCTATTGTTGAGACTTTAAGAAGTGGGTCTGATGGGATACATAACACATTCTATGGGTTGCAGGAAATACACGACAAGTTATAGTTATATTTACTTGATCTTAAAAAAGAAAGAATTAGGGGCTAGGAAAGTGGCTCAGTGGTAGAGTGCTTGCCTTGCATGCATGAGGCCCTGGGTTTGATTCCTCAGCACCACATAAGCAGAAAAAAGCCGGAAGTGGTGCTGTGGCTCAAGTGGTAGAGTGCTAGCTTTGAGCTGAAGAGCTGGGGGACAGCGCCCAGGCCCAGGCCCATGACAGACAAAAAATTTTTTAAAAATTAAATAAAAGGAATTAAGCTACTCGTATTGACAATTCAGTTGCGCCCTCACATCAACACCTTACAGGTGTTGATTTTTCTGGGTAATAATTTTAATTAATTTTTTAAAAAATCTTAAAAGAGTCCTGAAAAGAATTCTAATGTAAAGATGCCGGGGGCAGGGGGGACAGGAAGGCACATGAGCCAACAAATGAAAACTGAGGGACCAGATGACACTATATAAAAAGAAATGTACTTATTACCTGGCACATGTAAATGTAACCCCTCTGTATATCATCTCTATAATATCAATAAAGCAAAATTTTTAAAAAAGAAAAATGCTAACAGAAGCTTGATCAGCTGAACTGCGCACAGTGACATGCTGTTACTACTGGGCAGAAGCTGATCAAAGCCATGGGAATGAGCTATAAGGCTATTTGGAATCTGAATGCACATGCCTGTTTTTGAAGCTCAACGTTCCACAAAGTGAGCATCTTTAGGTATCAACAAATAATGTTCTACACTTGTCTCATTGTTTTTAAACTTCAGTCTATCTGGTACTATGACCATGAGGTGTGACTATGGTACGGTAGTCCATGTATACTTTGTGTACAAGTGTGTGCATTTTGGGATACATTAAAATTTTTTTTAACTCATAGGGCTAATGATTCTAGAACTTTGGTTGACTTTTGCTTTTGCCAGTAGTAGGGCTTGGCTCTTGCTAAGCTAACTTGAGTGGCTAGTGCTCTACCACTTGAACCAAACCTCAGGTCTAGTGGCTGGATTTAGATGGCAAAGAGGTACCAACTCCCTACTGCTCCCATGTGGCTCCAAGGAGGATAGCAGTGGACGTACCTTCATCTGGAGTAGGCAGGTAGGAACAGCCATGCGACTGATGCTGTCTGAGGAGGTTTTGATATCCACTCTCCAATCCAGGTCAACAAGGCGTGGCAGAGAAACTGTGAAGGTTAGCCAACAGCTTAGCCAACAGCTCATGCCACCCATACTTACTGGGCCTTTATTTTGGGACAGGTGATACCAAGGGCTATATACATACAATGCATTTGATTTACACAGTAAGGCTCTGAAAGAGATAGATGGAGCCCAAGACCCTGAGCAAGTCATGGGCCTTATCTACTGCTCTGTGTCACCTGACCTTAGTACTGACTCATTGTGTCTCCAGGCTTCTGCTCAAACACCCATGCCTCCAGATGTCAGGATGGAATGAGAAGAGGCATAGGTAGAGGGAAGCCCTGGTCTCGGCAATACCGAATTCTTTCATGCAATGGAATGCATTTCACCTTGAGCCATTACAAATAATTCTAAAATCTAAAATACTTGTCTTAAAAATGAAGAGATTTGTTTTGCATGGTGGTTCCACCACTTGCCAAGCCTGTTCAACCTGGCTCTCAGGGTTATTGGATGACTAAATGAGCAAGAGCAGACCAAAGGCTCCAGGACTAGGCCTAGCTCGGGGTCAGTGTAGTGACTGGGTATTGAACACACTTTCATTCCAACTTTTCATTCCATTCCAGTACAATTACTGTTAGCTTTTTCTCAATGAAATACAATTATTTGCTTTGGATATTTCCTCTGTTTTTACAATATGTTTTTATAATCAGGAAAAAATTTAATAGTGCAATTAAAGAGAGTAATCCCAACACACAGAGTTCAGTGGGGGCCTGGAATAGTTCCCTCTGATTTTTGGTTCAGGTATCTAGTCATGGATTCAGGGCAGGCCTTGGTGCAGGGCGAGGAGAGGCACTATCTCAGTACTCACTCTGATTTGCTTGCGCTTCTGTTCTCCATGAAGACCTGTTTAAGAGGGAAAGAGGAGGAAACAATAATGGAAAAGGAATGGAGGGTGAATTTTCTGATGACAGAGGCCCTTGGACCTGACCTTCTACCTCAGAAAAGCAGTTTTGCTTTTGTTTCACCACTGCTTAGTGACATTAAAACCATACATAAGTGCTGTCAGTTAGCTTCATAGCTTAGGTCAACAAAGAACAGAAAAAAAGACTGAACACTTTGTGATCTTATTATGAAAAGACTAAACAGACAAAAGGTCAACTTATGTCTTCTTTCTTGGGCACCTATCACATGGAGGACTGCACACAAACAGACGAGGCTAATGGTACAGCACTCAGCACCATAATGAGGTATCAGAGAGAGTCAGAGTAAAACGTGGTCTTCATGTAGGAAAGATCTAAACAAACAACACATCCCTGGTAAGGGCATAATCTTTATTGCTTTTAGGGAGGTCTGCTCTAGACTTCTGGCAAACAAAAATCAATTCTACTTAAGCTTTTGTTTATTGTTTAAAGGATCTGCCTAGCTCAAAAGATAGACAGACAAGTCACAAAAAATTAATAAATAAACGAATACTCAACAAATATAGGCAGAAGATACTCAACACAAGAAGAAGATACTTAACATGCCTAAGTGGAAATGACGTACCATTTTCCATTTGTGGAGTTGGGAAAAAAAATGTAAGAAAAAGAAAAAGGGAAGAGACAGGAAGGGCACAATGCATCCTGCTGAGGCAAAAAGCATTGGGAAAAAGTCTCTCTGGTGGCCAGTTTGACAATACACATCGTTAGAACCCTTGAACCCCAGAAGGACATAATTAAATACATGAGCATATAGATTATATGAGCAACATAAATTTCTCACCTAAGTAGAAAACTGCCAATATCCATGTTTAATAGTAAAGAATTTTTAAATTTAGCTGGGCACCAGTGGCTCACGCCTGTAATCCTAGCTACTCAGGAGGCTGAGATCTGAGGATCATGGTTCAAAGCCAGCCCAGGCAGGAAAGTCCATGAGACTCTTATCTCCAATAAGCCACTAGAAAACCAGAAGTGGCACTGTGGCTCAAGACACAGAGCGCTCACTTTGAGCTGAAGAGCGCAGGGAGCACCCAAGCCCAGAGTTCAAGCCCCACAACCGATCAAAAAAATTTTTTTTTTAAAATTTATACCCAATTTTTTTGTATAATGGAATATATTTCAGCCATCAAAAATGATACTGAAGGTAAAGACTTATTGACATGTCATTAATATTCATACTGTTTACTGAAAAATAAGCAAATTATTATTTTTTGCTAAAAAAAAATCACCCTCTTCATCTATGTATAATGAGAAACAGTAAACAAGTTCTAAAAGGCTATCTGTTAAGGAATTAATACTGATAACTACTGGATGGTAGGATTATAGGCATCTCATTTTCTTCTCTTCTAAATTTCCAACAATGAAAAAATTCTATAACAAGAATAAAAGTTATAAATAGAAAAATTAGAAGGAACTCTCAAAAAATGATCACTTACACACGTTCTAGGATGATTTTTGTCAGCAGGTTTTTGAGGTTTTGGTGGAAATTTTCTGGAAAGAGAGCCAGGATTGCTTCAGAGGATGACAGGTCACGGAATGTCACCAGCCTAGTGAGGTGATGCAGAGCCTGGAGTAACTGTGGGGTAGAGGGGACCGTGCTGTAGTGGCAGGAAAAGAAGGGGCAGGGAGCACAGGGAAGGAGCACAGGGTAAGGGGCAGGACTAGGCTCTAAACTCTGCCCCACTTGTACACATCACAGGAGTGAGGACTCAAGAACCAGGAAGCTGTCTGCTGGACAGAAACTCTACTTGTGGACAAAGAGTTAATACATCCTTTTCCCTCTGTGGGAGCATCTGACCTTCACTTAACTTTCTAGAGCTGTTTCCTTGGTAACCGGAGAGAAGTAGAAAGGCAACTGGGTTACTAGGCAACCCTGCATTGGTCCAGTGCCTTTGGACTGAGAGGGCTGAGTAAACATCTGGGGCCCATAGTGTCGGGCTTCCCTGAGTGGTGCTGCAGGCTCCTTGCAAGGGTCTGACACTGTGCTTACTGAATTGTGACAAGACATATTGGTTCCTGTAGTGTCTGGGCTTTGAATCCAAGGTAGTTAAGTTTCATGTCCTTGCCCTTAAACTGTCATCTGGGAAGGCAGAGAAAACAAACAGTTCCTGGCCAGCCATCAGTGAAGAAGAATGCTGGACTTCGCCCTGCTATGTGTAGCTTTGTGTACACTGGGAAAGTCCTCTACCATCATGCACATCCTTGGCCTACTCTCAACTGCGTCCTTCAATGTGGATCTGTCACCAGGTGTGGCTTACAGATGATTTGTGAATATAATGATGCTTAGCTGAATCTAAGAAAACCCTGGAAGCTGGGCCCTCGTGGCTCATGCTTATAATCCTAGTTACTCAGGAGGCTGAGGATCACAATTAGAAGCCAGCCCAGGCAGGAAAGTCCTGGAGACTCTTATCTCCAATTAACCACCAGAAAACTGGAAGTGGAGCCATATCTCAAAGTGGTACATAGCTAGCCTTGAGCAAAAGAGCTCAGGGACAGCACCCAAGCCTTGAGTTCAAGCTCCATGACTAAAAAAAAAAAAAAGAGAAAACTCTCTGGAAGTGACTGTTTGGGGGCTCCTTCTGTTACCACTGGAGGTTGAATAACTCCATATTGACACAACCCAAAAGCAGGGGGAAATTCACCCTCCCCCAGTGAGGGTTGAAATTAGTGCTATAATGGTAAATGCTTGCGATTGTCTTCTTTCCTGCTTGATTTCCTCCACCTCCTACACACTAGCTATACCAAGTCCTCAAGGGAACCCAAACTAACTCTACAATTCACTTCTATATTCTTTTTTTGTTTTTGTTTTTGTTTTTGGTCAGTCATGGGGCTTGAACTCTGGGCCTGGGCACTGTCCCTCAGCTCTTCAGCCCAAGGCTAGGGCTCTACCACTTGAGCCATAGCACCACTTCTGGCTTTTTTTCTGCTTACGTGGTGCTGAGGAATCGAACCCAGGGCCTCATGCATGCAAGGCAAGCACTCTACCACTGAGCCACCTTCCCAGCCCTTCACGTCTATATTCTTACTGTTGTCTTTTCTTTTCTTTTTTTTGGCAGTACTTCAGTTTAAATTCAGGCACTAGTGCTATGCTAGCTCTCTTACTTTTCTATAGTGATTTCAATGAGCACAGCTCTAAATTAAACATTTTAAGCTGGATGCCCATGGCTCACGCCTGTAATTCTAGCTACTCAGGGAAGCTGGGATCTGAACATTGTGACTCAATGTCAGCTTAGGCAAGAAAGCCTGTGACGCTTATCTGCAACTAACCAGCAGAAGGCCATGGTTCAAGTGGTAGAGTGCCAGCCTTGAGTGAAAAAAACTAGGGATAGTGCCCAGGCGCTGAATTCAATCCCTAGTATTGACACAGGAAAATGCAAAAACTCAACAAAGCAAAACAAAACAAAACAGCAACAGAGGCTCATTTGGATGAAAATACTCCTGTCCTAGAAGCATAGCAGCCCTGGGAAGATAAGGCAGTCACTGCTTTATAACTTCTCCAGGGTCACCTTAACTCTTCCCCTGGGAAGAGAGCTGTGCTGCTGAGCAGGAGACTTGATTGGGGCAGAGGATGAGGAGGGAGTATGGCACACAATGCATCTGAGGGAGGCTGATGGAACCTAGCAGCATGCTCTCCCTGGTGCTACTCAGACCTCTATACATCACCCCCAAAGATCCTGGGAAAGTCTGCCTCAGCTGGCAATGCATCAGCCTCTGCAAATTCAAGCTGGAAAAGAAAAGTCCAAAAAAGTTGGCCTTTGTCCGCATGGTCAGGTAGTAAGTCTGAAAAGAAGATAGTCAAGAGCTCTGATTCTGTTTTTAGAAAGTTTACCTGAAATTTGCTGCAAATGTTTCTGTTTGCAGATGTTTGCAAATAGTAAGGAAGCAGTGACTGGGAAGAGATGAACAAGTGACAATGGCCAGTGGTCAAAGGTCCCTTCCCACAATACTTACTTGCTTTGCCTCTTCCTGGGTCACAGACAAGCTGGAACACGTAATATCCAAGAGATTTTTTGAGTCAATGGCCGAAATGGAAAAGCTCTCTTGACATAGCTGTCTGACAACATCTTTTGAGGATGCCTATGAATTAATTCACAGATGGAGAAAACAGTTATACTCTGAAATCATTCTCTTAGTTATTATTTGACCTCTTTGGGATTCAGAACTTAAGGTTCACAGCTATGTCTGCTTCTGGAAAGGCAGACTAGATGTACTTTTTATTCTTTCTTCAAAGTACAACTAAAATCCCTGGACACTTACAAACACCAGCAAAAAGTAAGACAGTCTGGAAGGAGGAGAGATGATAGTAAAGGTCTGGGAGGAACTTGAGACCCTGGAAGGACAGAGAGTTTCCTGGGTTTTCCTTTTGCCTCATGTATCCTAGACTTTGAGCTGAAGAAGAGGGCACCCTGCAAATGCCAATAGATACGGGAGGAGGGGGGCGTAACACAACAAAAACAACAACATAACACCCTCGAATATACATCTGCACTTTGTAGCCAAAAGACCAAGAAAAGGACAGAAAAGATTAAGACAATTAACTGTGATACTCCAACCAAATATCACAGAAAGAACTGCGGACCAACCTTACAGATGTCGACAAAGGCTGAAGGGAAGCCTAGACTTGAACAGGAAGCCCCGTAGGACTAAACTGAGGTACCCCAATACATCTGCTGGGGTGGTGTCAGAGAGGCTGAGCAAGAGCTGGGATCTTCATCCTCACGAGCAAGCAGCAAGCCACACTGCCCTGTGGAGACCACATGGAGACAGATTCTAGCCCTCTCCAGCAGTAGCAAAAATCCATACTGCTGCATACCAATGGGTATCAAGTGGGAACCTGGACTTCTACTTCAAGGTGACAGGAACAAGTCCCTTTCCCTGCCTGAACAGTGTCAGAAAAGCCAGTTAAAGCATACAAGTTGAACAAGATTCAGACTCTGAAAACACGATATCAACACATTCAAGTTTCACTCATCAAACTAAGAACAGAACAATCACCAGCGGAATGAAAGAAAAAAAAAAGACAACTGATAGATCGATACCATGGAAAGCTGAAGCAGGATTTTGAGTTCTAGGCTAGCCTGGGTCACTTAGGGAGATTTAGAGAGGTTGGAGAAAGAACACACTAGCACCAAGAAGGCTGACAGTAATAAAGACATCTGACAAAGATTTCAAAGCATTTTGATATCAGTGCTTCAATAGTTGTGAACATTCTTCAAGCAAATAATAATTCAGCAAAGGGAAGGTATTAAAATAAACTACAAATTTTAAAATAGAAAACAGCAATAACTAAAGAAAAAAAAATGAACAAAAACAAAAGAATTAAAAAAAATCCTCAGCGATGGCTGCAGCACACGAAATGGAAGTGAGAGAGGATAAACAATCAGTATACTGGAAGATAGATAATAGAAGTTACACAGTCTGAATGATACAGAAAATATACTAAAATTAATGAGTGAAGCCTTACAGACCTGAAAGAGTACAACAAAAGATGTAACATCACTGATGTTACTGGGATCACTAAGATCATTTTACGTCCTGAAGGAGGTAACAGAGGGCAAGACCAAAATTTTAAAGAAGTATTTGAAGAAATAATAGTTGAAAACTTTCAAGGTTTATCTATAAACTTAATGATTGTTTATTTCAAGAACCTGAGTAAATCTGAAGTAAAGACTAATAATAAAACACAACACTAAGACACATCATAATTAAACTTCTAAAAGTAGAAGCTATAAGCTTTTCCCAAATGATTACTATGACAGCAGCTTTCATATCAGAAACCATAGAAGAAAGAGGAAGCACAGTACTTTTCAGGCACTAAAGGAATTATCAACTTAGAATCCTACAGCCAATAAAAATGTCTTCAGGAAATGAAAAGGGAATAAAGACATTTATTGATAAACGAAAACTGAAAAATCTGTTACAAGATCTACCCTTAAAAATTGGCTACAGCAAGCCAGGTACCAGTGGCTTACTCCTGTAATCCTAGCTACTCAGGAGGCTGAGATCTGAGGATCATGGTTCAAAGCCAGCACAGGCAGGAAAGTCCATGAAACTCTCATCTCCAATAAACCACTAGAAAACCGGAAGTGGTGCTGTGGCTCAACAGTACAATGCTTGCTTTCAGTTGAAGAGCACAGGGACAGCACCCAAGCCCAGAGTTAAGCCCCCACGACCGACAAAAATGAACCCCAAGATAAGAACACAACTTGTTTTTTTTCTTTCTTGCTATTATTTTTAATGTATCTAAAATGTACTATGTGAGTTTTTGTTTATCTTGTATGTTCTTCCCCCACGGTATAACTCCTATTTTCACTGTATTTGATGTGCTCTGCATCTTGAATGTACGTTTTTCTAATTTGGGGAGGGGAAGGGAAATAACAAAATGCTGAAATAAAGATACAGGTTGACCCATTGTAACAATGAGATGTACAAGACACTATGTAGAAAATGCACTTTACAACTTGGGGGGGAGAGGGAGTTGAGGAGGTGGGGAGGGAAAGGATGGTAGGGGAAAAACAAAGGAGAAGGTAACAATGCTCGATAGGAAATGTACTCATTACCTTATTCATGTAACTGTAATCCCTCTGTACACTATTTTTACAATTTAAAAAACATTAAAAAAAAGGCTACAGCAAACTCTCTAAACAGCAAAGAAATAATGAAGGAGTGTAGGGACCTAGCTTAGCCTGACTGTACTATCTTGAGTGGCAACTTCCCTGAGTTTCCTGAGTATGATTTCCCAGAGTCTGCTGGCCTATTTTCCCAGTAGTTTAGATAAACAAAACCATTAGAGTATGTGGGACCTTATGTGTCCAACTGTGGTACTATCACCACAAAGAATGTGCCTGACAATTTTCTTCAATCTCTTGGTGCCTTGGGTATATGTATATACAGTGTTTAGTTCTTAGATTTTCCCAGAACAGAACCTTGGAACATCAGGAAGGAAGTTGGAACAGAGCAAGCCAAAATATGTATAAAAACATTAAGTTTTTTTGACTTTTCTAAATTACATTTCAAAGTCCAAACAAAAATAACACTATATAATGCAGGTATTAATGTATATAGAGGAAACACTAATACAGTTGTAAGTGAGGGAAAATTGAAGGGACACTCAGGGAGGTAAAGGTTCTATTCTTTACCTTAACTGATAAAATGATGACGCCAGTAGATTCTAAGAGCTATGTATATGCAATGTAGTAACTAGAGTAACTGATTTAAAAGGCTATAACTAGAAATGTATTTTAGAACTATAGATAAAACAAAACTCTAAAGCTTGTTCAAATAACTCACAAGAAAGCAGATAAATGTAAAAAGAAAAAGAGACAGAAGACAAAGAAAAAGAGGGGCTGGGAAGGTGGCTCAGTGGTAGAGCGCTTGCCTTGCATGCCTGAGGCCCTGGGTTCGATTCCCCAGCACCACATAAGCAAAAAGAAAAAAAGCCGGAAGTGGCGCTGTGGCTCAAGTGGTAGAGCACTAGCCTTGCGCTGAAGAGCTGAGGGACAGCGCCCAGGCCCCAGAGTTCAGGCCCCACAACCAACAACAACAGAAGACAAAGAAAAAGAGACAGAAAACAAAAATAAAACAGCAGACTTAAGCTCTAACACACCTATAATCACACATACTGTAAGTGACATAAATATTTCAATTAATATAGAGAA
This sequence comes from Dipodomys spectabilis, assembly GCF_019054845.1. Taxonomy (NCBI): domain Eukaryota; kingdom Metazoa; phylum Chordata; class Mammalia; order Rodentia; family Heteromyidae; genus Dipodomys; species Dipodomys spectabilis. The sequence continues at coordinate 3,246,572 of NW_024870822.1, read as the reverse complement.
ATTGGCAGTGTGAATTAAAACTGATTCAATTAAATGCTGCATATAAAACAACTCCCTTCGGTATAATGATAGAGGCAGGCTGCAAGTGAAAGGATAGAAGTTTTATCAAGCAAACATTAATCAAAGGAAAGCTAGAGTGGCTACATTAATATTAGATAAAGCACAGCTCACAGAAAGGAAATCACCAAAGATGAAAATGTATATAACAATAAAAGGTTTTTCTACCAACAGACGTCCTAAATATATATGTATTCAGCAAAAGATTGGAAATATGGGAAGCAAAAACTGACTTAACCAAACTCATATATTGTAAGGAACGTAGATATTAGTTCATAAATACACTGGAAGACATCAACATTGCTCTTTCAACAACTGACAGAACAACTACACAGATATTCAACAAGGATATAGAAGAGCTCAACTACATCATCAATCACTCCAATAGATGTTTATGGAATACTGTGCCCAGAAAGAGCAAATACACACTTATCTCAAGTACCCACTAAATATACCAACATAGAACATATTCTCAGTTACAAAGAAACAGAAAACACACTGCATTATTTTAGTCTCTTAAATTTGTTCCCATTTTATGGTTCAGAGTATGGTCTACTTTAAGTTAAATAAAAAATTACTAACAGAAAGAAAACAGGAAAGTGCTAAACACTTAGAAGTTTAAACACACTTCTAAATAATCCATAGGTACAAGAAAACTCAAAAATTACAGTATATGAAGGAAAATGAGGGAGAAAATCAAGACTCATGGAACACAGATAAGAACAGGTTTTTTAAATGTATGTATCAAAAGTGGAAAAAAATAGCATTGTTAGTAATCCAGGCTCCCACCCCCAGAATTTAAGACAAAAAAGAATAAATCCAAATATAATAATAAATCCAAAGGAAACAGAAGAATGAAAATGTAAAGATAAAGAATTATGAAAATAAAAATACAAAGTATGGAAATAAATAAAGCAATGAGCTGGTTCTTTAAAAGTATCAAAAACCTGACACATCTTTAGCAAGATTCACAAAGCAAAAAGAAGACACAAATTTCCAATATCAGAAATGAAATGGAACATAACCGTAGGCCCTGAAGAGAGCAAAAGAGTATAAAGGAAAACGCAATGAACAACTCTCTGCACACATATTTGACAGCTTAAAGAAAATGGACCAACTACTCACATTGCCAACTATTACAGCTCCTGGTTTATGGCATAGATGATTTTAATAGCCCTATATTTATAAAAGAAACTGAACTCCTAACTTTAAAACCAGAACAGAAATGAACCAAAAATATGCCCCTAAAAAAAGAAATCCCAGCGCTAGGGCTCACACCTGTAATTCTAGCTACTCAGGAGGCTGAGATATGAGGACCGTGGTTCAAAACCAGCCTGGACAGGAAAGTCCCTGAGATTCTTATCTCTAATAAACTACTCTGAAAAAGTCAGAAGTGGCACTGTGGCTCAAGTGGTAGAGAACCAGCCTTGTACAAAAAGAAGCTCAAGCTCAGGGGCAAAGCCCAGAGTTCAAGCCCCAGGACCAGCAAACATTAAAAAAGCATTAACTAATTCTATACCATCTTTTTTATAAAACAAAACAGTTGGGGATAAATTTTATGGCTCCTTTTACCTTGATACCAAAACTATATAAAGAAAATACCAATTTTTTAAAAAACTGCAGATTAATGAAAACATGCAGAAATCCTTAAAAAAATATTAGCTACCAAAAGTATGCAAAAAGGATTATACACTATGACCAGGTGGTATTTATTCTAGGGATATAAAGCTGGTTAAATATTTGAAAATCTATGTAATCTACCATATTAACAGACCAAAGGGAAAACATTGAATGAAGCCAGGAGCCAGTAACTCCAGCTATTCAAGGGGCTGAGGGTAGAAGGACCATGGTTTAAGACCAGCCAAGAGAGAAAAGTCTGCTGACCCCTATCTCAAAAATTAGAAACAGGGGTGGGAAGGTGGCTCAGTGGTAGAGCACTTGCCTTGCATGCATGAGGCCCTGGGTTCAATTCCTCAGCACCACATAAGCAAGAAGAAAAAAGCCAGAAGTGGTGCTGTGGCTCAAATGGTAGAGCACTGGCCTTGAGCTGAAGAGCTGAAGAGCTGAGGGACAGCACCCAGGCCCAGAGTTCAGGCCCCACGACCGGACCCCCCCCCAAAAAAAAATTAGAAACAAACAACCAGGGATGGAGGTGTGGCTCAAGTGGTACAGTGTCAACCTAATAAGCACAAGCCCTGAGTTCAAGTTCTAGTACCACTCAAAAAAATCACATATCAATTAAAGCAGAAAACATATTTCATAAATTTTAATGTCCATTCTTGATTTTAAAAAAAACTCAGAAAAACAAAAATAGAGAATGTGCTTAACATTACCAAGACCATTTATAAAATGGCCACAATTGACAATATACATAATGGTGAAAGACATTGCTTTGTCCTTGGATACCTGTTCTTCCATTCTCACCATTCTTATCTAATATTCTAGCCACTGAAATAAGGCAAGAAAAGGAAATAAAGGGAATGACAGTGACATAGGAAGAAATAAAACTTCCTATTTACAAATAACATGAAATGTTTATTGTGTTATGTTTTTTGTAGGTTTATGTATTGGGTTATGTTATTTTTGTTATGTTTGTAAATGTTACTCAAAAATAACACAATTATGTAGAAAGTCCCAAGGAATGTATGTACATATGTATAAACACACACACAGCACTTACTACTATGATTTTAGCAAGTGTGCAGATACAAGACATACAAAAATTTGTTGTATTTCTCTATTCAGCTTTTCCTTGACTTGGTCTAAGGTTTCACCTACCATAAGTTAAAAATAGGGATGGAGAGAATGATGAAAGGGATGATATTGATCAAATGCGTTGTACTTATAAACTGATTTGCTAAATAGAACCCCTCTGTACAACTACTTAAGAAAATAAAAAATATAATGAAAAGTAAGTTGAAAAATGCATTTAATGCCAATAATCTACCAAGCACCATGGTTTGACATTATGGTATGTTAGCAAGTAGTAGTTATTTACACCCATGATTATGTGGCTGACTAGGAGCCAGAGCTAGTTGCTGCTGCTGAGCACTCTAATAAACTATCTGGTAGTGTATCACTACTAGCCCAGCAAATAAGCAAACTTCAGAATCTGAAGTGGGATTTTTACTGAATGCCTATCATTTTCATATCATTCTAAAATCAAAAATTGTAAGTTAAACCATCATAAGCAGGGACTGTCTGAACAGTAGAATGAAGAATATGTATCATTTGCAGTTGCTCAAAAATGAAATGTAGGACTTCTGTGCTGAAACTATACAATACAGATATTTTATTTATATATAGTATATATATGGAGGTTCAACATTCTAAAGATATCGATTCAGATACATAGGATTAACATAATTGCTATATAATATAATCAAAATTGTCTTAGAATATAGCCAACATAATTTCAAAAATTTATACTGAATGGCAAAGAAGCTACAATAGCTAAAACAATTTTGATTTTTAAAAAGGAATGCTATAGGGCTGGGAAGGTGGCTCAGTGGTAGAGTGCTTGCCTTGCATGCCTGAGGCCCTGGGTTCGATTCCTCAGCACCATATAAGCAAAAAGAAAAAAAGCCAGAAGTGGCTCTGTGGCTCAAGTGGCCAAAAAAAGGAATGCTATAAGAAATCAGTCTATCTGATTTCAAGATATATAGCTGCAGCAATCAAGAATGTGTGGCACTGACTGAGGGATAGACTAATTAAATAGTGTAGAGAACCTTGAACTAGACACATATAAATATGCTTAATTTTTGTTAAAGGTGCAAGAGCAATTCATTGGAAACAAGATATTCATTTTAACAAATGGTACTGAAACAGATGTGAAAAAAATAAACTCAATTTAAGTATTACATACTACACAAAATAACTCAAAATGATTCGTGGATTTAAATATAAAACATAAATGTAAGATACAAAACTTAAACTCAAGAAAAAATTCAAAATTTTCAGATTCATGGCTTGGCAAAGAGTTTTAAAGTTAACACCAAAAGCATAATTCATAAAAGGAAAGAAATCATAAATTGCACCTCATCAAATTAAACCTTTTCACTCTGCAAAATCCCTGATTATGGGCTGATTGTGTTCTTCACTCCAAATTGAAGACCTAATACTCAGTCTTCTCAGAATGTGACCTCATTTGGAAATAGGGTGTTGCAGATGCAATTATTTAAGATGAGGTCATTAGTATGAACTAATCAAACATGACAAATGTCCTTTAAAGAAGAGGATATTTGGACCCAGATGCACATCAAGTATGTCATATAAAGATGAATGAAGCACTCTTTAAGCTAAGATGTGCTAAAGACGGTAGGGGCAGTGAACATATTTTCTAGGAGAGATAAATTTAACAGATTAACCCTCAGAAGGAACCAATACAGATGACATATTGATCTTGGATTTATAGCTTCAGAGCTGTGGGACAATAAATTTCTGTTTAAGCACCCAATTCTTAGTACTTTGTCATGAAAGTCCTAGCAATATATATAGTCCCTATAGATGAGTACCAAATACAGAATCAGAGGAAAATATTTGCAAACCATCTGTTTGTAAAAGGATTAGTATCTAGGACATATTTTTTCAAAACTCAAAACCAAGCTGAGTGCTATAGCTCTAACCTGTAATCCTAGCTAGTTGGGAGACTGAGATGGAAAAGGTCACAGTTTGAAGCTAGCCTAGGTAAAAAGTTTCTAAAACCCTATCTCAATCAGTAAAGAAGCTGGGCAAAGTGGCATGCACCTGTTATCCAAGCTACATGAGAAGCATAAATAGAAGAACTGTGGTCCAGGCTGGCCTGGAAAAAAAGAATGACCCTATTTAAAAAATAAAAGCAAAGGGGGTTACAAGGATGGCACAAGGCTCTGAGTTCAAATCTCATTACTGAAGAAAAAAACCATCTCAAAACTCAAATTAAAAAGGCAAAAATTCCAATAAGAATATTGACAAAAGACAGCCTTTCCATCAAAGGAGATAAATAGATGGCATATAAATACATGAAAAGAAGTTCAACATTATTATTCATTAGAGAACTACAGATTAAAACCACATTGGCTTTTTATTTTTTTTATTTTTATTTTTTGGGGTCCAGTCGTGGGGCCTGAACTCTGGGCTTGGGCACTGTCCCTCAGCTCTTCAGCTCAAGGCTAGTGCTCTACCACTTGAGCCACAGCGCCACTTCTGGCTTTTTTTCTTTTTGCTTATGTGGTGCTGGGGAATCGAACCCAGGGCCTTAGGCATGCAAGGCAAGCGCTCTACCACTGAGCCACCTTCCCAGCCCCACACATTGTTTTTTTTTAAAAAGGAAATAACCTACCATTGTAGGTTATTAATCTACCATTGTAGATATACCAAGACATATCTATCACAATGACTTAAGCAAAATGGTGCTAATACTCAATGCTGGTGAGGATAGTGGATAACTCAAATATTGCTAGGGGAACTGTAAAATGGTACAGCCATTCTGTACAACTTACAGAGTGCCTTAAAAACAAAACCAAATGATCCAGCAATTATATTCAAAGCTTATCCACATTTTTAGAGCAGCTTTATTTATGATAGCAAAAACTGGAAACAATCTTGATGGTTTTTCAACAGGTCAGTGATTTTAAAAGTTTTGTACATACAAACCATGTACTATTCTTCAGTTATAAAAAGGAAAAAGTACTAATACATATGACAGGGAGTCTCCAGATAATTACATGAAAAGTCAATCTCAAAAAGTAACCTATTGCACTGTTGATGGGAGTATTAACCAGTACAACCATTCTGGAACACTGGAGGTAAAACTAAACATAGAACTTCCCTATAACCCAGCCATACCACTACCAGATCATTACAGTCAGGATATGGTAAAGACATGTGATTATCCATGTTCACTGCTGCACTATTCACAACAGCCAAGTTATGGAAACAGCAACCCAGAGACCCTACAATAGATGAGTAAATCAATAAAATGTGGTGTATATACAAAATGGCATTTTACTCATCCATTAGAAAGAATAATATTATGTCATTTGCAGGGAAATGCATAGACCTAGAACAAATCATGCTAAGTGAGGTAAGCCAAGCTCAGAGAGACAAACAACATATGTTTTCTCTCATATATGAAAGGATCTAAAATATTACTAGACTCTGTACAGTATCTTTACAATAAAAATATATATTAAGAAAAAATATTACTGGTCATGACAAGCTATATAGGACTCTAGGCATTCACACATAATCAGCCAGATTAAAGGATACACTTAGGGGAAGAACCCAAAGATGAAACTTCTCTAAACATTTAAAATATTATTTACCCAAATGAACTTTTGTTATTGTTGTTGTTATTGTTATCGGGTTTTTGTTATTGTTGTTGGTTGGTTGTGGTGTTTGTTTTTTTTTCTTCTGTGAGGGGCAAAGTGGGGGCATAGAAAGGGAGGGAGGAATGGTGAACAAATGTAATCATTCTATCCAGTATATATTATGTAGAAAATGACGTATGTAACTTGTGGGCAAGCATGGGTGGAGGAAACTGGGGTAAAGCAAAGGAAGCAGTGATGTCCAAAAAAGAAATATACTCATTACCTGATTTATGAAATGGTAACCTTATTGTACAACAACTTAATAATAACAATAAAATTATTTTTTGTGCTGGTCCTAAGGCTTGAATTCAGAGCCTGGGCACTGTCGCTGACCTTTCTTTGCGCAAGGCAAAGAGCTACTCAGAAGGCTGAGATCTGATGATTGTGGTTCAAAGCCAGCCCAGGCAAGAAAGTCTGCAAGACTCTAATCTCCAATTAACTGTCAGAAAACCAGAAGTAGAGCTGTGTCTCAAAGTGGTACAGCATAGCTTTGAGCAAAAGAGCTCAGAGACAGTGCCTAAGCCCTGAATTCACAACAGACAAACAAAAGCCAATCCTAGATGGTTATATATAGTAAAGTATAAAGTTCTTGAAATGACAAAATTACAGAAGAATGACAGAACTTAGAGAAGCTGTGGAGGCAGAATAGAAATGAGTGTGGATACAATACAAAGGGTCTTATAGAAGGTGATGGAAACGTTCTGTATTTTGACTGTATTGATGTCAAAATACTGTTTGTAATACGATTCTATAGGTTTCAGGATGTCCCTGTTGTGGGAAACTTGGTAAAAGGGTAAATGAGATCTTTGCATTTTTTTTTTTACAACTTTATGTGAATGTATGCTTATTTAAAAATAAAGCTTCATTATTAGATTAAAAAGTACACAGGACAAAAACAGTGAAAATAAATGAAGGAATACAAATTAAAGAAGTCAGATGCAAAGAAGTATATGCTGTTTGGGCTGGGAAGGTGGCTCAGCAGTAGAGCGCTTGCTTTGCATGCTCGAGGCCCTGGGTTCGATTCCTCAGCACCACATAAGCAAAAAGAAAAAAGCTGGAAGTGGCGCTGTGGCTCAAGTGGTAGAGTGCTAGCCTTGAGCTGAAGAGCTGAGGGACAGCGCCCAGGCCCAGAGTTCAGGCCTCACGACCGGACCCCCCCCAAAAAAAAAGTATATGCTGTATTATTCCACCTCAGTGAAGTCCAAACGTGAGCAATATTAAATTGTTAGAACTAATGACAGGGGTGACCACAGGGGGGGAAAGCTGCATAATGAAAAAGCAATAGGAGGACTTGGGGGGGAAGGGTACTGACAATGTTTCATTTTTTGACTTGATGTTGCTTACATGGGTGTGTAATAAATCATTAAAATGGCAAACTTGTGATTTACACAGTTTCTGTATCTATGATACATATCAACTTTTTAAAGTTTATTGAAGGAGGGGCTGGGAAGTTGGCTCAGTGGTAGAGCGCTTGCCTTGCATGCCTTGCATGCGTGAGGCCCTGGGTTCGATTCCTAAGCACCACATTAGCAAAAAAAAAAGAGAGAGAAAAGTTTATTGAAGGACAAACACATGTGGAGAGGCTAAGGTGTGAAGCAGCCACAATGACAAAGTACTGGGTTGTTGGGAGGTAACTCATTTTCAGCCTACAGATCAGTTACTACATGAATTAATTTATTTGACCAGTATGTATTGAGTCCGTGCTGCCTTCTGGGTGTTCTCCTTGTTGGTATACTCTTGTGCACTAGAAAGTAAATGCCTTTAGGAATGGAAAGTGCAAATTATAGTAGAGAGGCCATTTTTTAAAAAAAAGTCCAAGAAAGCTGGAGGCAGGAGAATCCTGAGTTCCAGGCTGTGCTGGGGGAAGTTAGCAGAAATCCAATCCGAGAAACAAACTATACAAACAGAATGGACTGGGGACATGGCTCAAAGTGGTGGGGTTCAATCCTCAGTACCTCCGGGAATAAAAAAGTAAAAACCAAAGACCATTATGTGGACGGATGTGGCTGCTGCGCATGAATCGCTGAATGCAATTAATTCAACCTCTTCCAGGGGAAGGAAAGACAATTTCCCTCCTGAATCTCAACGTTCTTGACAAGACCGCACACAGGCAGGCTCAGTGTGAGCGAGCCACAAGGCAACGAAGGAAAACAAAGCGTCATGTATTATTTTTTTGACAGAGATAATCAAAAGTGAACTCCAGCGCCTCACTTCAGGGCTTGATGAAGCCCTGGGCGGTAGGTTCCCAACCTCCGAATCTTTCAAACCACTGGGTCTGAGGAGTGTGGTGGCCCCTCCAGGAAGCCAGGCCTCGAGGGGAGGGGGAGGCCTGGACGCTGGGCCTCAGAGGGGGAGGTGCCAGCGCCACGTGGAGGCCGCGAGGAGATGGATACCGGGCTCGTGGGTCGGGGAACACCTTCTCAACGGTGGACAGCAGATGGGCCGACCACAGGATGACACGAGGACGTCCGAACGCGGACCCAGCACCGATCCCCAAAGCCAGCCGCAGAGACCAACAGTGCCTTGGCGGTGCCTTGGCGGCTCTCACCTCGCTCCCCGCTCCCCTGGCTACCGGGCGTCATCAGTATTTGTTCTCAAAGCTCAGAAAGGGGCAACGGCTTGCCAGGAGCCACACAGAAATAATGGCGGCTCCAAAAGAAGGCCGCTTGATTCCTAATTCCTGCTAGCCTGCAAAGTCCCGCAGACGGAGGACAGCGGGGAGGAAGGATGAAGTCAGCAACTCTCTCGTTTACCTTCAGCAGATTCTGAAGCGCGGCGAAGTCTTCAGCTGTCAGGGCGGCCATCTTCCTGATATCACGTGTCCGGTGGCACGGGGCGGTAGGTGTCACGTGACACTGGCGGCCTTCACAAAGCCTGCTGGGGATTGTAGTCCCGCAGCGTTTGGGAGCGGGGCGTGAGTTCGGCTGTGAGTGTGCAGTGGGCGAAGGAGTACAAGCCTCGCGCGGAGCATGCTGGGAGTTGTAGTCCTTCAGCGTGCGGAGCGGAGCGTGGATCCGGTACGGTGCTTTGAACTTTGGAGAGACGCCAAAGGCTTCTAGACCCGGTGGGCTGACCACAGGGGACGGAAGAATAGGGATGGGGAGGAGGACTAGGGCGGAGGATGGTTTCCAGAGTGAACAAATTGGCTTGTCTGTTTCACACATTAGAGAAACTGATTTTCCCCTGGCCCTTGTGGGTGAGCAGCTGTATCGAGGTTGGCAGGCACCTTGGAGACGTAACCATTCAAAAGCGATGAGTAGACCTGGACCTGGGAATCAAAATGACACTGTGTGTGGCGGGGTTCTTGGAATTTACACACCCTCACTCGAACTCCAGAAGAGTGTAAATCTACTTTTGTGTGGATAGTTTCTTTTCCTTCTATGAAGTAGGTAGGAATTGGTATTATTGCCAAGTTTATCTAGATGGGGAAACTGAGTCATTTAGGGATTAATTTTTCTGCAGCCCTTGGGAAGATCTGGTGTGAAGAACGGGTAAGAGAGTGTTTGGGCCAGGGGACAGGAAGGGAACCATATGAAAAATATCACCAATTCAATTGGCTGTGACACCCATGGCAGGGGTGGTTTATAGAAATGATTTGATCTGTTTATTCAAGAGGTAATTATGGTGAGTGTAATGAGTGATTTGAGATAAGCAGCTCTGGACCCTGGTTGGCTCAGAAGTTTCACCATCTTATCAGATGTCATCCCACTGGTCAGAGCAGCCTAGATTTGCTGTGTCCCATTGCATTTAAGTTTCTACGGTCTGAAACAGTTCCCCCAATCCTTAAACTATAAATGTTGTCAGAGCTTCTGTCTGTGGTTTTCCTCCTCTGCTATTTTTATTAGGCCTAGTCTGATTTCAAGTATAGGAATTATTGCCAATGTAATAAATTTGCCATATGGTAGGATACATCCCATCTGGTTAGATTTATGTAGTATATTAAATATGCATACACACATATACACTGTATTATTACTTTCCCCACTTTAAACACCTAAAGAGGGCTGGGAATATGGCTAAGTGGTAGAGGGCATGCCTAGCATGCATGAAGCCCTGGGTTCAACTCCTCAGTGCCACATAACCAGAAAAGCCAGAAGTGGCCCTGTGGCTCAAGTGGTCGGTAGAGTGCTAGTCTTGAGCAAAAGAAGCTCAGGGACAGTGCCCAGACCTTAATTCAAGCCCCAGGACTGGCAAAACAAAACAGAACACCTAAAGAGGTTAAAATAATGCCCTCAAGTTCATACTTGGGCAGTCTCTTGTGAAGATTATCTACTGAGCTGGGCATATTTCTGTCTTTCTGTAGCTAGAATCTTATGTTTCTCAAATTTGGGTGTCTGAATAGCTTCTTTGAAGGACAAGAATAAGCCAAGAGCATTCTTTAAAACAATCAGTGAGATAGTGAGACAAGGGATATGATTAGAAGGGTCACTGTTGGTTTGTGGGCAAAAAAAAAAAAACCAAACCCAGACTGATCAAGGAAAAGCCACATGAACACACAGCAGGATATAAACTATATAAAAAAGAAAGAGAGAAAGGAAAGAAAGAGCTGGGCGCTGGTGGTTCATGCCTGTAATCCTAGCTACTCAGGAGGCTGAGATTGAGGATCACAGTTCAAAGCCAGCCTGAGCAGCAAAGTCCGTTAAACTCTTATCACCAATAAACCACTAGAAAACCGGAAGTGGCACTGTGGCTCAAGCAGTAGAGCACTCACCTTGAGCTGAAGAGTTGAGAGACAGCACCCAGGCCCAGAATTCAAACCCCATGACTGATTGGGGGGGGGGCGGCAGGAGGGAGGGAGAGAAAGGAAAAGAAAGAAAGAGAGAGAGGAAGAAAGAAAGAACCCCCCCCCCCAAAAAAAGAAAGAACCCAGACGGAGTTCCTGCCTCTTGTCTGCTTCTAGCAAGTTACTTCACCAGTCTGAACCTCAGTTTCCTCATCTGTAAAATAGGAACAATAATAAAAGTACCTTTTGACCATTAGAGGGAGCTCAAGGATGACTTATACCCCATTGGGGAGGGACTGTTTTATGTGGACACACTCAATTCTAGTCATCACAGCACCAGAGAGCAGAACTTTCTTGTTAATGGGAAAAGTAGCACTGAGGAAACTAACCATCCAAGTTTGCTCAGGTATTAGCAGTTTTCCAGGACACAGACTTCTAGATTGGATACTCCAACAGTTCTGGGGAAAACAAGGCCATTTGATCTCCCTGGTCTGAGCCTTGAGCCTTCAAAAGAAACCAGCCTTTGGACTACTTGTCCAGTTTTTCCCCAGAGGCACAGATGTGAGAACAATATGTGGACCTAGACTTTTAAAACAAAGGCAGCAATTTTAGTTTCAGGCTTTAAAAATAATAGCATTGTTGAAATATAATTCACACATGCTGTGCAATTTATCCACTTAAAGTATCCATTTCAATGGATTTTTAATATATTCATAGAGTTTTCCAACCATCACCATGATCAATTTTAGAACATAATCATCACTCCTGAAAAAAACACCACCCCTTTGGCCATCACTCCTCCCTCTAAAGCGTGCTGATCACTTAGGCTACCACAAATTCACTTTTCTGTCTCTATAGATTTTCCTGTCTTCCCATTTCATATGATATGTGGTTCTTTATACTTGTTTATTTCAGGTATCATGAAGTTTTCTGGATTTGTGTTGTAGCATATATCAGTACATTGTTGTGCTTTTTGGTGACTAGTATTTTACTGTACGTGGATAGTCTACATTTTGTTTTTCCATCCACCAATTGGTAGACATTTGGACTGTTATCACTTTGGGGCTATTATGAATGATGCTATTATAAACAAATATGGACTAGTTTTTGCACAGATGTATGTGTGTGTGTGTGTGTGTGTGTGTGTGTGTATATATATATATATATATATATATTCCTCTTGGGATGCATGTCGAGGAATTGAATGTCTGAGTCATGTGGTAAGTATGTTCATTTTTTTTTTTTTTAGAAATTGCCACATGCTTTTTGGAAGTAACAAACCATTTCACACTCATCCAGACGTGTAGGAGGATTCCAGTTGCTTTACATCTTCACAAACATTTATTATTATTTGTCTTTGTGTATGTGCACGTGTGTGCATGTGCAGGTACCTGGGCTTGAACTCAGAGCCTCGTTCTCTCACTTGGTTTTCTTCCTTCTGGCTGGCACTTTCCTACTTAAGTCTTGCCTTTAATCTGGAATTTTACTGGTTAATTGGAAATGAAATGTCACAGACTATTCTATCAGGGCCAACTTTGAACCTCAGTCCTCCAGGTCACAGCTTCCTGAGTAGCTAGGATTATAAGTGTGATCTACCTGTATCTGGCTTCATCTTCCTGTTATAGCCATCCTCCTGGATTGCTCATTGTGAGCCATCTGGTTCTTTTATGTTGTATTTGCATAGCATGGACCTTTTTACCCCTGAAACAACTTTCATTCATTTGAACGGATGGATAGTATAGGATCTTTAGCTCCATTCTCTCCTTTGGTCCCACCACTACTTTCTGACAACTTTCTTTATCAGATATGCCTGCAGGAGGTTAATATGGCCAAAGGGTCTGTAGCCCTTTAGGGAGCTCTTCCTCTGTTTTGTTTTTCTGTTTTCCCCTTTCCTGACCTTGATCTCACAGACTGAGACCAGAGTGGGTTTCAAGGGAAGTTGAGCGCCTTATGTTTTTGATCTGATGTCTCCTGTGGTAGGTTAAGGAGTAGCTTTGGTGTGGCCGGTGAACTTACCAAGTATCTTTGTACATTGGAGCTGCTATGATCAAGTAGCATCAACTGGATGGCCTTATGTATTGCTTACAGTCTAGAAGCTAAGAAATCCAAGATCAAGGTGCCAGCAAAGCTGTTTCTTGGTTCACTGATGGCACCTACTATCTGTGTTCTCACATGATGGAAGGAGCTTCTCAGGTTCTTTTACTTCTTCTTCTTCTGGATTCTCTTTTATGAGGACACTAAGACCATCCCCTCCCCCAACCTACCCCCCTGCCCCAGGCCCTTCCTCCTACCATCACTGATGAGTTACGATTTGGAAGGGAGGCACACTAACAGCCCATGGCATCAGGGAATGGTAAGCAAGTTGACAGTCAGACCCCTGAGTATCAACAGGGGTATGGTGGCTTGCAGATGGCATCAGTGCCCAGACCAGATATAACAGACGCATGGTTTAGAGCTCATTCTCAATAACAATGTCATGTTTGGTCTTCCATGTTGCAAAATTGGGAAATGTGACATAAAATGTCCAGACTTCGGGCATTTCTTTAAAAACTGGCTAGTTCAGCCATGCTGGTCCCTCTTATGCATATTGTAGCAGTTGGCTGGAGCTAAGCCCTGGCTGTCTCCTAAAGACAAATGTCCTGAGTTCCTACCACTGATGTGTCCCAGTGGACCCTCTCCACACATTTGTCCCTTCCTCATCCCGGAGAGTATCTTTTATTGCCCATCTTCCTTCAGAGGTTTAGGGAAGTAAAGTTAGGCATAAGAGGCAAAGAACTGAATGGGAAGACTTTGCATTCAGGGCTCCCAGTCATCAGTATACAATCTCTCCATAACTCTGAACAAGTGGCCAGAGCCATGTAAGTATCTAACCTGCCATTCATGGTTTGTGTGTATTTTTTTTTTTTTATGAGCTGTGCATGGCTCCTAAAGATCTCCTTGGTATTAACTCATTTAATATTCCCTGCAATCCAATAACAATTCTAGTTTACAAATGGAAAAACTAAGACTCAGAGGGAAAACAACAACAACAATAACAACCCCCTCACAGTCCATGGGAAGTAGTACTAGAGCCAGGATTTGAAAGCAGGGGTGATTGAAGTCCTTTACAGCTGTATTTGGTCTCATATGGGGGTCTGTGGGTGTGAACGAATAATGATTCATCTCACCTTCCAGGCTGCTGCTTCCATGCTCTATGACTGGCGAACGGTTCCATTCAGGTGACCCATCACAAAGACAGATGACCTAATTGTTTGGAGGAATAATATCTGCGATACTTTCCAGCTCTAACTTGGGTCTCTAAACACTGATGAGGGAAGAGGAAGAAGGATGGCACTTAGCCATTCACCTCTTCCACTGTGATCCTGGGGTTTGAACTCAAGGCCTTGAGGTTGCTAAGCAGTATTCTATTTAAACCACTTTCCCAGTCTCTTTTACTTTAAGTAGTAATTGTTTTTGGTGCTGGTCCTGGGACTTGAACTCAGGACCTGGGTGCTCTCCCTGAGCTTCTTTGGCCCAAGGGTAGTGCCTTACCACTTGAACCACAATGCCACTTCTAGGTTTTTCTGAGTAGTTTAATGGAGATAAGAGTTTCAGGGACTTTCCTGCCTGGGCTGGCTTTGAACCATAATCCTCAGTTCTGAATCTCCTCAGTAGCTAGGATTATAGGAGTGAGCCAACAGTGCCTGGCACCTTCTTTAGTTTTTAAATGGGGTCTTGTGCTTATGCCTGGGACCAGCCTGAACTATTTGTTTATGGTCCTCCTATTTGGGAAGGGCAAATCTACCACCACACCTAGCTTTTTTAAATTGGTTGAGAAGGTTCCTGCCAGCTTTTTGCCCTGGCTTGCCTTAAACTGTGATCTTCTCTATCTCTATCTTATGAGTAGCTAGGATTACAGGTGTGAGTCACCATACTGGGCCAGTTAGTTTCCTTTGAAAGGTCATCCCCTGCTTCCTACTCTAGTAAACCATAGGCTGAATGTTCCAATAGCCTTCCTAGCTCTGAATGACCTGGTCACCATGATGAGTGAAGGCTAGAGACATCAGACTGAAGAAGACACGGTGGCCTGGTTTCTTGGCCCCTGTGCTGGGGAGTAACACAGAAGCAACTGGTAACACAACAGCATTGTCCTCCTGTACACAGGCCCCCTTTGTTTCCCTAAGCCACACAGCAGGGACTGTAACAATGGCCTTGAATGGCACTTTACCCTCCTTTCTCCAATGATACATTTGTTTTTCAGTTCTGGAATCAACTACACAACGATTTCCTGTAGGGCGTATTGGTGTTTCATATTTTCCGCTTGCTTCACCATTTCACTTCAGGCCCTAGGTCAGTGAGTAGTGAGCTGGGCCCAGAGAGAGCTGAGCCTGTGGAAATGTCACCTTCTCAGCAGGCTGGAGGGCCAGAGAGCTTCCATCTCTCCCTTGTAAGGTAGGATCCACCCCAGAGGAAAGAACCAGACCAGGTAATACAAAGAGCCTGGGAGCTGGGGGGGAGGAGGGGGTGGAGGGAGGTACTGCAGGTGATTGGCTGAGAATCTAGCCCAGAGTGAATGAGCACCTGGGTTCAAGATGCCATATTTGCTTGAGAGTCATTTTCTGCTGATAAACAAAGAAACAAGCAACTGAGGTCAAGTTTGGCAACTCCCCAGTTAGAGAAATGGAGTTCTGTCATAGTCACAAGTTCTGCATTTGAGAGTTCAAACAACTTTGGATTGAAAATGCTTTTTTTTTTCAAACGTTGCATCTGTAATGAACATATAGATTTTTCTCCTTGTCATTATTTTCTAACCAATGCAGTACAATAATAACTATTTGTATTCTACTAGCATTATAAGTAATGTAGAGATGATTTGAAGAATGTCGGAGGCCTTGCATAGCTGATACAAAGATCTACACCATTTAAAAAATAAGCTACCAGGGGGTCTTGCAACTATTTTCTAGTAGCTAATGAGGTATAACCATACCATTTAACCCTAGATATCTTTGGGTGACGAGAATCTTCAGGGGTTTGTCAGTTTATTGAAGTGACTATTGTCTAATAACAGCCGTAACAAGCTCTCACTCTATTATTTATTTGCTGAATTAATAACAACAGTGGATAATGCTGATTCCGTGTGCCTCACCTTCTTGCACAATTCAAATCCAGGCAATCTGGCTATAGATTCTGCTTTTTACCACTGAATCCTTTGTAAAACATTCTCTCTAATGTGGTCATACTGATAATATAAATATGGTGAGATTTCATTTTGAGAAGTAATGCAGTATAATGATAACCGAATGATAAACTAACTGAATCCATTGCACTATGCCAATGTTCTAAGTTTTTTATTTCCTCATCTACTCTACACGATTATCCTATCAATATGGAAACTTTGCTACTCCTATCTTATAGAAAAGATAATTAAGGTACAAAGAAGTCAACTACCCAAGGTCACACAGGTGTTAACGGACAGATTGAATTATGCTAAGTTTACTTTAGTGTGTTGTATTGATCTAGGCCTGTCTGGACTTAGATGAGTATCCTCTTAAGTCATTGGGTAGAGAGGGTAGCATCCAGTCCATGGCTTTATAGAACAATGACAATCAAGTTGTCAGCTTAAGGCATGCAAGAACTGTTTGTTGGTCTACTGTCACCAGCTTCTGTCTTGCTTAAGAAAAGTGGAATTTTTCAGAGGCAGTAGGGACAGAATCTAGACTGCTAAGAACTCATTAATAAATAGTACCCTCTTATTTGAAAAGAGACTAGGCTAAGCAGCTGTTGCTTATGAAGGGAGATTTATGTTAAATAATTCATGATGTGTATTTAAGAAGCCAATTTTGTTTTTTGCTCATTGCTATCCTTACTTGTTTCCTCCCCTTGGGTTGCACTCTTTCCCTTGCCCTAGAATGAAAATTAAAACAAATTTGTGACGCTTTGGCTAACTTTCAAGAATTCAGGTTTTTCTCATCACTTCTAGTTCCTAGTTCTAACCCTATCTGTTCAACAAAGGATATGGTTATTCCTGTGGGAGAAGTCAAATCTTCAAACTCTATGCCCAGTGGGAACGCCCACTCTAATCCAGTGGAGTTTGCTGCTGAGAAGAGGGCCTGTAGTTACCATCTCATCCTCACTTTATATTTTCATCATTCCCTTATGTTCAGTGAAGGTTCTGACTCCAACAGGGAGATCAGAGAGGATCTGGAAGTTCCACTTAGTACTGCAGTGTGTTGGCCAGCTTTCTGTTGTTGTGACAAAATGCCTGAGCAAATCAACTACTAGCGAGAGAAAATGTCTATTTTTTTCCTTTCCTTTTCATTTTTTGTGGCTGTGGGGCTTGAACACCAGGGCCTGGGTGCTGTCCTTGAGTTTTTTTAACTCAAGGCTAGCACTCTGCCACTTTGAGCCACGGCTCTACTTCAGGTTTTCTAGTGGTTCATTGGAGATAAGAATCTCACAGACTTTCTTGCCTGGGCTGGCCTTGAACTGCAAAACCCAGACCTCAGCCTCCTGAGTAGCTAGGATGACAGGCGTGAGCCACGGTGCCAGGTGAAAAGGTCTTACTTTGTCTCGTGCTTTCAGAGGTTTCAGTCCTTGGTCATTTGGTCTTGTTGCTTTGGGGCCTGTGGTACTATAGCATGGTGGAAGCATGTGGCAGAAGAAGGCTGGTTATTTCCTGATGGCTAGGAAGTGAAACAGAGAGAAAGAGCCATGTTCAAGTATCCCTCTCAAGGCCACACCCCCAAAGACCTAATTTCCTTTCAGTAAGCCCTGCCTTTTAAAAGTTCCACAACCTCCTCGTAGCATCATGGACTGATAAGACCAAGCCTTTAGCATATGGGATTTGAGAGGATATTTAAGATCCAAATCAGTAGTATGCTGGGCTGGGCCTGGAGTTTGTATTAAAGCTTGATGCCGTATTTCCTGTCATGATTTTGTGGATACTTTTTAGAAGTCACTGCACTGCCTTGGAGCTGTTTGTCTACAACTCATTCCTTAGTTATCAAGGCATCAGAGTAGTGCCCTACTAGTCTTATAGGGTTGCTATAATAAAATATCAGAGCCTGGCTAGTTTCCATGACAGAAATTAATTTTCCTACACTCTTGGGAAGTAAATGGTTGGCTGTTGACTAGGCCTCTCTCCCTGGTTCACAGGTGTCTTTGCTCTCTTTCTTCTGGGTAGGTATACATTCCTGGAATCCAGATGTGCAGTCAGATTGGATTCTTATTTTAACCTAATCACACTTTGAAAGTCTTATTACTAAATATAGTCACATTCTGAGGGAAGAAGGGAAGGTGTGTATGGTGGGAGGCAGGATGAGGCGAATATGGATGGAGACACAAACCTAGGAGAACAATGTGATTTATCCACAGATGGAAGAAGAATCTGGAACTCAGGTTAAAGAATTCATCCAAGATGGAATATTCTAAGTGGAGGAGCAGACTGGAGATTCTGGCTTTAGCCCACTGACTGCACAGTGTTTTAGGTTTTCAGCATTTGGTACTTTTTGAGCTATTGCCTATTAGAGTTTGGGTTGTGCTGGTAGAAATTTTCTCCTCAACACAGAGTTATAGAAGTAATTAGCTTCTCGGGAGGCCGAGATCTGAGGATTGCAGTTGGAAGCCAGCCCAGGCAGAAAAGTCCCCATGAGACTCTTATCTCCAATTAACCACCCCCAAGAAACAGAAGTGGCACTGTGGCTCAAGTGGTAGAGTGCTAGCCTTGAGCACAAAGAGGGTCAGGGACAGTGCCCAGGCCCTGAGTTCAAGCCCCATGACCACCAACAACAAAAAGTAAAGCAGGTTGTTCCTGTGTGATCTGCTTGCAACATAGGGGCTAGTGACAGGAGTGATGAGAGTCAGGAGCTTTCTCAGGAACTGTGAGATGAGTTTCCTGCACAAAGGAGGTGTCTTTGACTGTTTGATAAACCTGCTGCCTCTCTCCTGCTCCACCCTCTCAGATAGCTTAGACAGTGAAAGACTGCGGTGTGGAATGTCTCATTGTTGGCACTAGTACAGTAATACTGGGTTCTGGAAGTCCCATGTAAGGTAGAAAGGGCTTTAGTATCTTACCTTCTATTTTTTAGGAAACACTTCACCTAAAAGGACTTTGAGATACAATATTATTTATTTCTTTAAAGAGCTTCTTTAATTTAGATGCTTAATTATTTCCTTTAAAAGTAAAAGACCTGGCCTATGGCTGTCTATTTTTCCCTAAGGAAGGGAAGAATGCTCCTGGTCCTAGCAAACTTTTGGGAGGAACATGCTAAGGTTGTTGTCAGGAGATTGTCTGGTAGCAGGGCAGCGCTGGGGAGGGATGGAACAGGATTAGGCTGGGCTGGGAAAGCATGAAGCTGGGGCCCTGGAACAAAACAGGGCAGAGCTATGGAATGGGGGAGGTGGGGCCTAGAAACAGGGCAGGGCATGGTTGGGGAGGGATAAAGTTGGAAGTTAGGACCTGGTAACAGGGCTAGGCTACACTGGGCTGAGCAGGAGTGGGGCTGGAGCTCAGGACACAGATAGGGAGGGGCTGCGAATGGATGGCTATACAGCCCCAAACACAGAATGGGAGCAGCCAGGGCTGCAGCTGTCTGGAGTACAGAGGAGAAAGTGGCGATATTCTGTTTGCTCATACAGCTAGCAATTATTTAATAGACTTCTACTGTACCTGAGATCTCTGTGATCACTCTCCAGGGCTGAGCAGGTAGTTGAATGGACCCTGGAAAACATGTCTGAGGAAGGAGGTGTCTCTGTTGGAGGGAATGGAGCATGGTCAGGCATGATGTGTGTGTTTCTGAATTGTTCATACTCAGACCAGAGATCAGAGGTGAGCTGGAGTCAGGAGAAGGCGAAGGAAGAAGGTGGAAGCCTCCAGCTTAGAACCTGAGTCTGGACAGCTAGTCTGGATAGAGTTCTAAGCAGAAAAGTGACCTGACAGGAAGTTGTTCTTTCAATAAGTACATACTTTGGGGTGGAGATGTGATTCAAGTGGAAGAGCACTAGCCTTGAGCAATAAACTTATACTAAGGATATGCTATGATCTGGGTGCTGAGTGTAGAAAGCCAAGGGCTACATCCTAGTCCTTATGAAGCTGACAGCCCAGGGAAGGAAAGCCAGCTGATAAGTGAGATTGTAAGAGGAATGTGGATATGGACATAAGAATGAGTATGTCTTATTTATTATTACTTATTATTATTATTTTGTCTTAAGTATTTTTCACAGATAAGGTCTCCTGCATTTGCTTTTTGCCTGGGCTGAACTTGAATTGTGATCCTCTTACCTATGCTTCTTCCATGGCTGAAGTTACAGGTGTGCGCCAACATTCCCCCTCCCTTCCCTTGCTTTTTATCTTTGGGAGGAATACAAGTTAAACGATCTAGAGATGAAATATCATGACATCTGTCATTTACATGGAAATATATGTACGTATATATGGAAAGAGAAACAGAGAATATAGGACAATACTACCAATTGTTGGGATAATGTGTAGGAATTTACCTAGCTATATTATCCTTTTGGCTTTTCAGTATGGAGTACTTCATAATAACAACAATAGAGTACCAAGGATACAGACAAGAAGGAAAGGCACTGGAGGAATACAAAAGAAGGCCCATGACTGGCATGTGATAGGTAAAAGAAAACCCCATCTCAGACCTGGGAGGTAACTCAGTGATAGAGCTGTCACACACAAGACTCTGGGTTCCATCCCAGCACCAAAAAAAAAAAAAAAATGCATGTTTCTATAAGCTTAGTGAAGTGGTACAGGCCTGTCATTCCAGGCAGAAGCAGAAAGATTGTGAGTTCCAGGCCAGCTTGGGCTATTTTTGGAGGAACATAGCAGGTCTTGAGAAAGTAAAAAATGGTGTCACTCCAGATTCCACTGAATATCTGGTCCCATTTTGGTATGAGAAATGATATAAATAAAAGAATGTAGAGATACCTTGTTCATTAAAAAAAAAACAGAGAAGGTACTAGTAGACCCTCCATATTCTCTTCAACTATGTGGAGTAGCCTTATGTACATCAAAGTCATGTTCTCTTGTCCTGGCCATTGTTAACCACCATATTTGGGACAACTTGTCATTTTCACTGTTAAAATCTTGTAACCTGCAACTGCCGTAATATGTAGGTCATTCTCGTACCCTAAGGTAACTGGCAAAACAGTAAAATCATAGCTTCTTGTCCCCTCTCCTAATGGTCTCCCAACCTACCAGGCGAATCCTTAGCCCTGAGTGATGTGATTGCACACTAGTCTGTAATTCAGCAGCAGCCCTAGATCCTTGAGGCTCTTCAGAATGCTTAATCAGAATAAAAACTTAAACAAATATTGAAAAGCAATAGAAAGAAAAAAATACATGGTTTTGTCTCCTAATGCTTATTGATTTGTAAGATGGTCTCAAGCATGAAAACAAGATTCACTGCTGTCATCTTGCCATTGGATTCCTGTTACTTGGAAGAGTGGCTCATTGATCAGGTGGGGTGCCCAGTGGTCAGGAACAGATAATCATCCCTCAGAGATGGGACGCGGCTGGGAGTGAGTTGTATTCACTTTAAGTGATGAACCCTGTAGCCTAGGAGGGGCCTCACACAGCCTAGGAAGCCACCTCTCAGTTCCATGTCAACTCCCTAGGCCTCTTTGTTCTTGATAACAACTCTTAAGAATTTCTGTACCCACATACACACAAGTCCCTGCCCCCCGCCCCGCAAATACTATATATTTCATCACAGCAGATGAGGCTCAACTGAGTAAAACATGGACTATTCTTCACGTTGTTCAGCCTCTGTTTCTCTCTTAGGAGGAGCTGTTCAATGAATAACAAACATTTATTTAGCTACTCTTACACTGTTGTATGCTACTTCCTGTGTTAAGGTGTTAGTGACACAGGTATACACAAAGTGACAGAAGTCCCTAGTCTCCTGGAGGCATATATTCTAAGGGTATCGTGAACAATTTGGTATGAAGCTTTCTAAACCATCTGTCTATACTTACCCAAATAGGTCCATGATGCACATGGCCACAGCTCCATTTCTGGATTTTTGGCAGTAATTGGTATAAAAGTTTTGTGACCTTTCCTGCCCAGGCTAGCTTCACATTGAGGACCTCAAATACAGCCTTCTGAGAAGCTTGGATTACAGGCATGAGCCACTAACACCTGACTGTACAGTGTGTGTGTGTGTGTGTGTGTGTGTGTGTGTGTGTGTGTGTGTGTGTGTGTGTGTGTGTGTGTGTGTGTGTGTGTGTGTGTGTCCTAGGTCTTGAAATCAGGGCCTGAGTGTGTGTGTGTGTGTGTGTGTGTGTGTGTGTGTGTGTGTGTGTGTGTGTGTGTGTGTCCTAGGTCTTGAAATCAGGGCCTGAGTCCTTTCCCTAAGCTTTTGTTTTGCTCAAGACTAGTATTTGTGCCACAGCTCCACTTCCTGCTTTCTGACGATTCATTGGAGACAAGAGTTTCATGGACTTTTTACATATTTACTTTTTTGTGGATACTAAGATTTGTTGAACTCAGTCCCTCATTCTTGCTAAGCAAAAGCCCTGTCACTTCAGTTCTTTTTTTTTTAATTAAAAAAAAATTTTTATTGTGAACATACTGTACAGAGGGGTTACAATTACATGGGCAAGATAATGAGTACATTTCTTATCAAGCATTGCAGCCTCCTCCTTTGTTTACCCTTCACATCCCTTCCCAGCCTCCCCCCACCCCCCCCCCACCCAAACCTCCCTCCCACCACCAAAGTTGTAAAGTTCGTTTTCGAAATGACAACTTGTACTTCTCATTGTTGCAACGGGTCCACCTGTATCCTTAAACGACTTGTTTTTCCCCTTCTCCTCCACAAATTATACCGACATCAAATATAGTGAAAGCAGGGGTTATACTGTGGGGGAGGGACATACAAAGCAACAAAGAAATAATCTTATAAATGCATTAGAAACAAATGCATGAAAGAAAAAAAAAACATTTAAATACATATCTAAGGGTTCATTTTCCTAACATCACATTATCTGACTTTTTCTGCTTGACTCATACATATATTAGATATTGCAAATAAGGGAAACCATGGGACCTATGTTTCTTTGGGCTTGGCTTTCTTAATATAATTTTTTTCCAAGCCTTTCCATTTCCTAACAAATGGGGCAATGTCATTCTTTCTGATGGAGGCATAGAATTTTCTTGATCCATTCATCTACTGAGGGGCATCTGGGTTGGTTCCATATCTTAGCTATGGTAAATAATGCTGCAATAAACATAGTTGTGCTGGTAGCTTTAGTGTGGTCTTGTTTGTAAACATTTGGGTAAATGCCCAAAAGTAGGATTGCTGGGTCATAGGGGAGCTCTATGTGAAGTCTTTTGAGGAACCTCCATACTGCTTTCCAAAGTGGTTGAACAAGTTTACACTCCCACCAACAATGAAGTAAGGTTCCCTTCTGTCCACATCCCCTCCAGCATCTGTTGTTATTAGAGTTATTGATTTTTGCCATTCTATTCAGTTCTTTTTTTATAATTTTAGTTTATTTTTAAGAAAGAATCTCATGCTTTTCCATGGGCTGGCTTCAAACAATGAATCTTTTACCTCTGCCTCCATAGTAGCTGGGATTACAGGAGTAAGCATCTACCTACCCCCAGCCCTGTGGTGGGCTTTTTTCACTTTAGCTATGCATCTTGGAACTCATTCTATATTAGCATCAATGGACCTTCCTCATTCTTCGATACCTACCTAATAGTACTCTGTAGAGGAAAATCCCTCTGATCAACAAGCAGTTATACTTTCCATTGTTCGCCAACAGTGTTGTGACAACTTCCTTCTATGTACATTATTATACACACAACTCTGCATACTTAGTGAGTCACTGTGTATAAATCAGTTATCTTCTCTGTGCCTTGGTTTCCTCATCTGGACTATTAAAGAAATTCTGAGACCTATTCTCTGCAGTCATCAGGAAAATGTAAACCCAAAGCGTGATGCACTAATACTTCATACCACTGGGATAGACTTAATACCAAAATAGAATAGGGAATAAAGTTTGACAAGCATGTGTAGACATTGTATACTTGTAAGCCACAGAGGGAGATAATGGTGCTGCCACTTTGGAGACAGTCTAACAGTTCCTCCAAAAGTTAAACACAGAGTTGCTGCTTGACCCAGCAATTCCACCCCTCAGGGCATCCCTAAGAAAAAGGCAAACATTCTTCCACACAGAAAATCACTCGGCCTTAATTAGAGCAACCAGAAAATAGAATATGACTTATCAGCCAATGAATGAATTAAAGAAATGTGGTATATCTTTAATTGCAATATTATTCAGCACACATAGTACCAACACATTCTACAATGCAGATACTCCTTGAAAACAAGATGGTGAGAGAAAGAGCCAATCACAACATTGACATAATCACATGATCTATACTCTTGACTTAGCCAAGGTAAACCTTTGATAGATCTCATTATATGTAATACGTTTTTGAAGTAGTGTTGGAAATTTAGGGGAAATTATCAAATGTAAAGGTATTACATGATAGCTATAGAAAGACTTAATTAACTATGTTAATGGTTGCACATATTTCATACCAAGCAACTAATATTCTATTTTTGCTAACTGCTGTTTGTGAAAATAAAAACAATTTTTTTGAAAAAAATTATGAAAAAAATTTATGAAAAAAGCAATTTTATTTATACAAATGAAAATGATTTTAGGGGCTGGGAATGTGGCTTATTGGTAGAATGCTTGCCTAGCATGCATGAGGCCCTGGGTTCAATTCCTCAGTACCACCTAAACAAAAAAATAGTAATAAAAATAAATAAAAGCAATTTTATTTATATTAAAAAAGAAAGCTGGATACTAGTGGCTCAAGCCTCTAATCCTAGCTACTCAGGAGGCTGAGGTGTGAGGTTAACAGTTTGAAGCCAGCCCAGGTAGACAGATTCAAGAGACTTTTATCTCCAAGTAACAAGCAGAGTCAGAAATGGAGATGTCTCTCATGAAGTTATGCCAGTTATGAGTAAAAAAGATTAGCAAGAACTAGAGGCCCTGAGATTGAGCCCCATTATTGGTTTGCGCGCGTGCACACACACACACACACACACACACACACACAGCTTGTCAGAAAAGAATACGTGTTGCGTGTGTCCATTTGTATGAAATGTCCCAAGCAGACATTGTACAGAGAGAGGATAGATAAGTAGCTGCAAAGGCTTGGTGGGGAAGAAGAAATGGACAATGACCGGCAGGGAGGGCAGGATTTCTTTGGGGGATGCTAAGAAAGTTGTAAATATTAACAGCGGTGATGACTGTTCTCTCAGAGTATACTCAAAATCATGGAATTGCACCTGGTAAATGGTTCTGTTTTAGGTAGGTGCTACGATCTGAATACTTACATCCCTCAAATTCATATGTTGAACCCTAATTAACAATGATGGGGCTACCACATGAGCCTTTGGGTGGGGGTGAGTGGGTCATGAGAGTGAGATGAATGCACTTATAAAAGGGGCTGTTGTGAACGCCCTTGCCCTTTGTCCCCTGAATTATGTGAGAACCCAGCATGAAGGTGCCATCTATGAGCCAGAAAATGGGTCTTCACCACACACTGAATTTGCCAGAGCTTTGATCTGGGACCACCTGGCTTTCAGAACCAGAGGAAATAATTATCTCTTGTGGTGGAAGCCATATGACTTATGGTATTTTATTATAGCAGTCCAAACAGACAGTGCTGGTTCTATCCAGCAGATACCAAGGCAATGGATGAAAAAAAAAATGCCCATGCAGTTATTTTCTCATAATTTTTAAATAACTCCATGGTGTGAGGAATGAATTCAGCCAAGAGACATGGTTAAACCAAAGATGTATCCCCCACCCTCTGCTTTTCTAGAATCAGATTGTCCTTGGGCTAGTTTACAGGAACAGACCAGAAGGACACATTCTAAGAGGTAGATAACAGGGTAGCAGGAAGCAGTAAGATAGTTTCAGTAACAGATCTAAGATAGCAGGAAGCAGTAAAATACAGGCACCCTTATCCTGTCTTTTGACAGGATTACTGCAGAAGGTCAGACACACTCAGCCTAGGCTGTACACACAACCAGCAGTTTTCTGCTGGCATCATCCATTCTTCATGCATTCTTTCATTGTTCCCATGGAGCCATAGGGTTCCCACAGGACGGTGTGTGAGTTACATCTCAATAAAGCTGTTAGTAAAAAGCATCATGATAAGATTTCTCTGAGGATAGACAGGACAGACATGAAATATGTAGAAGAGTAGCCAGGACCTTGCCAGTTGTTCATCCAGAGCACGCATTCCTAGAACCAAAATCACAGAGCCAAAGGGTAAGTGCATGATCTTTTCCAAGATACTGCAGAGTTGCTTTCTGAAAAACAAAACAAAGCTTCACCAATTCATCCATGTGATGTAGTGCATAAGAGCAGCTGTCTGTCTTTCTCTTTGTCCTTCTCAAAGCAGCCAACCCAAGGGTTTCTTTGGGAGCATGGAATCAGATGTGAATTTTCTTTTACTTTACTTGCGTTGCTTGTCTAATTAATGTTGTGTAATAAGCATATAATGTTTAAGACATAAAACATCCCTACTTTCTACCCCTTAATGTCTGGGTAAGTTGTCTGTGGTTTAGATATACCCTAAGCAAGCACATGGCTTCTTCCTATAGGGAGTTTATTTGTACATTTCTAAAGAAAACAGCTAGGGGGCGCTAAAACTCAGCCTGGGGAAGTGCAGTTATTGTCCCAAACCTGTGCTTTCTTGTCAGGTGCCAACCACCCCTGGTAGCAAAATCAAACCTGTGAGTCATTGCACCCTGACCAGCTGCCTGACCCTCATCAGTTTGCAAATGCTTCCTTTGCACTATCATTACTCCTCGCAACAATTCTATGGCATAGGCACAAAAACAGAGTTCAAGAAATTAGCTGATCATGAGGATTATGGTTTGAGACTAGTCTGGGCAAAAAGTTGGTGAGACCATCATCCCAATTAACAAGCTGGACAATGTAATGTCTACCCGTTATACAGGAGGAATAGGTAAGGGGATCATGATCCAAGACTGGCCTGAGTAAAAATCTCAAGACTGTGTGGGAAAAATAAAGCAAAAAAGAGTTGTGATCATGGCTCAAGTGAGAGATGTTTGCCTGGCAAGCATGAAGAGCTGAGTTCAAACCTTGGTACATACAAAGAAAGAACTTAGGTGACTTACCCGAAGACTAATTAATGCTAGTGAGTAGCTGAGGTTGGATATTTTAGGATACCTGTAATTACAAGCTGGATGTCACAAGCAAATATTTTGTCAAGTCACATGAAGGCTAGGACAGTTAGGGCAAACTTCAGGCATGGGTGCCTTACAGGCTCAACTGCGTCCTGGAGATGTCTGATCTTTCTATCTGGATTCTCTGCAGTCTGCTTGTGGCTTTCATCTTCAGGCAGAAGCTGGGCTCTAACAGTGACAGCAAAACACAGCCCGGCCATGGGTTCAAAGTGAAAGTTCCAAACTAGGATGTTCTCCCTGACATGAAGAAACTTTTTCTGGAAGCTACTCCTTCCACGAGATTTCCTCCACCCTCTCACTAGTGTCTCATGGTGCCCATTCTAGGTTCCTTTCAACTTTAGAATCAAGCACTGGCTAAGGGAATGGAATTACCTGGAAACAAATTAGACCCATTCCTAAGGTTTGTGCTGGAGGTGGGTCATTGGTCCTTGAGGAGGAAAGTTTGCTGAAAAATTATGTGTGCGCGCACACGTGTGTGTGCACGTGTGTGTGTGTGTGTGTGTGTGTGTGTGTGTGTGTGTGTGTTGCTGGGGATCAAACATGGGGCTTCGTATATTCAATAGTCTACTATTGAAGAGGTGGGGGCAATGGGGTAAGGAGAAGTTTGACTTGGACAGATCATTAGGAGTGAAGGACTTGTCTTATAAATATCCCAATATCAACTGAATAGGTTAGTCTCAGTTTGGAAGACAGTCATTTTCCATCCCCATTGGGTCTCTTGGGAAAATGTCTTCAAAAGAGGATCTCTTTTTTTTTTTTATATATCCTGCAGAATAAATAGGGAAGTATTTTATCAAGTATTTGATCAAGTATTAACTTGAAGAGTTTCAGAAAGATTACATCCTTCATGGAAGCACATTCTTAGCTGACAGGATAGATTGATAAATCATTCAGCCAATCTCCACTCCCCTCTTCCCACCTTAGGATGTGTGAAGTCAAGCTTGGCCAGTGACTGACTTGGGTCAATGGAATGTAAATGGATTTTACTCCGAGAGGCTATAGTAATGTTTGCACTGTTCACTTTGCTGTGTGTTCCTGTGAGCACCAACCAAGGAAAGAGCATGCTTTCCATGGTTATTGCCTTTTCATCCTGGACTCTAGCAGTTAAGGAACAAAACCAAGTTGAGCAGCATTGTCCTACTAGCCCTGCAGACCTGTGAGTAAGAAAAAAGAAGTATTTCCTTAGGTGGCCGAGTGTTTGTTTTGCCACAGCATCACAGCAATAACTAACTGGAATTTGGGGGGCTTTGTTCAGAGGTATGAGCAGGGTGGACATGAGGGACAGGCTGGGAGGGTTTGTCTTATTAAAGAAGTTTCTGGAACAGCAGTGTTGAATAGAGTTCAGGGAGGGACTAATCTAGAGAGGTCTTGGTAAGTTTCTTGAGACAACCCAAATTCTAGGAACTTTCTATAACACTGTTCTCTGACCCCTTATCACCAAAACAAACATGATGGCCAAGAAATTGCCCAACTGTGCATTTCATCACCAACAGTCAAATGTATAATGTAGAGGAAAGAGTGCTGGATGTGGTGCATGCCAGGCCACAGTTGTATGCTGCAGTGTTGCTCCCAGCTTGTCTCTGACTAAGTCATTTAAACCTCTTGGAACATGCAAGCTGAGATGGTTATAAAAATAAAATGGAGACAAGTGTGTTGGCACATGCCTATAATCTCAGCTACATGACAAATGGAAATGAGAGAATTGCAAGTTTGGGATCAGCTTGAGCAGAGGTAATGGCAAGACCCTATCTGAAAATCAACAACAACAAAAACAACAAAAAAAAGTAAGCAGAAGTTTCTTGACATGGCTCAAGTGGTAGAATACCTGCTTTGCAAGCACAAAATCCTGAGCTCAAATCCTAGTACAGAGAGGGGGGGGGGGAGGTGGAGAGAGATTACACTTATTATTTGGTACTAAATTGGCTGAACCTGCAAAATTCCTCTTGTGAGGCCTTAAACTGTGCAATCTGTATGAATTCAGATGCTTAACAACTTCGCCATTGTTCTTGAGTTTTAGCCCAATCTATCTTTGGCTACAATAGCGGAAGATCTTCCAAGGAATCTCTGGTGTTTACACTAAAATCCCAATGATAGGTGGTTGATGTGAATATATGCCATCTTCTCCCCTCAGTGCGCCTATAGCAAGCACTTACCCACTATACCTTTTCTTCCACGTGTATCCCATCTTTACTGCCTATAAGATCTTAGATAGACCTTGTGTTTCTTTAATGCACTAGAGTTTAAACACCTCTCACTCGTCACAAGCAACTGATCCTAAAAGGACTTTGTTTGTTTTTATTCTTGTCAGTCCTGAGGCTTAAACTCTGAGCCTGAGAGCTGTTCCTGAGCTTTTCTTTGTTCGAGGCTAGCACTATACCACTTGAGTCAGAGCACCACTTCCAGCTTTTTCTACAGAGTATATTGGAGATAAGAATCTCATGGACTTTCCTGCTCAGGCTGGCTTTAAACCAAGATCCTCAGATCTCAGCCTCTGAGTAGCTAGGATTACAGGCTCGAACCACAGGTGCCCTACACCCTGAGAATTTTTAGTGGTGGATAGTGTTGGAATTCTGGGATGCTATTTTCTTCCTTCTCTTCATGTTCTAACCAAAGGAGTCAAAATAACCACTTAAGTATAACAAATTACTGGAAACCTCTTGGATTGTTTCTTTGGAAGGGAAAGTGTAAGTGAAGTAGAGTTCATAGTATTCCACCATAAGACGAAATATATGCAGCTATAAAAAGAGAAAGAAGGTGCTCTCCCTGAGTCTTCA
Source organism: Dipodomys spectabilis (assembly GCF_019054845.1). NCBI lineage: Eukaryota > Metazoa > Chordata > Mammalia > Rodentia > Heteromyidae > Dipodomys > Dipodomys spectabilis. Next base: position 3,216,433 of record NW_024870822.1, on the reverse strand, counting down.
CATGGAATGAGCGTAGAAAAGATGGGCAGGAATGAGGGGAATAATACATGCTTGTGGTACCTAACATATCCATAAAGTTTGGAATCAGAAATGGAAACAAGGTGATTGGGAGCTTGAGGTGGGGGGGGGGGAGGGATTTTCCCCCGTTTCCCTGTTTTTGCCTGTTATCTACCTGTGATCTAAAGAAAGACTCAAAGAGAAGAAGGTACAGAGGTACCGACTGCAAACAGTCGCTGTGCTCCTTTTACCTCTTAATTTCTGAGTTATCTGGATGCCTCTTACTCTGATTTAGAGAAAGGAAGGAGGAGGAAGGTAGAAAAGAAAAGTGTGGATGGTATAATGGGGAGAGGGGAGGTACTAGGCCTGCTAGTTGAGAGCTCCTTCTCCATGTGATAAATACATCATTGGTGTGCTGTCACTGCAGATGTCTTTACAGCAAGCAGGGATCTAGAAGTTCAGGTGACAAGTCTGAGCCAGTCAGGATATGGTACAGTGTGTCTGGCAACTCTTCATTACTACCTTCTTGGGTGCCAGGGCAAGATGATGCTTCTTAACCATGATTTCTGGGTCTGAATCAGTCTGTGCTCAAGTCCAGGCCCTGCCACTAAACAGACAGGCACAAGAGCCTGATTTGTCCTCTCCGATCCTCAGCTTCTTCACTTGGAAAGAGGAATGGCTCTGACCCCCTCCTCACTCCTACAGAGTGTATCAGAGTACACAGGGCAGTGTCTGGCTCATTAGATGTGCTCAATAGATGTTAGTGGTGATTGTCACTGCATGCATGGTGGAACCAAGGCTGCAGCTTCTCAGCCGAAGCAGGGTAACCTGGGTCTTTTCCAGCTTCATTCTCTGATGCAACAGCTGCCTTTCTATTCCAGCCACTGAGGGCTCAGCATGGGGCTCTCAGATACTGCCGTGCTGCTGGCTGACATGTTCAAAAGGAGTCCAGAGGCATTGCCTGCCAGATGTTGTTGTGCATCTGGGCTGTTGGAACACCCTATCAATGTTTATTCCCTGAGTAAGTGCTAAGTAAATGGCTTAATGTCATCGTGAAAATGGCTCTAAAAGTTAATGGGTCTTCTAATAGACAATCCCTCCTCCTACCACCAACCACACAAAAATTGTTAGTTCTTAGTCTCCTCAGCTTTTTGAAAAGCAGTAACAGATCCCAAACACAGCCTAGTCAAGACATTTACATGGAGTCCCATTCATGATAAATCAGTCATGGTTAGTGCAAAAAAAAGTAAAGGAGGTGACAGCCAGGTTCTTGGGATTCCCTTTTCTTAATGTTATTATGTTTTGCTTTGTCTTCCACAAGAAGTTTTCACTTCTGCTAACACTGAGTTCAAAGAGCTCTGTGTGTTTCAAGTTTTAAAAACATAAAAATGTGGTGCCATGGTACCCACATATAGTCCCAGCTATATGTGTCCCAGCAAGAGAGAGAGAGAGGGAGAGAGAGAGAGAGAGAGAGAGAGAGAGAGAGAGATATGGAGCTGGATGTGCCCCAAAGACAGTTTTGCCCTGGTCCTCACATTCTGGACAGTGCCATACTTTGCTTTATTGTGTCACTAAAGACTGCCTTCTTTGGAAGTAGCAGGTGAGCCAATAACAGACAAGCCTGCTTTTCCCTGTGATCAGGCAAGGGCAGGAGGAGGGGCTGGGGACCAGATGGCCCATGCTCATCGCCAAAGAGTTTTCCTGTATGAGCTCAGCAGCAGGCAAGCTCGTTGACCTTATCTGCCCTGTCAGTGAAATCTGCCCTCAGCAAGTACACTAAATACAGTGTAGACACCATCAACTCAGGAGCTGGAGCTGCGATTAGAGGGCAACTCCTGCCATTACTGATTTCTCCTCAGGCTGCTGTGCTCCAAGCATCCTGCACAGTTAGGGTAGAGAGTCAGAATGTGGGCTTTGAGGTCATATTATCTGAATTCAGATCCCAGCTGTGCTTCTTGCCAGCAGTGGTATGGTTAACATGGTGATCACCATGTTTTGCCTTGCCTGTGCTTTGATTTCTCCTCCATGAAAGGGTGGTCACACCACGACCTGGTTCACAGGCCTGGTGAGAGAGTTAAATGAGTTAATAAGGGGAAAATAACTTTCATAGTAAGCAGTAAAGAAATGCAGTCTCAGATAACCAGTAATATTGTTGAGTACCAAGTACTCAAGAGTATTTAATCCAGTGGAATCATATGATTGCCACAAATGACTCAGAATCAATTCACTGTAAATTATTTTTGTGACTTGGACAACAGGCTAGCTGTTGCTTGCATGTGGTTTCCTGAACCCATATAAGCAATTGCTGATTTTCTCTTGCAACAATCCAGACTTAAGAGTCACTCAACAAGTTACCCTATAGAGTCTCCTTACACATCAGTGGACAGGTAGACTTTATTTCCAGTATTCTGATTAGATCGGAGGAAGTTTGAGGACATACGCATTGCGTGTACACAGTGCACACAGGCACAACTTTAATATCCCTCAACATTTCTTCCCTCCAAAGTTCCACTTGGCTAAACTTAGAGGGTTTTCCTCCATGCCCTTTTCCCCATACCAGCTGTCAGTGTTGTTCTCTCTCTGCCTCTTGGGAAATTCAGATTCCTTACTCGTTTTAGCCAGCAGCGCTTTTGGGTTCTGCTCCAGCCCTGACCCATGATCTTACCCCATCAAACACATCACAGCTCAACAGCCACAACTGTTCATTATTGAATCAACATGGCCCTTTCCTGAGGGGCTCTGAAGCACTTTCCACTACTTGGTTATCTTACTGATTCTGTAATCCTGGGCAAATTAATTTACCTCTCTGAGTCTCAGATTAGTCATCTGAACAGTGACAATGATGGTAGAACTGTTGGGGTTGTTGGACAATGAAGGGTGCCTTGAAAACATAGAACAATGCCTTGTGTATAATAGGATGGCAATATGTGCTTTATGAGTAAAAAATTAACTGGTCCCTCTCACCAATGGGACTTCTAGTAAGAGATGGCATTGATAACTTCTTATGATGTGTGCATAAGACATGATGGGAGCAGAAAGGAGTGAAGAGTTAAGGCTATAGCCAGTGTGGGAAACTTTTGCGATTTTTCTTTACCACGCTACTTATTCATTTCCTTCACTACAAATGGAGATGATAAATACTTCCAACTGCTGGGCACCAGTGGCTTAGGCCTACAATCCTAACTACTTAGGCTGAGTTCTGAGGATCAAGGTTTGAAGTCAGCCTAGGCAGAAAAATCCAAGAGAGTCTTATATCCAATTGACCACCGAAAAGCTAGAAGTGGAGATGTGGCTCAAGTGACACAGTGCTAACCTTGAATAAAACATGCCAAGTGAGAGAGGAAGGCCCTGACTTCAAGCCACATGACTGCCACAAAGAAAGAAAGAAAGGAAGGAAGGAAGGAAGGAAGGAAGGAAGGAAGGAAGGAAGGAAGGAAGGAAGGAAGAAAGGAAGGAAGGAAGGAAGAAAGGAAAGAAAGAAAGAAAGAAAAGGAAGGAAGGAAGGAAGGAAGAAGGAAAGGAAGAAAGGACAAAAAAAGAAAAAAGTATGAAAGGAATACTGTAGTATCTACTTACTGCTGGGGAACTTAAATGAGATTATTTATATAAAAACAAAGCCTAATCTCATTTAAGAGTTCAACTATTGTTAAAAGGCTTATTCAAAGCTTTGAACTGAACTCTCAGTTCAGACTATTAGTTTTAATATGAAAATATATTTTCCACCTTTCTAGCTATAAAATTCAAGTTTTCAGGGTTCAAATATACTTAGAAAAGCTTAGTGTTATTTATTGAAGCCTTTGGTAGGAAAGAAATGATTTAATTTAAGCTAATGGCGTTGGCTTTAGATATTTAAACATACCACACACTCTTTAAAATTGCAAACAGTTGTCTCTTGACATTTAGTTTAGGAAATGTCAAGTTCTTTTTGGGTTGTTAGCTTTGTAGTGGTTTCCTTTTATCAGTTACACGTTCAGAATTAATTTGGGGTATGAGCTAATATCCCAGCACTCCTGGCCAGAGTTTCCTTTGATCTTGTGTAAACTGTGAGCAATTGGCCATATTCCACAAGCAATTAGTTTTGAAGACGGAATATGCATGAGCCTGTGTTGAGATGCAGTAGAGAAAGAATGTTCAAAATCAATATTGTGGGGCTGGGAATGTGGCTTAGTGGGAGAGTGCTTGCCTAGCATGCATGAAACCCTGGGTTCTAGTCCTCAGTACCACATACACAGAAAAAGCTGGTAGTGGCACTGTGGCTCAAGTGGTAGAGTGCTAGCCTTGAGCAAAAGAAGCTTAGTCCAGGCCCTGAGTCCAAGCCCCAGGACTGGCAAAAAGAAAAATCAATATTATGCTGTGTGGCATAAATGCTGTTCACAGAGAAGACTCTAATTGCCGTGCTCAAAAGAAGCCTTTCTAGTATTAGTTACCAGAGGAGGGCATGAGCATGTTAGGAGGGAGAAGCAACTTGAGCCCTAGGAATCCCCCAGAAAATCAGAAAGCATGTTGTTAAGGGCCAGTACATTTCTAAATCAATCCCCTCCTAGCCCTTTAGGGGAACTGACTAAAAGGGAAGTTTATTAATCTAGGTTGGGGATCAGCACACTTTTTCTATGAAGGAAGGGTCAGATAGTAAACATTTTTGCCACCGAGAGTCATATAGTCCATGTTGCAATATTGAACTTTGCCATTGTAGGGCAAAAGCAGTCGTAGATTGTACTACATGAACAACCATGTTTCAAGAAAACTTTATAAAAACAGGTGATGGGCTGGACGTGGCTCATGGGCTATAATTTGCCAGGTTCTGGTCTAGACTAAGGCTCTGAATGGAAAACTGGAGAAGGGCAAAATGTGAACCAATACTTTGTAGAAGCAGGCTAGTCCCTGTGTAGGTGAAGAAATAATAGCATAGGCAGGTGTACAGGGGGGTACAGGGGCTATTTACATCTCCTTTCTCTTCTCCTCCTTTACAGAGCTGGCTGCCTGAATGAAGGAACCAGCTGGAGAGTTCTCACAAGATGGAACATCTGTGGGAATTGACTCTGGTCCTACTTAAATCCCAACATTCTTGGGTTAGCTGTGTAATCTTGAGCAAGTAATTCTACTTTTGAGGGCCTGTCTGTACACTAGGGGTTGGTAGGATCTATCTCATTCAGTAGGGGAAGATCAGATGAACTTTGGTAGGACAACTGCTCAGCATGCATTAAATGGAAGACTTGGTATGCCTGTGTATTGTACTTTATGGACGATTCAAGGAAAGTTCAAAGTCTTTGGAGGATTTATCACCTTTCATACAAATTTGCAACTCCCCAGCTGGGTCTGTGCACAGAGTTTGTTGACCAATTCCATAAAGTATCTAGGAGTGAAATTGTTGATTTCAGCATTAGGTTGCATATGTTCAGCAGGTACTGAAGTGCCTCGTGTATAGCTTTCTAAGATGTTTTTTTTTTTTTATCTATTTGCATGTCTCTGAGCAACAGAATTCCAGTTGTTTACCATTCTGGTTTCTGGTAGTTTTAATTGGCCTCTTTCTAGTGAATAATGATTTTGTATAATTTTCATATGCTTATTAGATATTTAAATATCTTTTAGTGCTTGTTCAAGTGCCAAATTTTTATTGAGTAGTGGGAATTCTTTATAGAGTCTGGGTATAAGAAGTTAAGCTGTAGATGTCCTTCCTTCCTTCCTTCCTTTCCATAAAAATCCTGACTTGAATATATGTCTACTTTCCTATGCCTTTCTTTTTTTTTTTTAATTTTATTTTATTTTATTTGAGAACATACTGTACAGAGGGGTTACAATTACATGGGCAGGATAATGCATACATTTCTTACCAAGCATTGCAGCCTCCTCCTTTGTTTACCCTTCACCTCCCTTCCCAGCCTCCCCCCTCCCTCCCAACCAATCATACCCCCCCTCCCCCCCCCCCCCCCACCGACATTGTAAAGCTGGTTTTGACATGACATTTTGTACTTCTCATTGTTGCAACAGGTCCACCTGAATCCTTAAACGACTTGTTTGTCCCCGTCTCCTCCACATGTTATACTGACATCAAATATAGTGAAAGCGGGGGTTACACTGTGGGGGAGGGACATACAAAGCAACAAAGAAATAATCTTATAAATGCGTTAGAAACACATCTATGCCTTTCTTTTTAAAGTCAATGATTTTAATATTTTATGTAATGCTATGGATGTAGCATCACTTATAATATTTTACACCAATATTTGAGCACTATTGGAGTAATTGGATAATTTCCTTCCAACCCTTCAATTTGATGAATTATGGAACTCTACCCATTTCCTTTGAGCTCCTTGCCAACACACCTGAGAAAGATGAATGTATGGCGCCACTGCTGGTTATGAATGATTACATATACTCAGACAAGATTTAGTTGGATCCATTTTTTCAGAAGAGAAAATAAGAAGTTTGGAGCACA
>NW_024870822.1:1350000-1407500 GCF_019054845.1 Dipodomys spectabilis | reverse complement strand
TGCAGTACCTTAGTAATAAGTCATTGTCTCTTTAATTATTTCCTTCAGTATTAATAAATCAATTTTTTGTAGCTCCTAAGTCCCATTACTAAACTTCAATGTTAATTTTCAATTGGTTAACAACGTGAGCGGAAAAGTAGTTAATTCTTATAGTGTGTCTTCCAATATCTATACATTTTTAAAAATACATTTTAAAAATTACATCACTCCTTACAGGATTCCATGCTGCAGGCTTACTTCATCATCACACCTGGGAAAGTCTATTTTCTAGAACCTGCTGTCAAGATTGGTTTCCTCTCTACCATCTGGTAAGCATTCCTCCCTGGACTTTCACTGATTGTAAATGTCCCATGACTTAAGGAGACCACAAGGTAAAAAAGACTGTGTCCATCAGATCAGACGGTTTTTGCTTCAAGACCCTAATCTCTCCTGAGAAAATGTTAATAGACAATTATCTAGGTGCAAATGATGGCCATAGTGGACCAAACTTTTAGAGTATGTGAACTTCCTACCCATACTTGAAGCCCTTTGCTATGCTTAAGGCTGTTCAACTCTTATTTTGAAAGGAAGCATTTGGGCAGGGAGCTAAGCATTAGTATCCTTTGGTGAGCTAAGGAAGATCTAGGGATTCTAATTTTCAACCAATATTTCATAATGTTTGTAAATAATCAGAAGTTATGGGAAGGGGGCTGGGAAGGTGGCTCAGTGGTAGAGTGCTTGCCTTGCATGCATGAGGCCCTGAGTTCGATTCCTCAGTACCACATAAGCAAAAAGAAAAAAAAAGCCAGAAGTGGCGCTGTGGCTCAAGTGGTAGAGCACTAGCCTTGAGTTGAAGAGCTGAGGGACAGCGCCCAGGCCTAGAGTTCAGGCCCCACAACTGGACCCCCCCCCTAAAAAAAAGAAGTTATGGGAAGGAACATATTATATTTATTTTTCTAACCAGGAATTCCTACAAATACACCCCTTACTATTATTCCATGTTCTCTCCCACACATATTAGAAGGCAGAAGAGTTTTGAAAATTTCTTTATTGAGTTCACTGAGGAAATCTTTTGAAGACATCTGAGTTTGAACTCAGGAGCTATTTGTATTAAAATTTTAAATGCCTGAAAGCGACCTTTCTTAACACTTTCCTCATTATACACTAGAGTTCTTACACACTAAAGTAGAGTTCTCTGTAACTTAGCTTGTGCCATTTTACTTTTATTTCACCTCTAAAATCTAAATTACTCCTTTCTTCTGATTAATTTTTAATATGTTATTTACTTAAAAGTTAAGTGCAGTGTAATGGAGTGGCCAAAAAAAAAAAAAGTAGGCCTTGGGAATGAGTGAATGCTAGATTTCCTGTTAATGATCTTGGCATGATATGTTGCAGAAAAATGTAATCAGTTTTGATTGGAGATACTGTCTTGAGAGAAGCTAGTAAAAAATGAACTTTCTTTACTGCTAGTAACAATATAATTGAAGCTATTGAAATTAGGGTCATAAATAATAGACAGTTCTTCTTTGGGAGGACATCCCCCTCAGTACATCTCTAGGTCTACATATCTTTGCCTAATGTGACTGGCCACATGGTTTCTGAAGAGTTAAGTCTTTTTAAAAATATCATAGTGATTGCTTCTTTAAATTTTCAAGGCTGAGATATATAAAAGTCTGTTTTTCTGTAGTACAACTTTGACTAATCGTAATGCATTATCATGTAAAATGCTGTAAATCACAAAAATCATAGCATCAAATAGTAAATACCACCAGAGAAATGAGTTTAAGATGCTTGTCTATCCATTTAATTTTGCACTTGTGTGAATGTGTCTTTTATACAAACAAGGGTATCTTCCTTTTGCTTCTGTTGCATCTTGTGTCTTCCTGCTGTCTTCAGTTCTTGAGACTGTAGCTATAAAATCTTGTCTATATATTAAAAGTCCTGGCTTTGGCAGTATCACTAATGAGGGTGTTTCTAGTACTTAGATTTATTTCACTTCATTCAACTCTCCCTTTTTCATATTTAAAATCATGGAGTTGTATCACATTACATACTTTTAGGATATACTTTAAGAATGCAGATGTTGGAACATGTTGGAACACTGATAAACTGTATCTAGGAGTAAATGATTTACAGTTCAATCAGCTCTTAATAGCAAAAGCAGAATGACATTATTCCTTAACAAATTGTTTGTGAATGTCACATATCCCTATTTATTTTACAAATTTCTAAGTAGTAGTGAGGATACTTATGTTTTTATTTGCAAAGTATAAGTTTGACACATTTTAATTTACTTATCTGCCATATTCCAAATGTTTTCGTGTTTCAAAAAGGTATATGTTGAAAATCCCTCTTCAATGTCATAGCTCAAAGATATGAGACCTTTGGAAGGTAATTAGGTCACAATGGAGCCCTCACAAACAATATCAGGACAATTACACAAGAGGCCTCAGTGAGTTCTGATTCTTCCACTCTGAAAAGACAAAGTGAGAAAAATAGTACCTCTGAAGAAGGTCTTCATCAGACATCATGACTATTTGCTCGTCAAGCTTGTAGCTTTCAAAATGAGAAGAAAAGCATTCCTAGTACTAATAAACTATTCAGTTTTTAGTAATTTGCAGCCCAAAAGGACTGAGATAATATGGTTTTCTATAAGCTCAGAAGTATTATAAAGGATAGCATTCGAACTGTATCTGCATTATCTTGTTCTCAGACATATTGATTATTGAAACAGTGTGTTACTAGGTTTATGAATGTAGTGATATAATATTTGTGTTAAATGTGTGAAGGATGTAATTGTTAGATCACCATAAAAACTTAAATATAAAAACAAACTAAGTAGATTTTTAATGAAAGGGTAATAGCTGAGAAAAAAAAACTTTTTTAATTTTATCTTGTAAGCTACTGGACTTGTCTTATTGGAGCTCTAATAACCAAGCTGAACATAAAGTAAATTGTATGCAAACCTATTTGTTATGATAGTATTTACTTCAGAGTGAGTTATTAGGTACACTACAGCCTGTTAAACTTTAGAACTATGCATGCACAAATTTTGGGATCCAGAAACAATAACTTAATAGCATTGTTTCCTGTGATAGATGAGATTTAATGATAATCAATGTCACTTACTAGTTCATTACAACTTGCACACCTCATTAAATACTGAAACCTGGGGGCCTGGACCTTTGAAGTCAATTAAAAGACAAAGTCTCCAAGCATTTTCCACAAATAAAAATTTCCAATATAATAGTCAATTAACTGAGATGAAACACTGCTTGTATTTACAAATTTATATATATATGTATATATGATATACTATATATAATATTATATATGTGAAATATTATTTGAAGAAATGATATAATTTTCCAGTATTCAGAAACTGAGGAAGTTTAAGAATCATGAAGAATGTACCTTATAAGTTAAAGAACCATCCATTTGTTCTCATTCTAGGAAAGGAAACAATTTTGGATTGATCTGTTCCAATGTACTACTGTACTACTTTTCAATATCACAATACACTTAAAACAACTCAAAAATTGGGCCTGGGAAGGTGGCTCAGTGGTAGAGTGCTTGCCTTGTATGCATGAGACCATGGGTTTGATTCCTCAGCATCACATAAACAGAAAGAGCTGGAAGTAGTGCTGTGGCTCAAGTGGTAGAGTGCAAGAAACCCAAACATTTTCCACTCACACTTGAAAACTAACATCTGTCCATTTTTGCCTGCACTTTCATATAACAATCTTGATGAACTCAGGGGTCTTCACAGGATTTTGATATATTTTTATAAGTGAATATGTTAGGCGGTATACAAATGTATACAAATACAATAACTGAAATATGGTACATTCAAGGGAAAACTCAAATAGTCTAAATCCTTGGAAAGGCAAAATTAAAATTCAATAAAATAAACAACAGGAAGCTGGTACTTGAAATGAATAGGCTGGGGTCAAGGAGAGAGGAATAGGCAAATGAAGAAGAGAAGAGGGAAAATGCATTCAAGAATTCAATGTATATCCTATGAAATTAAGAAAACTCAGAGAAAGAGGGTGGGTAGGGGAGTGGAGGAGAATGTTGAAAGGAATGGTATTAATCAAAGTGCCTTACATTCATAAATTGCTTTGCTAATGGCAATTCCTTTGTACAATGATTTCAAGATAATGAAATAAAAATTTTAAATGACAAAAAATATGTCTTCTAGTTACTCGGTAGCTTTTTAAACTATTAGTTTTAAATAAGTCTAAAATACATGGGTATGAGTGTAGATCTTTATTTTATGACCAATTATTTTTCTCTTAATTGGAAGAAAAGTCTTTTAAGCAAATGATTTCAGTTATTCAAGGAACCTGTGTTTAATTTCAAGCTGCTGAAATATATTCCTTTACAGCCTGTGCTAAAACATAAATAATAAAACAGTAACTTTGCAGATATTATAGTGTTTTTATTTCTAAAATATATTCTTGACTCAAAATCTAATACTTTTTTAAGACATACCATGAGATAGTTGATAGTTAACCACACACTTTTTAATGAAAGTGTGTTTCAATTTGCTAAGAAGGTAATTATAAGTTAATGTTCTAATAGAAGGTTCTAACATGCTATTATTCCCATAAAATTACTACAGAAATTTCTTTTGCATACCAACTTTAAAATTATGTCAGTAAGTAAGAGAGGGAAATCTTGCCAGTGGAAACTGGTCCATTACACTCAGTCTGTGTTTTTGAGGAGACAATTTTCTCTTTGTTTCTTTGTATTTTTTTCCGGGACAATGGAATAACTTTTCTCTATATTCTGGCATTTAATTTTTCCTAAAAATTCAGCAAGAATGTTCGCTGCAGCAGAATCGGCTTTAAACCTTCTTTCTATTTCATCTCCAGTAGTTGGAATATGTGGAAAAATCTTCAAACTGCTCTCTGTCTCCTTAAAAACCACAGTTCATAATACAATCACTCTGGAAAGTAGCTTGAAGATTAAAAAAATAAACACTACCCAAACACGGAACTATCCTAGGACCTAATGCTACCACTCTTGGGCACCTACCTAGAACATCACAAGTCAGGATGCCTAAGCACACTTGCTCATAGCTGCATGATTCACAAGGGCCAAGTTTTGCAAACAGCCTTAATCCCTCCAATAGACAGGTGGATCAAGAAAATGTGCTGAACATATACAATGGAATGTTATTCAGCCATCAGAAAGACTTACATTACGTCATTTACAGGGAAATGGGTTGACCCAGAAAAAAATCAAGGTTAAGTGAAGCAAGCCAGGCTCAGAGAGACAAATGCCACATATATGGATGCTAGATCTAAACTACAACTCTGTATGTTAATGTATCAAGGGCTCTATGCATTTACACACAAAGGACATGACTAAAGGATGTCATATTTAAGGAAGATGTCCAAAGGGGCAACTACTCTGAATGACCAATGAACTTTTTTTTAATCAAAATGAATACCAGGAAATAAAAACGTTTTGTGGGGAATGGAGAAAGAGTGAGCACATGTGGTTGTTATATTCAATATATAGGATGTAAAAATTGAACTATTTAACTAAACATTAGGGATGGGAGGGGGCAAATGGGTGAGAACAATGGAAGAGGTGACATTGACTAAAATGCATTGTACTCACAACCTGAGTTAGGAGAATTGAACCTCTTTGTACAATTACTTAATAATAAAATTAAAAAAATGAATATATGGAACATGAATATAGACTATGAAGGGGGAGAAAATTAGCCATTCACATTTAAGCTACATAGTAAAGAGTAGAGTCTGGGATTCTATTTTTGTAGTTTTATATCTGCTTTTTTACTGAGAGGTAATTAAATAACTTTTATAAAATCACTAAGTCATCAACATCACCTTAATTGGTTCATTTATGCAGTGAATTGTTCCCCCAGCTCTATGCCCTTTCAGGTTTAATACTCAAAATTGAAGGTAGAGGAAATAACCACTCAAAGGTTGCAACACAAGTTTTACTACTGAAAATACAATTTATTATGTGCTATCACCAAGCCGTTACTAGAAAAATGTCATTTACTAAATTACCATTTATTCTGTTTTCAATTCTGTTGTTATTATGAGAAACTCTGAAAATGACTTTGATACCCATCAAGATTTGTTTGCATTTTTTGCCATTATGAGAGTTTTCTAGAAGACTTACAAAGACAATTGAGACCCTCAAACTGATTTCAGGAGGAGCTGAACCAAATTGCATATTGTGATAGCTCATTGCTCCCTTCCCAATGTTTAGAATACTTGCTTTGTTGAAACGGTGACTACCTGAATACAATGGCAGATCCTACTTTCATGCTACCATAAAAATCCACATGCCTACATCAAAATGAAAACATGTATACAATAAAAAGGAACATCACATAGAAATAATCTAATAAATACTTTGCTATTCAACTACAACTTAAGACTCACATCCATGGGTAACTACAGCAGATAATTTTGCTTCTTTGAAGATAGTTCAATATAGTTTTCCCCACTGAATTTTCTGGCCTCTAGGGTAGGTGTAAGCACAGGGAATTGAGAATACAGAAAATGTTTTGGGAGTGCAATGTCATTATTGGCAAATGAAAAGACTAGAAATTGCTGCTGGCAACTAAAACTTCTGTGCCATACCCAGTGTGAGTGCTTGGAGATCTCATCCCTTCTTACCTGCATGGCAGGTCAGTGGGGTGAACATTTTCATCTCCATTTTGCAACAAGCCAATCACCAGCAACAACAAACTACCTTGATGCTCCAGGATCACTCTAAACTTCGTTTTAGTCTCTCTCTGGTTATAACAGCCATATTAGTTAGAGAATGCAAGTGTACTCAGGTCACTTAAATTTGAATTCATTTGAACTTCTGTCATATTGTTACATAAGTGAAACTCCTGCAATTCTTAACGTAATGATAAAGTTCAAGTCAAACTCACCTAAATTCGAGAAAGAAAAAACAAATAGCCATATTTACTCAATGCCATGTGGTAGTGAGTGAATAAAACCATTGTATTTGGCAATGAGGCATTTATTAAACGTGTAGTGATACTTCAGCCTACAAGACTCAGTGTGATTCTATCTGCAGATGTGTCAGTGTAAGAGCCTGATGAATTATGCTAATACTAGGATTACAAACATCATCAAATAGGATACACTCTACAATGAGTAGACTAATCACTAGCTGTTTGGTGTTCATTAAAATTCCATCAATCCTTATAAATTAAATTATTATTAATATACATGAAACAGGGATTTACAAAAACAAAATTCTGTGTAATTATGGAAGGACTCACTGTTCGATATTTAGTTGTTATTTCTGAGAAAGTTCATGACACCACTTTCAGATCCCTTAGAACAAGTACACTTGTATCTGTGCAAAAGTTGTTTATTTTAATTCAGGTATCTTTTCTCTGAATCACAATGAAGCCAGTTCTAAAAGAGTATGCCATTAAATTTCTTGTTGCACAAAGTCCTGTGTTTCATCTTTATTTCAAAAAATACTTCTTAGGATATTTAGAGGAGACAGATACTCAGTTGACAACAAGGCATGCATGCCTCTTTGCTTAGAGAGGTTTTAGTTCCTTCCTTCCCATTTTTGCATAGAGCCTTTTGCTTTCTTGTTTGAAATATCACACACATGCAGACAAGTTTGCAAGCGTAAAGCCATAGATAGGGATCACCACAGCCTTGAACACAGTTATGTAAATGCATTCAAAGTCAAGACACAAACAGCATTACTCATACCTCCGCACACAAACTGTCCTTCTCTTAAGCACTACCCAAATATCTAGCAACAGCTTCTTAACTTCTCTATCTTCTTTTCTTTCCTTTATGGCAAAATCACTCAAATTTCTTTCAATTGTATTTGAAATCCCATTAGAGATTGTGAGTTTCCTTGTTCTCCTTCTAGGTTACATTGGGTTTTGTTTCAAATATTTTATTGCACCCTCATTAGATTTGTGCACTTTGAGAATTGCTATGTCCTTTTGATGAATTAACTCATTTATTCAGGTGAAATGTCCCTATTTTTTCCTAGCCAATCTCATCATTTGAAATTCTAATTTGTCTGTGGGTAGTACAGTCTCCCAACATTTCATTTGATTACTATTTCCATGTGTACTTTTCATTGAATGCAGTTCATTTTTCTTTATCTTTGTATTTAAGGGCAGCGTCATGTGGGCAATGTAAGAAATGATCCTTTGTTTTCCCACAATTGAAACCCAAACAGTGCAAGAAAATCTAGAAAAAAGTAAAATGCATTTTAATTCATGGCAAGAGAGGTAGAACCATACCTATGTCTCATGTTCTCTTCAGATCTCAGGCGCATCTGCACCCTGACAGCTCCCACGTATTTCAGTAAGTCACTTTGGTCATGATTGTGGTATGCAGGCGAGAATCATGACTGTGGAGATCTGGTTGGGCCCTAGTCACATCGTGTTGCACAGAACAGGAGTTGAGATTTTTTCCCTGACAGACTTCATTTTAGAAAACAGAACTTTGCTCCATTTTGAGAGCATACATTGAGTCAGAATAAGTCTACATATTGTTGATACCAGAAAACAGCCCACATATGCCCAGTATGAACTCTGGGGGGGGGGGGGAGGCTGATAAATAAGTTATATACATAAACACAAGAATAACAACTATAAAATTTATCAAATTATTTTTTAAAAGCAACACATGGTCATGGGGGCTTATCTAATGCATACCAGAAACACCAAGCTCATGACACTGTGGAACTGACCAGAACAATGAATGGTGCAGACCCTCACCTGGATCATATCCAAGGAACATGGCCCCAACCATCAAGCTGTGAGTGATAACCCCTTTTCATATTAACTCTTAAGATCAACTCTTAAGTGTGTTCCTGGGTCTTGGACTCAATTAATTTTCTCTTCTTGATATCACCCAGGGGAATCACCTCCCAGATCCAGTAGGATCTAGTAAATCTGGAACAACCTAATTTATATTGATTCTCAAGCTAGCATCATGCCCTGAACTAGCTCTGGGTTTTGTCATCAACAGATCTCCATAGCTCTATGACTGGCTTCTTTCTGACTGCGTTTCTTATTAGTAACATACCAAACCACCTGTAATGAACCTCTTTTGAGTCTGCATCAGCTCTCTGCACTTACCTTTAGTAAGGCCTCTTTGAAACGAAGGGTCATTTTAATCCTTCCTTATCCTGTAGCCTTTAATCTTGAGAAATACAATGTGTAATAGGAGAGTTTAGTAATAAAAATTTGAATAAATGAATTTGTTTGTCAATTGGTTATCAAGCAAAATCAGGAGTACTTGGCACATTAGCCAAATTGATTTAGCTTGTAGTACTCAATAAATTCCAATGTGTAACCTAACATATTAAGAAAAGTGTGTGAGGGCTGGGAAGGTGGCTCAGTGGTAGAGCGCTTGCCTTGCAATGCATAAGGCCCTGGGTTCGATTCCCCAGCACCACATAAGCAAAAAGAAAAAAAAAAAGCCGGAAGTGGTGCTGTGGCTCAAGTGGTAGAGCGCTAGCCTTGAGCTGAAGAGCTGAGGGATAGCACCCAGGCCCAGAGTTCAGGCCCCACAACTGGACCCAAAAAAAAAAAAAAAGAAAAAAGAAAAGTGTGTGAAGGGGTGTGGTAAGTAAGATGAGAAACAATGTTGAAAGGGATGACATTGATCAAGGGATGACATTCACTGTATTCATTAACTGCTTTGTTGAATTGCAACTCTCTTGTACAACTACACAGAGATAATAAAATATTCAAGGAAAGAAATTTACATAAAACCTTTTCAAATTAAAAGAGAACGATATTAGTGTGAAATAAAATATATGTTCTAAGAGGTTAAAAAAAAGTTATATTTTGACCACTAGCCTCCCCAGGCTATTTGGAGATTTGTCTTTGGGAATTTATTAGATTCAGCCTTTGTAATTCATTATGTGTCATTTTCTAGATAAAGATATAGATAATAAGTATCTTCATTTGTGCACATACTCATAAGTAAATCACTATACAAAGACATATTTGGCTAAAATTCCTCTATAGAATTCTAATTATCTTTCCTGATGAATAGACTACTCACCTGCATCGGCTCTTATTGGTCAGAGGATCTAAAGCCTGACCACTCCTTTACATTCCCATATTTGGTTCAAGCCATCATCATCTAATAATCAAATCATGTCTACATGTTCCTAGTATGTCTTGCAACTTCTGTTCCTGCCTTCTCATGGCAGAAGAAATTTGATGAATGGTAAAGAAAGGATTGGTGGAGGCAATGGAAGAAATCTCAACAGGAGGAATGTAATAGCATTGATTATGAGTGAATACATTGGAATTTTTAAATTATCAACAGAAGAATGTGCAGTATGATTTTTGTGAGGTCTGAGTTTGAGAACAAAAAGGAATATTTATTGCATACTGGGTTTTATGCTCTTTTGTCACTTTCTTTAGTCCCTTTTCTTATTTTTTAATTTTTTTCCTGTGTTCTCAAAAGAAGGAACATTTATGACCTTCTATTTATTTCATGAAGTTTGATCTTGGAAGGATTAAAATTGTGTCAGAATTAAAATCAGAGATGTATTTACAAGTTCATGTGTAGTTTTTCATTATAACATCATGTCATATTACGACCCACATTGTTAATAATCAGGAAACTAATTGGCCATGAGAATAGGAAAATTCTGTAAATATAGAATGAAATTGAGGGAAGAATGGACAGAACTGAATGGATTTAGAAAATCCATCTGACCTTTGGAGGTTTGTATTTGAATATTGCTGAGAAACCCTATGTATCATTGCTCCACATTACTTTAGTTGGGTTGTTGTTTGCAGATCCTATGAAATTTCTTGCTAGTTGTAATAGCACACTCAGTGGTTGATACTGGATATACCTACTGAATTTCCTAAGCCTATCAAAGATGAGGACTGCATAGAAACCATTGCCAGATTTTTGTTGCTGTTGCTTTCATTGTTATTTTCATCTTTGTTTTTAGGCTGCAGCTTTTCCTACATCCATCTGTTTTTCATTGCACTCACCGTATATTGTTCAGCATGAGGCTTGCTACAATCACATTCATGGGAATCTGCAGGTGCAAATTTAACACATTGGACACCTGTAAACATTTGGAAAAATGCACCAGAAGGAATTTTCAGCCATGTGGGAATGGATAAAAAAACAATTAGTGGAGATAAACTCTTAATATTGTTATCTTTGTTATTTTTTTTCAAAACAAAATGCCTTACAGTATGTGTCCTATAGGACCAAATCTAAGCCAAGTTGAATATAAAATAAAATAATAACTTGTTTTGGGTTCTCTAAACACATTCAAGCACTGGAAATTTTCTTAGCTACATGCCAAATAAACTATCTTACTTAATGTTTGGATAATTAAAATTGGCAAAAATGCGGTTTTACAAAGGTCTTTGTGAGTAAAAATTACCCAGGCAGGGAAAAATGCAAAATTTCTATCCAAAGTATTTTAATTTTTGCAAATGATGTTCATCATCTCTTTCAATAACTCCACCAACTAAGGCACTGAGTTAAGCATTTGTTACAACCATAACCACATATTTAAAAAGTGACACTCAATAAAATACATTCCAAATTTCTCATCAATTTATGAATCAGTTACCATTCATTTTACGATGAGTTGTCATTCTTTCTCAATCCTGTAGCTGACAAACCTAACACTTCTTCAGCAATCAAGAAGTTGAATGCTATTTTGTTTTCATTTATTTTGTTTGCAGTATCCCTATGTATGGAATAAAAAATGAGGATAGAGAAAAACAGGCACATTATTTGATCTGATAATATTAGTGGAACTACTTTAGAAGAGGCATTCAGCCTCTCCTGGCAGAACTAGAAATATGTTAAGAAAAATAATGAAAATCTAACAAGGTTCTTCTTATCATAATTTTTGTTATCTGTATCATAGGAAATTAAATGTATCTCCTCTATTATATGCACTCTTCCTTATCTCAATAAGAATTTTATTAGCCAATCACCAACATGTAATTTGAGAATGCCCTGAAGTTTGTTGCTAGGGAAATGGGAGTGTTAAAGGAAGGAGTACTCTTATATTCAAGGAACATTATTTATCTGATCAGTGCACAGATCTATATAAGCTGAGATTGTTAAATTCCTTTAATCTTGAAATAAAAACACGATGCTAGTAATATATGCAATTGTCTCAGCTTGAGGTCTTTACTCTTAGTTATGATACATCACCAGAATTCTCTATAGCATCCATATATTTTTATCAATGGATTCTAATGACCTGTAAACTATTCCAGCCTCAACTTCATTTCACCCTCTCTCTGTGCGTCCCCACCCCCATTTGTAGGTATTGGCTATGGAAACTTATCATGCATAGTCTTAAATCAATATTACTTTCTAAGGGCCATGATAAAAATTATCATACATTATATGACTGATTACAATAGAAATCAAGTTCATAGTTATAGACAAATATTCATGTCAGCAAGGGGAAGAAATACTTATTTAACTTTTCCAATTTCTATTAACCCCAGGCATGCCTTACCTTGGGAATCGCATAACTATCACCTCTGTTTCTCTGCTTAGAAGACCTCCTCATGGCCCACGTGTGTCATTGCATTTCTGCATCAAATTTTCCTGGTCTGATAAAGGACGCCATTCTTACTGGATTTAGAATTTACTGTAATACAGTATGACCTCATCGTAGCTTAAGTAATTACATTTGCAAACATCCTATTTCCATAAACAGTCCTATCTTGAGGCTCCATAGAGACATGGATTTTGAAAGTAAACTTCAATCTAGGGAACACTCAAAAATAGCTCAACTCATTTGAGTGTCTCAATATTACATGATTCCGCATGCTACTAAAGAAGACATTGCATTTTGTGGTAAATATTTGGCTAACCGTCAGTCTGTGAAACAGTAAGAAGAACGAATGACAGCTTTTATTTTTAGCTTTGTACTTATTACCATAGCCTCATTATTTATCAAAGTTTCTAAAGCACAATCAACAAATGATTATTTAACAACTTACAAATGAATGGAGACTATCTGATCCTTGAGCTAAAATTTAATTGAACAAAATACATTTGCTGTGATTACACTGAACATCCTGAACAGAGTGTAGTATCCAAGCTCCTGTTAGCTTTGTACAAAAATATTTTCAGTATTCTCTTAAAGGTCAGGTGCTGGTGTCTCATTTCTATAATCATAGCTACTCAGAAGGCTGAACTCTGAGGATAATAATTATAATCCTGTATAAGCAGACTAATCTGAGTGTTTCTTAGCTCAAATTAATCAGCAAGAAACCAGAAGAGGATGCATGGCTCAAGTAGTAGAGCACAAACTGTGAGAGAAAAAGTCAAGGAAGAACACGATGTCCACTGTTCAAGGTCCTATACCAGAGCAACAGCAACAACAAAAAATATCCCCGGTGTAGGGCGAGAAGCTACATATGACTTTCGTGACTCACTAATCACACTTCATTCACCACATGGAAATTTTTGCACTATTATATTGTAATATTATTACATATTGATTTCCATAAACTTCTCATGCATAAATGAATATAATCATTTTTATGTGCAGTTACTTAAATTGTATCATTTGGCATAAAACAGAACAGAAATCCGCCTATTATAAATAATGACCTGTTGCCAAGATATCTATCTGTTGTATCTTTATTAATACTTTCTGAGAAGTTAATTTCTCAAACTTAAGCATCAGACATGACTGTGTAAAACCCTAACATGTATTTGATGCTGAGATGAAGAACTACAATTTATCATTATGTAATGTAATAGAATCAAATAAAATTTCCACATACTTAGGAAAATAAGTGGGAATGTAACATTGATAGCAGTCACTATCTTTTATAATTGTATTGTGCTACAAATATGTGCTGGACTCTCAGGAATTATTTTAATTACAAAAGCCAACGTATTAATTCTAGCTGTCTGTTCCTGCCTTTATTTAATATCGTAGAGAGATTAAGCGCTTCTTTTTTTTTTTTTTTGGTTGGTCTTGGGTCTTGATCTCTGGGCCTGGGCACTGTCCCTCAGTTCTTCAGCTCATGGCTAGCGCTCTACCACTTGAGCCACAGTGCCACTTCCAGTAATGTGGTTTATTAGAGATAAGAGTTTCATGGAGTTTCCTGCCCAGGCTGGCATTGAATCATAATCCTTAGATCTCAGCCTGTTGTGTAGCAAGGATTACAGGTGTGAGTCACCAGTGCTCAGAGAGAGATGAAATAATTTTTTAATAAGAAAGTTACTCAGCAACCAAGTATTGCAGTTGAGACTCAAACCCAGGCATCTGACTCCAAGAAGCTACACATGAATAGAATAAAACTGATGCTTGTCCTCAACATATTCCAGATTTTAAATCAATTTCTTCAAAATTATATACAAAGGCTAACTCATGGGGTTTTAACCTACAGAACTTTTAGTCTGATTTTTTTTTAAAAATGAAGATTCTAAAACCCCTATCTACTTTTATACTCATACACACATACATGCACAAGTACAGCCACGACGATTAATTCTCATGACTTTTTCAGTGCCCTCTTTGAATAATTTACAATGAATGGCTTATTTGTCCTATGTTTGTTAATTAAATCTGAATTCATTTATATATGCATGAAGGGTCAACATCAGCCATATAGTTTTCAATAAATAAGGAATTCAGAAAATGAAGATGGTAACATGAAATATATAAGGACAAAATAAAACAAAAAGGAAAGGCTCAAATATATTCAAGCATCTATTCTAGACAACTTGAGTCTAGACATGAAAGAATCATTATGTTAAGATTACAGCTTCTTAATTTAGCTAATGTGTTTTGTAAGTCATTTACATCACTATATTCTCAGATGCTTCTGGACAAGAATTCTTGGCAAAAATGCTGGAACAATCAAAGGTTCTCATTATTTTAAAGAAAACCTCAGTTTTAATTAAATATGTTAATGACACATAAAGAGCTTTCCTTTAAGAAGTAATTGATTATATCTCAAGCCTGAGTCCAGAATTTTAGTTAGCAGCTGGTTGCCAACAATTAGGTATCTTACTTTTATTTTGTGCAATGTAATTGTGTGTATATACTTTGTGTCTATCAACATGTAAGTTAGAGAAATGTCTGTAGAGATTAAGAGAGTGATTTTCAGAGTTTTCAGTCTGTAAATGTTAATAGGAATGTGATATAATGTATATACTAATTTGCTTTACCATACACAATTTATAAACATTTCAAAATAATTCTATCCATAGTATATATATGTTTTATTTATATATATATAAAAATATGTATATATATATATATATATATATATATACACACATACACACAATGTTTACTTGTCAACTAAAGAATATATAAAAAGGACCTTTGTAGTTATTGGAATTTCTTTCTTTCTAATTATAATTCATCACTCATGAATATGTCTTATTTTCCCCTCCTCTCTTTTCCAATAGCAATATGAGTATAGTTACTGAAATCATGTGGTATTTGATATTTTTCACTGTATACATACATGTATGTATATATGTGTGTTCAAAAGCATATACATACACATATGAAAGAATTTTAAATAATTTTACCACAAATAATGATAAGCATTTGAAGAGATAAATATGTTTGCCCTGATTTAAACATAATATGCTGTACATACATATATTCACAAATGATTTCACATCCTATAAAATATATGTTATATGTAGAGTATTCAAAATAATTTTATTTAGATTAGAAAATAAATGAAAAACAACTTCAACTTTCCTTTAGATTTGTTCTTTAAGCTTTTCCTGAGAACCAAGGTATTACTTCACTTACTAAATAGTTGAACAGAGCTGCAGGGAAATAAAAGAGTTGAGAATACCTTTTAGCATCACAGAACTATAAAATAATCTATTATCAAATTAAAGTTTCTAGCACATAGATCACACACTCCCAAGATAGACCATATAGACTCGATATTTCAGTTCAAATTAATTCTGAAACACTGATATTGGTGCCCTGAGCCAAGCATCTGTGCCCTATTGAAATAGAAATACTATTTATTTAAGCAAATGTTGCAGCATTTTTCTTAGTCTTTTAATTATGGAAAATTCAATTCTTGAAATATTTTCTGAACTTTCTTTTCTAACATGTGTTTTCTTTTATATTGAAAGTTTATGCTTTTTAAGACTGTACCCCTTTCACAAGTCTTATTGAATGTTTAGGATAGGTCAAACAAAAATTAAATATACAAGACTGGATAAATAAATGAAATATGCTGAAATCAGATTTTTCAGTTTTGTGATCTTGGAAAAAATAATTAAATTCTGGGACTGGTTATATCATTTATATGGTAACATGGTTACTCCTGATTCATTTTCAACAATACTGTTTTAACAAATCTAATTTTTCTTGCTCTTGTGTGTATTTTTGTTTTACGCATGTATTTTTCTAGTGATGACTTTTTGGTCCTATTTTCAGAAGTTCAACAGTCATTCACTAATAACATTGAATAAATAGTGAACTGAAAAACAAATATTACAACATGCTGACCATACAGGAAATCATATAGTATCACAGTCATGAGGGTTGCGTTTGATTCTTAGCCTGATAGAGTTGTGAAGTGGCTGTCTTCAAAACTCCCTTACTACATTTTTAGATGAATGCCAAACCCACAAAAATAAGAACTATGGTACACAGTTGTATGGAAGATGATCACATTTAGATCAAAGAGTTAGGGAAGAACTTGATGAACAATCACATAATGTCAGATAGTTTAGAGGACACAGATGTAAGATTAACAATAATTTGATTATATCAACACAGATGCTCATTGGCTTCCTATGTTAAGGAAATGAGTTTATGGAACCAACCCAGATGCCCCTCAGTGGATGAATGGATCAAGAAAATGTGGTATATATACACAATGGAATTCTATGCCTCCATCAGAAAGAATGACATTGCTCCATTTGTTAGGAAATGGAAAGAATTGGAAAAAATTATATTAAGCGAAGTAAGCCAGGCCCAAAGAAACATAGGTCTCATGGTTTCCCTTATTTGCAATTACTAGTATATGTCTGAGACAAGCAGAAACAGTCAGATAAGTTGATGTTAGGTGAAATGAACCCCAATATAAGGACTCAAATGTTTTTTTTTCTTTCTTGCTATTGTTTCTAACATATTTATAAGATATTTCTTTGTTGCTTTGTATGTCCCTTCCCCACCGTATAACCCTTGTTTTCACTGTATTTTATGTATAATTTGTGGAGGGGAAGGGGAAAAATGAACTTTACAACCTTGGTGGGAGGGATGAGGGGGACTGCGGGGAGATGGGAAGGGATGGGAAAGGGCAGGGGGTGGGAAGGGGAAACAAAGGAGGAGGCAATAATGTTTGATAAGAAATGTACTCATTATCTTGCTTATGTAATTGTAACCCCTCTGTATGATATTTTCACAATAAAAAAGAAGAAGAAGAAGAAAAAAGATTAGTTTTAACTTGCCAGTAGTTAGTTATAGAAAGTAGACAAATACTCATTTGAAAAGTTTTATCTAAGGGCTAAATGTGTTGGAGCATGAAAAAAAGTCGCTATATAATAAAGTTATTACCCTGTAACGTATTGGGGATATCTTTTATTTTTCTCAGTAAACAGCAGTTTCATCTTTGCAGTTACTTCAAAACTCCACTTAGTATTCTCCCTTAGTCACATGCATCACATATAGTTCTAGTTTGTTTATTTTTTTTTAATATTTCTTCTTATCCATATCAACTACTTACTCTGGATCATGGTAACCTTAACAATTATCTATTCTCTCTGCTCGATATTTTATTATCAGGAGAACAAATAGAATGGAATTTTTTAAATGCATCATTGATTAAGCTATTATTGCTTATAAATTACTCTACCATCTTCTCAACTCAGATAGGAAACAGACTCTTAAAGTGCCTTCCATTGCCATGATGGGTAGGCCTATCTCCAATACCTGCACCTTTGCTTGGTCTTAATATATAGCATATCCGGTCTCCACCGTGCCATGTTCAAGTCAACATGGAACATCTCCAGGTAATCCAAGAAAACTCATGCTTCCAGTTCATCCCACTTGATTCTTATCAGCTTTGAAGGATTTACTGAATAATTCTATGATTTGTATTCATGGAATTTTCTAAATTCTAATCTATTAGAAAAGTCATCTTTACTCCTGAGAAATATTGCTACAGGTTCTTTATCTAGAATTGTTACCATGTGCTTCAGACACACTAAGCAAGTACTTGAGTATCTATAGTTCTCCTTAATTTATTAAATACAAGGTCTAGAAAAGCATACTATATAGTACATAGTATGTTTTCTTCTGTATTGGTGAGTCTGGTGATGGGAGATTTTATCAATAGTTCCTTAAATAATTAGATGATCATACAACATCATGTGGGACTGAGATAATGTTGCATTTGCAAAATGCCTCAGAAAAGAAAGAATCTAGAAAATAATCATCCTCTTAAAAATACAAAAAAAAAATCTAGAAAAACTGAACTCAAATACAAATAGCACTCACATGTATGTATGTGTTCAAATGGTTATGCACACACACCCACAATATTTGACTGTACTGAGTCTAAGAATGATCTGTTTATTTTGAAAAAGACTGCAACATTCTCACATTGTTATAACACAGAATTTGTTTTATTTTTTTTTTTTTTAGATTTCAGTGCTGCAAAATCAGCACTGTAAATTATCTTTATTGAAGATCAGTAACATATGGAAAATGCCAAGAATTTTATGTACTTGGCAATGTGGAATCAGTAAAATAGTTTTGGGTTTTGGATTTGTAATGAGTTAAAATTATTCTTTGTTTGCAGTTTTTAATTTTATTTGCATCCTTTTTTGCATGACGTACCTACTTTTTTGCTAAAGGCAATTGGCAAGCTATCAGAGCTGGTTTACCTAATTTATTAAAAATTTCCCAGTACTTCCTCACCATAGCCCACACTTAACATGTAAATAAGTGAGCAGATGAGTAGCAAAATCAGGAATGACATAATGTCAATGTTAAGATAGTATAGGCCAAGAAAACTTTTAAAGAAGACATTTTGAATACAGCCATCAGTCACCTCTATACAAGACTTACTTTAGGATTCCCAAGAAAGTGTTTTTTACCCATATGACTTACATTTATTTTATAAATTGTACTTATATATTATCATCTCTTTTTCCAGCCTCACCCATTTTGAGTGCTAACACAGTGAAAATGGGTCATTGTCATTGAAACAAAAGAACGGATGAATGGGGATGGATATGTATGTTCAATGGATGGGTAGATGGATGACAAATGGAATAAAAGAATTCAATAAAATATACTTGAGCTTGAAATAAGGGTAGCAGAAAATACAGGTATGTCTGGTACATTATCGCATATGAGTAAGAACATTGTTATTAAATAGATAAAAACAGTAAAGATCCTCTCTTGTTTCCTGGAGGACTTTTATAGTAAGAGGAACTTTTTAACATGAGGAAAGAAATAACTTTGAGCAAGCACAAGTGACTTATGTTTGCTAGAATAGCTACTCAGGAGGCTCTGATCTAGAGTGTCCCGACCCGCAGGACTTCAACGAGGGCAAGGGAGAAGGAATGAAGGGACGAAAGCCACGAAGAATGACAGCAAGACAAGGGTTCTGATCAAGCTGCAAATTTTTATTTTTCACACAGGGGTATTTATATGCTTAGAATAAGGAAGCTTTTTCATTGGCCATTAAGGAAGCTTTTTCATTGGCCATAGCAGCTGCAGGATGTTTGCTTAGGGCAGGGAGAGAAGGTGGTCATTAGCAGCTGCAGGATGTTTGCTTGGGGCAGGATGAAAAGATTGGATTCTGTAAACAGCCTCAAGATGTTCCAGTGAGATAGTCAAGCCTATCATGTTGAGAGACTCCCTTTTGGCTCCTGACACTAGAGGAGTATGGTTCAAATCTAGCCTGCAGAAAAGTCTCTGGAATGACCTCCAATTAATCAGCAAAAATCAGTGCTAGAGGCGTGGTTCATGATAGAGCCTCATCTGATTATCCAGTCTGAGCAATTACAAGGCTCTGAGTTTACACTCTAGTACAGACAAGGAAAACAAAAAAGATATATGCTTGAGAAATAACTATAACCTTTATAAGGTAACTATAAACTAGTCTGTAGCAGTACTTCTGGATACCTTTAAACAAACTTCTTAATACCTTTAAACCTCTGAATTTCTTTCTGCAAGCATAGACCTCAACTCTATGTATTTATTGTAAGATTGAGATATAGCTCAAGATTGAGATATAGCTCAGAAAAAGTGCAAGAAGTACGTTAGGTGCTCAGTACATGGTACTCACAGTATTTGGCAGAAGCAACCTTTGTAGCAAAGTGTGATCTTTAGAAAACTACTCATCTGTAAACTCTGAGCTGTTTTTAAAAGCCACTTTTATTTAAAGAAATCAGTGGAATGCTTAGTTTTATAAAAAACAAAATCCATCTCATATAATTTCACACTTACTGAATTGATTAAATAAAGGCATACGTTAGGGAATACTAAAATGTCATGCATCATCTCATTTCAGGTAAAAATGTATTATGCTAGTTAAAACAGAGACTTTATAATCAGACTCTTGTTTCATTTCCTGCTCTGCCACACACACCTGTTTGACATTGGGCAAGTTAATTAACTTTCTAAGGCTCAGTGATCTCATCTCAAAAATAATTCTGTCTTTAGTATAAAGACACCTACATCTTTGGGAGGTTGTAAGCCAGGAAAGTATATTTTACATACAAACCTTAACCCCATAAATGAGTTCACACTTAATCTTCAGGGAAAAAAAATGAGCTAAATAATATCCCATTGCCTTTTGTAGACAAACTAGAGAGTTCTAAGTGAAAAAGTAGCTTTTTCAGAATCAAAGATCTAAGGAAACAGAGTTGTAATTCCCACTACCTAGTCTGTTTGGAGAACATTCTACACCACTCTGTTTGACTTTCTCTGATATTTTGTCGGAATATGCAGCTATCTAAACCCATTTGAGAAAAGAAGAGTGGACCAGCAACATTGTTCTCAGTCCTACAAACCTGTAAATGTCTTCCATACCATTTTAACTGGTATGATATTACAGTGAAAACAAGAGTGGCTCCTCCAACAAGAATTGGAAGCTGGGTTTAATGCCACCTGTTTTCTTCATTGGGAAAAATATTTTAAACTTTACTTTAGAATTCTAAGGAGTAATATGATTTACTGTGGCAAGCTATGAGTTTCATTTTACTCTTGGATTTTATCTAGTGTGCAATTTGACAGAAATTCATACTGATGTGTATAATATCTGGATAAAAATAGGAAGTGGCAGGTTTTGACGGAAACAGAAACAAATTTGGTTTCATGACATTTATATCTGTGGCTTTGTTTTATCATTTATTTGGTTCTATAAATGGGGATGATTCACTTAATCTCAGTTTCCTCATGTGGAAAATCTGAATACAATCTTCACAGAGTTGTGACCATCAAAGAAAAAGAATGAATACTAAATCATCCTATGAAAAAGAATGTTGATTTTCACAATGATTAGTGACAAATCCTTCTAGTTTTCATTGTGGATAAATGTGTTTTGTATCTACAAACACACAATTACATCTTTATCTTTGGCAGCTAAAATTTGGAGTGTGGAACAGTTTCTTAAAGACACAGATGAGCCACAATACTGCAGAGAAGGAATAACCTATTTTGCCCTGAGATATACTAATCTACTCTTTGACACAGTGTCATGCTCTTTTAGAATAATAGATATGGAATACATTTCGCTTTTCCTTAATGATTCATTGGTATGAGAAACAAAAGTGATTGAACTGTATGTGGTGATGTAGTCCAAGATGTGGAAAGTTAGCATCTGCTACGCACTATTACTTATTCTATTTGTATAGTTTTTACCATTTCTTCTTTGATAAACTTTCCACTCATTTCAACTCCTGTCCCTAGGAGTTTAGCTCCCTGTCAACTCAAATGGTATTTTTCTATACTGTGCTGCAGAAGAGATCATTATAGCAAAGAAAATGTGGAGTAGGAATCAAAAATGTTTTCCAAAAAAAAACCGCATGTGCGACGGCAGGAAATTAATAGTAATAGATAAAGCTATAAAAGGTTATGGCTTATGGGGTATACGGAATGCTTTGCTAAATTTTCAGCTTTATCAAATATCCTGGTCTGGAAAAAATAGAAGTCTATATTTTCACTGTTACAGAAAATATTATTATTATTATTATTATTGTCGGTTGTGGGGCCTGAACTCTGGCCTGGACGCTGTCCCTCAGCTGAAGGCTAGCACTCTACCACTTGAATGTGAGCCCCACTTCCGGCTTTTTCTGCTTATGTGGTGCTGAGGAATCGAACCCAGGGCCTTATGCATGCAAGGCAAGCACTCTACCACTGTTTTTATGAATAGTTCAGAGAAAAAACAAAATCCTGGACTTTGTTATGACAATTGTTTTTATCATGTACTATGGGATACAAAGATTCTTGACATTCATAGTGAAATCTCATCTCCAGATAAAGGAAGTTACTCATTTTCTTCTGATATCAAAAAATATATAGGAGGAATAGACTAGATTATTTTAAGTATGAATATTTCTTGCATTAAAAACAAATATTTTTAGATATTATAAGCATCATATTTCCAGCACACTTAGATACTTGGATTTGTTTATTTATTTATTGCTAGTCCTGGGGTTGAACTCAGGACCTGGGCACTGTCCCTGAGCTTCTTTTGCTCAAGGCTAGCACTCTACCACTTGAGCCACAGTGCCACCTTAGGAATCGAACCCAGGGCTTCATGCATGCTGGGCAAGCACTCTAGCACTCTAGTACTAAGCCACATTCTCAGCCTGATACTTGGGTCCACTATTGGGACCAAGAAGATTAAAGGCAAAGTCATATAACTCAGGGTATTTAAATGCAAGATCCAGAAGGGGTCCACTTACAGGTGGTCAGTGGCAGTTTCTTAATGGACAAAGAAGCAAGTTATAAAAGCAGAACTAGCAGTTAGTGATTACAAATGGCATCCAAGCAAAGTAAGGTGCCTGGGCCCAGACAATTTCTTGCAGACATCCTGGTGCCTAGGCAGGAGGTAAGGCCTATGCACCCAGCTCCAAGGTCTAGAGGTGAGGCAAGCCTTCCTCTGAAGTACAGATACCTGTCTGAGTGGAGTGTGAGCTAGGAGGGTTCTGCTTTAGAGAAATGCAGTTGTCAGAGCCTCAGGAAAACATGACCTTCCCAAATGGCAGAAAGCATTCTTTAGCTCCCCAGATGACCTAGAGGTGAGACAAGCCATTCTTAGAAATGCAGATGCCAAATACATCCTGGTACTTAACTCTCTCTCTACTCAAGCTTTTATCTTTGAAAGTTCCTTTTTTTTTGGATGGGGGGGGGGTTCTAGTCATGACTGAACTCTGGGCCTGGGCGCTGTCCCTCAGCTCTTCAGCTCAAGGCTAGCGCTCTACCACTTGAGCCACAGCGCCACTTCTGGCTTTTTTCTTTTTGCTTATGTGGTGCTGAGGAATCAAACCCAGGGCCTCAGGCATGCAAGGCAAGCTCTCTATCACTGAGCCACCTTCCCAGCCCCGTAAAATGACTAACTTGAAGGGTTTTTTGTTTCTTCTACAAAGTGGTTCTGCCTTAAATGTTTTACCCAATGCTTAATAATCAATAATTTTATTGTTTCTGATTTTACATTTTGTATTTTTTGGGGGGAGGGTCATCACATTGGAGGATGTCTGAACTATCTGTAGTGTATGCTGAAGGAACCCCTCTACACAGAGAAAGCTTTGGTGTAGCTGCATTTATACTGTGTTGTGACTTTTAAATTACATGAGTGATCTAGGAAATATAAGTCACACTAATGTCACATCTTCTTTTTTTCATTCCAAATTCAGAGGGAATAAAAGAGTAGGTGTGTGTATAATTCAATGATCAACCTTAGGAACTTCTTTTTAATCTTTTAACAGATTCTTCAAGTTCCTCTGTTTCATTTTATACCAGCAGAATTAATGGAATAATGCAAAGCAAATTTATTTTTGTTTTTCAAGATTATTTTGAATGCAGAGCAAAGTTTCGTGTGATGAATTTCCATTACTAAAATAACTTGAGCTACATGAATTACCTGAAAAATGTTTGTAAGTTAATTAATGGACCAAAGCAAAAGCTTGTGACTAACAAGAGGAATAATTATTTAATACAAATGACTTACACTGGCTTTAAGGCCCTTCAGGAAAAGAATCTTTGCTTGTACTTATTTTTAGTACTTAGTATTACTAGTAATTATTAACTATGAGAGAGTAAGAGAATCATTATATTTTCTTAAGCTTACATATCCTGTAACCTGAAGTATAATAAAACTAGGTATAGGAAATTATTGAAGATGTAGGGTCTTTGAATCTCAAAGATGTTGAAGCATTATATATATATATATATGATATGCATTATTGAAATGTATTAGATTGTATACTATAATCTCTGCATGTGTATTATTAAATTTTATTTTGTATATATATTATATATAACTTCCTTAATTTCATTCATTAATTTGATAAAGAATGGTGTTAATAAAATATTTTAAGGATGATCAGTGTACATAGCTGTTTGTACATGACAGAATTTGACTGAACGGTGCCCTTTCAGAGAATCTACTAAATGTGTAAGTGATTTAATCAATTACAAGGAGTAAGTGGTAAAAGTAACGAGGTAACTGAAGTTGTAGATTATTATTCTAATTGCCTCTTTCCTTTCAGAACACAAAGTAAAATGGACCCCTCACATACTTTAATCCACATGGAATATACACATGGAACCTGTCAGATATTGATCAAGACACAATGAACCAGAAAAGCTTGAACTTAGGGATTCATTCTAAGATCACTTTATTTGGTACATTTAACATTTCATATTTGTGCAAGTCCATTTTTTTCATTAGTTGTTGTCAGAGTTTAAATTGTTTGAAGTGTTAGATTAATAATTACCCAGTAATAAAATTGTACATGTGACTCTCCCAGAAATGAGAGCTTAAATTCACACAAAAGGCAAGAAAAATCTTCTTATTCTTCCAAATTATTGTAAAAATACACATCCCCTGATGTTGTCATGGGATGGAGGTGAGGTGTAAGGAAGTTTCCCTTTAAACAGAGAAACTCTTTTTGACTTCGATCGCACAACAAGAATTTCTGGACAAATCACAATGATAAGAAAACTTGGCAGACCTTGAGTAAGTAAACAAGCAGGCAAGCAACAAACAAACAAAAAGTAGACAAACAGAAAGGCAGGGCATCCTCTAGTAGAGTGTGGGTACTCTCATAGGGACACAGACACAGACACAGACACACACACACACACACACACACACACACACACACACACACATACACATACACTCAGAGACAGACCATAGAGGGAGAGACAGAGAAACAGAAACACAGGCAAGGATACACACAGCTCCTTGGGCTGTTGGTTATTTATAGGGTAAAGGTAGGGGGGTCTGGCTTTAAGTTATGCAAAACTAGATGCTTTGTCTTTGCTTTAACTACACCTGGTATTACTCTCTGGGTTTCCAGGTATGAATGCATCCTGCCATAAAACATATCCTTATCCTTGAAACAAGAAGACACCCTGCTATCTGCATTTTGGGACATCATGTCAGGCAGGTGTGAATCCTTGGGTGAGAAATGCATCCCTCAGTAAAGAATGCATTTAGTTGTCACTCTTTGAAGCAAAGATAGAATTTCTAAGTGTCTAAATGCCATACTTTTTTTTTTTTTGGTGTGGGGGAGCGGTCGGTTGTAGACCTTGAACTCCTGGCCTGGGTGCTGTCCCTGAGCTCTTCAGCTCAAGGCTAGCACTTGAACTACAGCACCACTTCTGGTTTTCTGGTGGTTTTATTGGGGATAAGTGTTTCACAGACTTTCTTGTCCAGGCAGGCTTTGAACCATCAGATCTCAGCCTCCTAAGTAGCCAGGATTACAGGCATGAGACACCAATGCCTGGCTTAAATACAATATTTCTAAGTTGCCTTCACCAGGCCTCAGATTGCTTCATTTTTCCCCTAAATGACTTTGTTCCCTTAATCTTAAGGGAAATACATGAAGGATTATCTCCTGTATTTGCTGTTAGCTGACTGACCATACCTCATATTTTCCTAGTCTATCCAGCTTCAGTGTAACAACCAAAAACTGCTTCTCTTAACTAATTTTTTTCTTAATAATATCATAAAAATCTAGCTGCTCTCAGGATTGTGTTTCTCTATTAAAATTTTTCCAGTATATATTAAAGTATTAAAGAGCATCTAATTTAAGTGTTCAATAGTGTCTTCCCAACTTATTGTTCCATTCCTACTAACCTATCCTCTTTGTTCATTTACTCTTAAGCTATATGAAGTTACTTGCTGTTCTTTTTTGTGTGTATGAAAGTTAGTGCTTTTACTTGAAATTTTCAATGTAGATACTTTCTGACTCAACTCAATTCTTCCTTTTAGTTGGTTTTTCTTGTACATTATTTGAGCAAGTGTGATCAGCAAATTCCCAAATTGTTTTGGAATTGAATTCTCCACAATAGTATGAAGTAAATCGCGCGCGCGCGCACACACACACACACACACACACACACACACACACACAAGACACAGACACAGAGAAAATTAATACATGTATTCTTTCAATTATGCAACCAGCATAACTTACAAATTAACATAGCTAATATAATCATATTCAGTGAAATAATAAATGAGTGACAAATATATAAACTTTAACAAAATCTTTACTGTTTTTCAATGTTACTCTTAGTTATTCTCAGTGAATGATCACTAAATTCATATACATTGATTTAGTGAGGTAAGCATAAATCAGTATATTATGTACTGATTTAAAATCTTATGCAATGTAATTTTAAAAGATCTGTCTTTTTACCAAAGGATATATTTTGCGAATGCTATTTAAGTATATTGTGCTTGATTTTAAAAAATGTGGTTGATAGGCTGGGGATGTAGCTCAATTGTAAAACATTTGCCTAGTACATATAGGATTTGCTATACAATTGTGATGCTCACACGACAATATTTTGGAAATAATCTGTACAACTTAGGGGGTGGGTATTGGGGAGTGGAAAAGAGGAACAAAAATGAGGGAAGGGATAACAAGTTAGACAAGAAATACAATGAGGGAGGTGAAGGGTAAACAAAGGAGGAGGCTGCAATGCTTGGTAAGAAATGTATGCATTATCCTGCCCATGTAATTGTAACCCCTCTGTACAGTATGTTCTCAAATAAAATAAAATTAAATTAAAAAAAAAGAAATACAATGACTACCTTACTTATGTAACTGTAACTCCTCTGTATATCATCTTGACAATAAAGTTTTTAAAAATTATAAAAGTATTTTTTAAAAAGGACAGCTCTGTCTTTTTCCCAGAGTATATATTTTTGTAAATGCTATTTAAGTACATTGTGCTTGATTTTTAAAAATGTGATTGATGGGCTGGGGATGTAGCTCAATTGTAACACACTTGCATAGTATATAAAAGATTTGATCTTTAGCACTTCAAAACAAATAAACTAAACTAAAGGGTGCAGTTGTTTACAGTCACATGGTAACTAAATGTTCAATGCCATTTCTTAATCTATATGGTACTGATCATCAAAAGATAAGTTGTGGAACTCTTATAAAAAACCAAAAGCAAGAAAGCAATAAAAGAGATAAGGTAGGGATGAGGAAAAGGAGGATGCATAACATTCTTTAGAAGATGTCTACTTATGCCATGTGCCAGTGGCTCACATCTATAATCCTAGCTACTCAGGAGGCTGAGATCTGAGGATCACGATTCAAAGACAACCCTGGCAGGAAAGTCTATGAGACTTTTATCTCCAATTAAAGACCAGAAAAATGAGAAGTCGAGCTCTGGCTCAAGTGGTAGAGTGCTCACCTTGAGCTGAATAGCTCAGCGATAGCACCCAGGCCCTGAGTTCAAGCCTCAGGACCCACAAGGAAAAACATAAATAAATAAAAAGAAAACATGTTTATTACAACTTGAATTGCAATTACAAAGTTTTTAATGAGTCAATAGACAAATTGTCAAAAGAATCATTCCTACAAAAGGTTTCTATTTTTTTAAATCATTTCCCTGTGTATTATTAGTTTAGAATGTGGACAGGAACAAATGGTATCTGAGCTATCTTCCTGACTTTACTAGCTATAATATTATTTACTCGTCCTAATTTTTAGGATTTCAGTTGTAAACAGCTTAATGCTAAATTAATGCTAAATTTATGCTGTGGTTATTCTCACTAGAATAGGCTTACTTTGCTATGACTTGTTTGAAAAGCTCCCAGATTAATGAGCTAATGTTGAGAAAGCATATCAAATGCAAAGTACACATTTTAGAGACTCTACAGATATTGTTAAAAATAAACACAAAGTTATATTGAACTCAAGTGGAATATGTGCTGAGATTAAGTAGCAATAGTATTTTCATGGCTCTCAGCATCTGCAACTTTGATTGAATTTATAGTTCTTAATGTTAAAAATCCACTGGTAACACAAACAATTTGCATTTATACATTTTATGCTTTGAAAACTCCATTCTTTGAAATATTGCATCATAGAGTTCAGAATTAGGAGCTAATTGAAGAATGCACAAAACCATAAAAATTGCTTAGATGCTCTTAGATACTACAGTGTGTCTTTTATGCAATGCTCTAATAATATCTGAGGCAAAATGAAACTCAACTTCTGACAACTCAATCTCTTTCAGTAAAGTGTCATTCAAAAACACCACATTTTGTCTCTCTCGAATATTAAGATGTGTTTTTCTCTTAAAAAGATCTGCTCATCTTTCATTTTTTAAATAATTTACATATGACTACGTAACCTGATGCTAAACAAAATGAACCCCAAGATAGGGACACAAGAGGTTTTATCTCTGTTGCTGTTCTTTTTAATGTATTTATAATGTGATTCTTTGTATGTTCTTTCTTCCTCCATGGTACAACCCCTGATGACACTGTATTTGATTCTAGTGTCCTGCATCTTGTATATGCATTTTGTTTCTAATTTGGGGAGTGGAAAGGAAATAACAAAATGCTGAAATAAGGATACAGTATGACACATTGTAATAATGAGATGTACAAGACAGAATGTTGAAAATGAACTTTCCAACTTTGCAAAGGGGGTGGGGGAGGAGTTAGAGAGGTAGTGAAGGAAGGGATGGTAGGGTAAATCAAAGGAGGTATAACAATGTTCAGTAGGAAGTGAATTCATTACCTTGTTCATGTAACTATAACTCCTCTGTACAGTATCTTTACAATAAAAAGTATATATTGAGAAAAAATAATTTATTATTATATAGCATAATAAATAGTGGACATGCTCTCAGAACAGTATTTCTACAAGATGACTTTGACCTAATAAGTGGATGTTATTTTTGCTCATTTTATTACACATTAGCAATACTCACAAGACAGTATGTTGGAAATGAACATTACAAGTTGGTTTTGGGGGTACAGGTAGTCAGGAGGGAGGTAAAATAGGAGAAAAATAAGGGACAGGTCACAATGTTTGACAAGAAATGTACTCATTACTTACCCCTCTATATATCATCTTTACAATATAATAAAAAATAAAAGATATATTTAAGCATATAAAAATAACTCATTTAATAAAACTATTTAATAAGAGTACATAATCAAATGAAAAGAGGTCAAATGAAGGAACAAATAGGTCAACTAAGGTTTAAGTAGATAAAAAAGAAAAAAAATTCAAAGAATGAGAAAACATTTTTCCTTTTGGAGTTAGAATTTTATTCATACACATGTCTAAAAATTTAAAATCATTTAATTCTGATTTGAATCAAGACAGCATGCTAGATATTTCTAGGCAGTACATGTTTTAGTTTATCATCATCATCCTAGTATATTGTGTGCATGTGCACATCTTCAGGTCAAATGAGCCACAAAAGACAGTACCAGTGCTGTTTTTCTCCTCTATATTTGTTTGAAAACAGAATCAGCTATACATGTAGTTTATAAAATAGCCTAACCTGTAAGCTCATTCCTTCATATATCAAACATTTTTGAAAGTGTACTAAATTTCAGGCACATTTTAGAAAATATAGATTAAGTATTAAATAAGAACTGATTTACACGTTTTCTTTTATTTGTGGGACTTAGAATATGCCTATAAATTTGTCAGTAAACCCAATAGATGTTATGCAAGCAATTACAAATGAATTAACTGAAGTATAATACGCTTTATGGAGACCTAAAATAGTATAATTCTTTAGAAAGACTAAGTTAAAGGCCAACAAGATAAGTACCAGGAATTGGGTACTTTTAAGAAGAGAGGATGGAGCCCAGAAGAGAGCGGTAGATAAATGAAAGGAAGAAGGGAAAGGGGGAAGAATACAAGCAAGACTTCATTGTGTATACCACAGAACTGAGAAAGAAAATCAGAGAGGGAGTGCATTCAAGGAGGGAGGCGAGTAAAATGTTGAAGGACAACATCGATCAGGATGTAGCACACATAACAACTGCTTTGTTAAATGGAAAAAAATTTCAATGTATAACCTAAAAAATAAGAAAAAATAGTGAGGAAAGAGGTGGATTGGTAGGTGAGCAAGAGAAAGTTTGAAGGGGAGACTTTGATCAAGACACACTGTATTCATCAACTGTTCTCTTTTTTTGAATGACAATTTCTTTATACAACTCTCTAAATAAAAATTTCCAAAAAGAAGAAAAGGAAGTTCATTTCCTTATAGAAAATAAACATAAAGCCAAGAACTAAATATTATGAAGTGAATAAAAGGAACATGTGGGCGTTGTGAGTTGGGTCAATGGCTAATTCCCATCGAATGTTCTAGAAACCTTGAAGAAGTGGTGAGAGTAAGCAATGATGAGACCAACCAGGTATGTGCTCCTGTGGCACAGAAGGTTTGCAGAGAAGCTTTACGGACCCATCTTGAAGACCTTGGCATGGTTAAGTAATAGAATCAAAGACATGTGGCTGGAGACCAAGAGACAGTTGCATAGAAGATGGACACCAGGAAAATAGGAAAGGCAGCAGCCAGAGCATTTGAAGAGCAATTCTCAGAGTCCAGGTTAGAAATGATCACACTCAACTCAGCTGGTAATAGTGGAGACTAGAGAAAGTAATTGACATTCAGAGTACATTAATTTGTTGACACTGAAGCCTTTAATAAAACACAATGTCAGCAAGCGTTTATTGCTCGTATTACATTTACATTATGCTAGTGTATCCTTTCAATTAGTTTTGATTCCTAATTCATATAATTTATTCATTTTTCATTTAATAACTAATGACAGTGACCTGGTTGGAATGAAAACTGCATATGGATCTAAATAAATTTACAAATATGAAACTGTTGGTGATTTAACTTCTCGGGTAGAGTAATGGGAAATGAGGGATATAATTAAAAATCTTTTTCTTTCATCTGAATTAAGAATGTTGAGTTTGGCAGCTCTTCAAATATTGGAAGTCAATATGCTGAATATGTTCTTTTGATAAAAAGATTGCAGTTTGAACTATTGCCAAAAAAGTGATTTGGAAATACATGTTTGTCTTTCTTGTCTAAAGATTGCTAAGTGTGTCTTAAAATATTCTACAATGAGGTTTTTAATCAGGAGAGCATTTTAATGGAAAACATTTTATGTCAGTAATGTCATATATAATTATAACTTCTCTTAATATATATCATTGGTCTTTTTCTAAATTCTGGGATTCAAATGTGATATCATATGATAAATAAAAGAAAGTTGCTGTATATATATATATGCTATATATATATATATATATATATATATGATAAATACATTTTTTCATGCATAGCAGCAGAGTATGTACTTAGAGTTTTAAACAAACTTCAAACCCTTCCTTCCTCTAGGTGATTCTTGGAGACAAAACTTTGCTTGAGTCATCCAAACTACTTTTCTATTTTAATGTAATCTCTATAATGCCTATAATAATAGAAAAACTATAAATAATAGCATATAAAATATCCTTAACTGGTTTTCATTTTAAAAATAATTCTGATGTATTTTTTTGTATCTAAGAGATCATGTATAAAGGTAATTACCATTACTTGTAGCATCAAAACTCCTCATTGATTTAAAGAATATGTGGATAGTTACAATAAAGTTTTGAAATGTTCTGTATTTTAAAACTCCATCTCCATCTACTTTATGTAAATTTTCGTGTCTAGTCTCATCAAAACTCATTTGAAAGAATAAAAATTATATATTTAAATTACTGACTTGGAACTTGTATGAGTCATGGCTCTAATGTAGTCTCGTTTCCCATGTTCCTGTTTAGGTTGAAATCTTTGAAAAACTAAAAATGTCCTGAGGGAGGGGGTAACAAGTTCGACAAGAAATATACTCAGTGCCTTATTTATACAATGCTAACCTCTATGTATATCACCTTAAAAATTAAAAATAAAAAATCCCTTGCCTCCATTATGGCAACTTTCTTACGTATTCAGTAATGTCTCTTCCTTTGTTGCTCTCTCTTCTACCTCCAAGTAATTGTCCTCTAAGATTTAGGTGAAATTTTGTTTACAGGTAACTACCATTTTTTATTCTTTTGCCACATATTTTTGTGTCCCAATTCTAGAGTGTATTAACTTTTTCTTTTTAATTTGTTCTAAATTTAGACATATGCACACTCATACTAATACCTGTCATTGATTGGCCAATGGCTGATACATATATGATCTCACTCAATTTCTTATTATTTTTCTGACCAGTGCAAATATTTGATGACTGTATTTTTTGATGACTTATTTTATACTTAGGACTTGCAGTAAGGAATGGAAATAAAGTTTCTCAGACAAATTTAGACAAGGGGACCTTTTGAATGTCATTTGGTAAGAAAGAGATAATAAAACTTTGTCTTAAAGAAATGAATTTTTTTGTCCAACATTTTTTTTCTTGGTCATGGGGCTTGAACTATGGGCCTGGGCACTGTCCCTCAGTTTTTCAGCTCAAGGTGAGTGCTCTACCACTTGAGCCACAGCACTACTTCTGATTTTCTGGTGGTTAATTGGAGATAAGAACCCCAC
Organism: Dipodomys spectabilis; assembly: GCF_019054845.1. Lineage (NCBI taxonomy): Eukaryota > Metazoa > Chordata > Mammalia > Rodentia > Heteromyidae > Dipodomys > Dipodomys spectabilis. Next base: position 1,374,452 of record NW_024870822.1, on the reverse strand, counting down.
AGACTTTCCTGCTGGGGCTGGCTTTGAACCATGATCCTCAGATCTCAGCCTCCTGAGTACTAGGATTACAGGCATGAGGCACCAGTGCCTAGCCTTCATCCAACATTTCATATCAATGTAAGAATCAGAAAAGACATGTCCTCAATGGCCCTTGATTTTGTTTATATTATTAATTTTTTATGTTTTATTATTATTATAAAGATGCTATACAAAGGGATTATAGTTATAAAAGTCAGGTAATGATATTATTTCTTTTTGAACAGTATCAACTCTTCCTTCATTTTCTCCAGTTTTCCCTTCCTGACCCTTGTCCCCCACAACTTAGGTTTTTTTTCAACATAGTGTCTAGTAAATATCTCTGCTGCATTCGTTCACAATTTGTCCCTCCATTTCTGTGCTCACTCCTTCAGATATATAAACTTACATAAAAGGCAAAAGGTACAGAAATAAAAAAAAAACAGTGACAAAAGTGGAAAAAAATCTAACAAGCAAAATAACATAAAGCCTCTGTATCCATTTTGGGGGATCTATTATGATAAACATTACTTTAAACACAAAATTGTTGTCCAAAACAGCTGTGCTATGCTGTCAGTTTCTGACTGCTGACAACACATTCTTCATGGCAGCTAGCAATGAGGACATTTGTAACCAAAAGTGATGTCTGTCTTTGCTTGCCAGCTTGCATTGTTTGTACAGGTGGAAATAAGGGCTAAGATATCTGCTTCTGTTTTTATAGAATAAAATCTCAAATAGTTTACCATGCTTTTGAATGTTTGGGATTGGTACAGTTTAGAGCTGGTCAGACCATGAAATCTTGAATTGTGCTATCAATTTCCCCAGAGATACATCAAATTTGAAAGACAGATTGCATCAATTTCCTTCAAATAGATAAATTAAGTTTGATATACTTAAACAAGCCTAGCCATACTGGCACACATTATAATTCCAGTTACTTGAAAAGTATAGATTCGAAGAGTTGCAGTGTGAGGCCAGAAGATTCTGTCTGAAAAACAGCTAAAACCAAAAGAAGAAAGTGTTAGGGGTTAGCTTTAAAAGATTGTCTACCTAGAAAGTGCATAGAGCAGAGTTTAAACCTTGGTACTACCAATAAAAATAAAAGAGAGAGAGAGACAGAGACTGAAAGAGAGAGAGGAAAGAAAGGAGAGAGAAGGAAGAAGAAAATATTAAAAAGAGAGAGAAGGGAAAGAAACAGTAAAGGACGCAAGGAAGGAAGGAAGGAAGGAAGAGAAAGATAAGTCATGGTATGACCATATAAATAATAAACTTCTCATAAAATCCCAATGACCACATCAGTGCTGAAATACTTGACATGAACAGAAAACTAGTATATGGTAAGTGCTACTTAGAGTCTCCAGCAAAAATTTATCACTGACATGTATTCATTGTGTGAAAATTTAATTACTATCTAGGTTTAAAACTCAGGTAGTCCCAGGCCGTTAGGTTTATCAACATACAGTGTGCACCTCTGACTACATGATAATAATCTGGTCATAATATTGAAGATAGGACTCCAGGAATCTATCTTAAAGATATTGACATTGAACATACACAATCGTCTGCCTGCCTCTGTGTATCTGTTATCTCTGTCTCTTCATCTCTCTCAGTTTCTTTCTGTATTGTCTCTAACTTTGTCTTTGTCTTTTGTCTCTCTCATGTATCTTCTTTCTCACTCCACAGAGGATATAGATATATTTATAAATAAATTATTTGTTTGTAGCCTACAAGATATTACTTGCTATAGCTTCTAAGTATAACTTCTCCGTTTTAGAAATAAGATGCTTATTTAAAATAAATTAAACATATTATTCCACACATTATAAATAGATTAATAAAGAAATAATCAATAGCAAACATAAAATAATTGAATTGAAATATCATTGGTAGTGATGTTATTGTATTTCATTAAAGATATCTATTAATATGTTTAGCTGAACAGTTTAAATCTTAAAATTGATATTTGTTATACATTTTATCTTTCACAACACTAAAGTCCTTTTGGACCATAAACTTAGCATTTTGAAATAATAATTTTTAGGACAGATCTAGTATTATTTTGGAATCAATCACTAAACCAAACAAAATTGAAACAAATAAATTATGCAATACAAAGTCAAGAACATAATTTCAGTGAGTATTAAAAGTGCTGGGATGATGTATTCCATTTTTTTCTGTGAATGACTAACATGCAGATTTGGATATTAATTTGTTTAATTTTTTAAGCTCAGAGATACAAATCTTTTTCCAGGATTAAGTAAAATATTTCACTATCTTACAAAAAGATAAATTATTCTCTGAAGAATAAAGATCACATTTCACTTAACAAATACTTTATTTTTGCCAGTTTCAAAAGTGAAGTTATCTACTTTTTTTCTGCAACAGTGATAGCACTATGTTGGAAATGAACTTTACAACATGAGCTGGAGGGAAGTTGTAAGGGAGGAAGTGGATGAAAATGAGAGAAGGTGTAACCTTCCAAAAAGAAATGTACTTACTACCTTACTTATGTAACTGTAATCTTCTGTACATCACCTTTACACTTTTTTAAATCCTTAAACTGAGAAAAGCAATGAAGTTTTACCTTACTTTTCCTCTTTCCTAGATTAAAGTTATCTTTAACTGGTTAAATTTTAGTAAACTTAGCATTATTTAATAGCTAATTAAGAAGCAAGGAAATATAATTTTATAAATGCATAACATCTTGCTCTATTATTAAATGTTTGTGATAAAGCTCTTTATACAAGAAAAAAATGATTTAAATTAGAGAGTCTCAGAGTTTGGTCTCCAAGCAACATCCATCACTGGATCTGTGAGAAATAGAGATTATGGTGACCTTATTCAATTGTGTGGCCATCAATTTGGATAAGTGCCAGGTAAAACTAAAGGAATGTTTGGTTTGTCATTTGTGCCTACTTCTGTGTTGTGGCTATTTGCACCACGATGAATGCCATGAGATGAAGTTCACATAACTGAGAGTCATGTTGGTCAAATTAGAATATGGTGGCTTTTGGGTGACTCTGATAGACTCTGAAGAGTAATGGTCACTGAACAGGACGATAGATTTCATCATGTCACAATGGGCATATAAGATAAACCTAGTGTAACACGAAAACATACTAACTCAAAAGAGAAATAGTTTAATATGCCACCAAATATCATACTTGACAACACGGTATCCTATAGAGTTTGTCCACTCTGTGTTTGCCAGGGATCTGTCAGTATTGCTATAACCCAGCATGATAGAGTTGCAGCTCAGTGCCACAACAATGAATATTGCTAGCATAAGAAAAGATAAAAAATTAGAAATCACTACATTGGCTTTCTGAATGCTTATTTTTCCAGCCGTCATAAAGATGAAAAATCATGTTGACTCATCACAAGCTAGACTTGCAGGGACAAGTAGAAAGACACAAGTTCAGAGATCAGAGAAGTATGAAATTGAATAATGCCCTTTTACTTTATTACATTACCAATTTGGTCTGAACAAAGTTATATAAATTCTGTATCCTTTAGTTTCCTTTCACATAAAAGGTTAATGAGAATGTCTACTGCATGGTGTAAGATCAAAGGAGTTAATCTGTGTAGTGTAAAGTTGTATATTCTATACAATTGAAGTTTCAAAAGTCAGGCACACTTTCTAAGCATGGAAACAGTCTAAGTATACTTTCTTTACTCTACTAAGTAGCAAAAAATGTTTTTTGTTCTATCAGATAATAGGTACAGTCATTAATTCATTTTCACAGCCTCTGTTATACAAACATTGCTTGTTTATACAGGCAGACTGAAATAGAGCTCATTTTGACATAAGTACATGAAATGAGACCAATTTGGGTGACACTAAAATCTATGTCTCTTATCTGGTACATTAAATTAAAGCTACTATCATTGATAAAGTTGGAATTATGTCATTATCATTACCTGATGATTCTTTTTGGGTAATGCCCATTGTGAATGTTAAAGTTTAGTTAATTTATGTTTGATTGCAATAAGAGTAGCACATAGTACATAATCTATGTGTAGCATGATAATATCAGCATTGAATTTTTAAGGCACCACCCACTATAAATATAGAAACAAAAGTCTCAAGGTTCTTGAAAAGTCTCCTAGAGCCTTCTAAAACTTTTGTAGACATCATAGAAATGAATGATTCAATACATCATCTGTTTCCTACCCACTCCTTGAATAAAGTTAATGCATTTTTCAGAAAAAAATGGTACATCCAGCTTAGTTTTACTACATTCTGCAAATACTATATCTGTTTTACAGTTTTGAATTTCAACAGAATGACCCCTTCTTTGTATTTCATGCCAATACTTCCAGCTGCATAATACCCTGCCCAAAATAAATAGTTCCCTTTCAGTTTGACATTTTCTTTATTCAAATGCATGTACACATTAACCTCTTCTTTCCCTCATTTAGCATTAAATAAATACTCCCCTTAATCTTTCCTGATAAGACAACTCGCCAGCAATTTTGGTGACTTCATTTCAGAGTGAAATTCGATAGTCTGTGATTTAGCTCTTATGACTGAGCTGACCAAACTGAATGTCATGCATTTTAGTGTGAATTGGAAAGTCTGGGGGCACACTTAGAGAACCACTCACTTCTGTAAATGCATAATGATGATTAACCTGAAAGGCATTGATTTTGTCTTGATATATATTCTGCAGCTCATTGGTGTTTGAACACGTTTGCCTTCTGTGTTCCTAAGAGCAGGAATACATTTTTCTGGCCTCTCAAGAATTAATGAAACTTCCAATATCCATCATATTTGAACAAAATCAATAAGCACCAGGTTGTAAAGGCTGCTATAATGCCTCTCAGAGATATTGGTTCTTTGGTTATTTCCAGCTCTACAGATGATGGCCTGTAGCCCTCAGGAACTGGACAGGAGACACAATAAGGAAATCTACACCATTTTGTAATCATTTTGTTGGATAAAGACATATAATCAGAAATGTTTACTGATACCTTATTTTCTAGATCACCAAAAATTAAAAACCATAATAATTTGTGACAAAGAAAACTCTTGAATTCCATATCTTTTCAACAACATTTCAAATTTTTTTAGCTTTGCATATTTTCCAAAGAAAATCTTTGGAATACTTGGATATTCTTAATTTCTGTATTAACAGCCAGTGTGATTCTGATAAGATTCCTTTTAGCTGAAAACTACTGCTGGATTCAGAGCATCTCCTTACAGTAATTCTGGAAGATCCTACTACTAGTCACCACTGAGTAGAACATGTTAACTAAATTAACCAGTTGAGGTTGCCTTATGTATTATTAGGGAGTGGTGTGACAATAGTGCTCTCAGAATGGAGTAAATGCAGTCTTAAAGGAGTCCCTCACGGCTCTGGATTTTTCTCTTCTCCTTAATTGTGTGTTCTTAAATATGCCTTAGATGGAGTTTAATCTCATCATTCAGAATCTGTGAATGATATTATTTATGCTCTATCTAAGCTAAACTGATGAAATACCAAGTCCATAGAATTGACGTGTCCTAAGGTATGACTAAAAATCAACTGTTAATTTAGCTGCTACACTTTATTTCTATTTTTTTAAATTCAATGTCAGTTGTGGGGCTTGGACTCAGGGCCTGGGCTTTACCCCTGAGCAACTTTGCTTAAGTATAGTACTCTACTCTATAGTACTATAATTGGAGATTAGAGACAGTGACTTTTTTGCCCCAGCTGGCTTTGAATTGCGATCCACAGACTTCAGTCTCCTGAGTAACTAAGATTGGAGGCATGAGCCACTGGTGCCTGTTTATATATACATGGTTTAAATTTAATTTTATTGTCAAGGTGATGTACACAGGGGTTACAGTTACATATGTCAGGTAGTGACTACATTTCTTGTCGAACTTGTTACCTTCTCCTTCATTTTTATCCCACTGTCCCTCCTCCCAAATCCCCCTCCAAGTTGTAAGTTCATTTCCAACATATTATCTTGTGAATATGCTGTTGCATTGGTTCTCCCTTTGCCTTTGTCTCACCATTTTGTTGTTCCTCTTCCCTTTCCTCATCCAGATAAACGTACATACCATACCCAGGGTACCTAAATCAACACAAAAGAAATCATAGAGTACATTATAAATTGCTAAGCAAAATAAACTCCAAGATATGGATACATATGTATTTTTAAAAGCACTCTTTTATGTGAGGGTTTTCGATTCAAATATAAACATTTGTTAACTTCTTCCACATGATTAGAAATCTTTGCCTTCATAACAGTAATATTTCTTTCTGTGAATATGTCACAGTTGTCATCATTGTCTATTAATGGGGATAATGATTCAGTCAAGATTTTGGATGGTGCAGTCACTTGGGGATTATTTCTACTGAAAACCCTCAGTAGTTCTTAAGATTGCAAGTGTAAACCACTCTCATCTGATTTGGGATAAGTGCTAATCTTCAGTCAAGGGAATTTTTTTTTTGAGAAACATGAGTGGAAAGGAACTCATATCAAGACAAAGAAATCAAAAGAGCACATCACCAATGGCAATGGCATTAATCTCTTATGAAATCATGCCCTATATGACTTAAAGATCTCCCACAGGGGCTGGGAAGGTGGCTCAGGGGTAGAGTGCTTGCCTTGCATGCATGAGGCCCTGGGTTCAATTCCTCAGCACCACATAAGCAGAAAAAAATAAGCCAGAAGTGGCGCTGTGGCTCAAGTGGTAGAGCGCTAGCCTTGACCTGAAGAGCTCTGGGACAGCACCCAGGCCCAGAGTTCAGGCCCCATGACCTACCAAAAAAAAAAAAAAAAGATCTCCCACAATTTCCTATCCCTATTAATATTGCAATGCTGTGAACCAAGTTCTCACTATATGCAACCTAGAAAGATGAACCATGTCCAACCCAAAGCAATGGTCTAGAAGAATCTGTTGCTAGGAGCAGATATCAATGCATATTACATAGAAGTAACAATCTTTAAAATACCTAACTTTGCAAAATAAACATAACTGATGTTCTTCAAAGTTGTGATTTAGAAAGAAACTATCTTCAAATAGACATGAAGATACTGCAGCACCAACAAACCCATAACAAAAGCAATGCCACAAAAATAATTACAACACAAATAATTACACTTTACATAGTTTTTGCTTGGGATACTTTCTATTTAATGACATATGAAACAAATCCTCTTCACCAGGGTTTTATTTTCCATTGCCTATTAATTCCTTATTCCAATTGGTTTTAAGCATGTCCTTATTACTTAATATAAATAACAACATTTACTAATAGCTTTTTAATGAGAAATAAATGATCACTCCATTAATGTAAGCAAACTATGATTTCTTTTTCATGAATTTAATCTTTAACTTGGCTTATAATCTGGTAATAGAATTTTAAATTTGCATATTGAATTTATTGTGTATGCAGGAAATAATCTTATAAATTTAAGTTTACAATCACTGTTTTCAAGACTTAAATTAAGTTTTTTTTTAATTTGTGGAAATTGACTCCCTAATTATGTAATAACCTTCATTCAGTGGTAGGGTAATTATAGAATAACTGCATAATTGTTATTGAGTAATAACATTGTATCAGCATGAAATTACAGTGTAGACAAAAATATGACAAATTCTATACACTAACATCAAGCATGGAAATCAAGTCGTTTATATTTCATAACACTTGTGAAATAGATACAATGAATCAAAATAATCACTTTTCAGTACTTACATACTTACGTATAGTAGAGAAATTGCTCCAAAGCTAATTGTTCATTACTTTCATAATTAAAGCAACTTGCTGATTTTTTTATTTAAAACATGGTAATATAGACAGATTGTAATTAAGAGTTTACATTATTCTCTCTTTCTATATGTGTGTGTGTGTGTATGTGTGTGCATGTATCACTACTTACATTACTTATATTTAAGTAAACACAGTATGCAATACAAATGAGATTGGTCTACAAACGTAAATGTTCTAGAAATCTGTCCGTACTCAGGAGATAAAATAAAAGGAACTAGACATTATTGTTTACAGGAAGATATACCAAGCATAGAAAGATAAACATCACACATTTTCTCTCATAGGTGAAATCTAAACACAGAAATAAATAAGAGAAAGAAGGAGGAGGAAGGGGAGGAGTACAAGAAGGAGAAAATATAACTGTCTAGCAGATGAGTAGGATGGGGAAGAGAAAGTAAATAGTAAATAAGGTAATAAGAGGTGTGAATATTATCAATAGATACAAATATATATGAAAATATCATAATAAAACCCACTAAAATCTCCAAAATACATCATAGAATGGAGAGTAGAAATCAAAAAGAGCTATATAGGGGTTCAATTTGCTCAAAGTATATTAATGCATGTAACAACAATCATAATGAAACCTTGAACAAATAATATAAATATGTATACATATAGTGTACATATAATATAACATACACATATATGTGTATTATACATTATATTGTAATATAACATATATTAACATATACATATATTATAATAATATATAATATACATTAGTCTATTTTTCTACCTATCTATCTATCTATACTAATTCAAAAGACAAAAAATACTGTAAAGTTTTCTGTTCTCCTTCACTAAAAATTTGATGGCGAGACCTGTTTTGTCATTGCCCGCTGTGGCAACAATGAATAATTTTGAACGTCACAGGGTTCCTTCCTTGGAATCTGCTTGCCCTAAGTTCTTAATCTCCCATCTTGAACTACATATTTGCAGGTGACTTTGTAGCTCTTAGAAACTTTCGTCTCTTTTGCTTAAAGATTTGCTTGGAGAATTCTCTATTTCTTACCATCTTGCCTACTTTAGTAGCTATCATGCATTGAATTTTGTGCTACAAGTATCCTTTAGCATATCTTGTTTACACCTGTTCTCTCTTCAGATTTTTTATTCCATGACTGTGACTTTTCACACCACTCAATTTTCACTATCGCCTCATGCATCTGACTTCTAGTTTGTATATGTAGAAATGAACAAAGGTACTTGGTAGCTCTCATCTATCATTTTCCCTCCAGGCTGCCCTTGAACTTGTGATGCGTTGTCTCATCCTCTTCAGTTCACTGATTTTTGATATGTGTCACTTGGTTAAAACCAAATTTCCATAGACTCACATGGTACCTTACTTCATTCCTTCGTGTATTTTCTTACTATTTGCATCAATTACACTAATTTGGGAAACAGGTTCTCTAAAATTTTTCAAACTCATTAAACTATAACTGTGACTGCGTAAGGACTATATATTGTCTTTTGACATCTTTTCTTTTTGAAATTTAATCCTAAACCATGTCAGATGCATAATATTAACATAAGTATCATTATTTATCATACGGTCAATGATCCGTTTCTTGTGTGCATGAACAATGTCATCCAGTACTCCGCTAAAATATAGGGACTCTCAAAGGTGCTTTCATGATGAGAAGGACATACAGAGAATATTCATGTAAGTCAAACTGAATTCTTTATAGATTTGAAGCTGTTTGAATCTGATCCTTTTTTTAAATAATAGAAAATATGCAAGCCTATCTAAATGTCCTGAGCTACCTTTCCAAAGGCTATTACATGGAAGAAAATCTCCACAACTCAGATTGTATTTATCCTGTTTTAGATCTTCCCCCTAGCAAGAGAAAATAAAGAATGTGCACCATTCTATTTTGCTTTTTATCTCATTTTCCTCCATAATGTTTTCATCTTCACCTCATATATTTGTGAATGTCTGCCTTCTTCTCTTTTCTCTGTCAGTTGCTCAGCACTATAATCTTTATGGCATTGTAATAATTTTAATACCTTCCGTATCTAACTCACTGGGCCTGCTCATAAGTTACAGGATTTGTGTACCTGACACACTAGCATTAATGTCTTTTCTCTACCTGCCTTTGACCATCTGTCTCCATCACCTGTCTTTTCCCTCGCCTCTCCTGTATCTTTTCTGCCAGCTGGTGTTTTTACTAATGTGGTTTAGGCTTTTCTGCCTTTCCAAATAATCTATATATCTCTTCTTCACTAGTAAATTGCCAGCTGTGGATTTCTAAATAGCTTAAACTGAGTCACAGGAATTTTAATGCAAGGCTCCAGAGTGAAAGTTGGCAGTCGAAACTTACACCCTTATAAAGCCTGTGGGTCTTCCCACAGCTGTACTTGGCTACATGGTTGGGTTCTCCTCACAGCTTCAAGTTCAATATGTTTGTGCACTTTGAACATTTTCATTATATTCATTTACATGAACATTAAGAGTCATTTCTAGATCGTGTGCCTTTTCTTTACATTTCTAAAGTTTTCAATGAATTGACAGTTCCCTGTGCTGACCTAAAGTGATCCAAATACCACCGCACTATGGTCAGAATGTGATGCAAATGAATACACGCGAAGATGGAAGGCACTTCAACAGAGCTGATATAATAATTTGTGAATACTGAAGACTGAATTTTGTAGCCATTTGGGGATTGGTCTACAAAGAAAGATGTGTGAGATGGCACAATTGTGTCGTGGACATCAGGACAGTGGTTGTGTCTGCCTTAGGAAGTGGAGAAAACAGAATCTTAATTGAGTATGAACATATTGCTAAGGGTTTTGGAAATAGAGGTAAATTCATGTTCTCTCTGTTTCTGTCTCTGACTCTGTCTCTGTGTGTCTATCTGTCTGTGTCTATCTGTCTCTCTATTCTTTCCACATATAGCATATTTTTACACAGCTACCTCCAATTGTAGCTTCTAATAAGCACAGTTTTGAAATTATAGCTTTAATAATATACTGATATGTAAACAGAAAGGAATTCTAACAGCAATCTGGCTGATTTCTCTGGGACAGAGGTGATGTTAGGTGAAGGTTAAAAATAGCTGTCAGTCAAATGTTGTTTTCATTATTTATTGATATGATTTCATTAATGTCTTAGTGTCTTTATGTCCCTTGTTAATTAGTACATTGCCATTTGAAAAAAAATCCAGCTTTGGAAATTAGCATGATTTTTCTCTTTGGGTGATATCTCAATTGATAGTCATATATCATATTGTACTTCATATTTTTTAGAAAAAGATTCTTTTAAGCCATTACTATGTGAATAGCTAAAATTATATTATGTTGTTATTATTAGCCTCAAATATTTAATATTTTCTGAAAATATTTTTTCCAATATTTCATTTATGAAATTGCTGAAACAATGATGGTAGATATCTAATATAAAAAGTAACATTGTAAGCCGGGCGCTGGTGGCTCACGCCTGTAATCCTAGCTACTCAGGAGGCTGAGATCTGAGAATCGCGGTTCAAAGCCAGCCCGGGCAGGAGAGACCGTGAGACTCCTATCTCCAATAAACCACCAGAAAACCGGAAGTGGCGCTGTAGCTCAAGTGGTAGAGCGCTCGCCTTGAGCTGAAGAGCTGAGGGACAGCGCCCAGGCCCAGAGTTCAAGCCCCACAACCGACAAAAAAAAAAAAAAAGTAACATTGTAGGGCTGGGAGGGTGGCTCAGTGGTAGAGTGCTTGCCTTGCATTCATGAGGCCCTGGGTTCGATTCTTCAGCACCACATAAGCAGAAAAAGCTGGAAGTGGTGCTGTGGCTCAAGTGGTAGAGCACTAGCCTTGAGCTGAAGAGCTGAGGGACAGTGTCCAGGCCCAGAGTTCAGGCACCATGACTGGCAAAAAAAAAAAAAAAAGTAACATTGTAACAAACATACAGGAGCAAAATTCATTGAACTACAACTTGGCTGATAATTTCATTGTACTTATTTAAAAATATAGTTTTCAAAAGATACATTAGTAAAAAGTAATTATATAGGTACTTATACTGCCTGAAAATTTAGTTTATACCTTGTGGTTCTACAATAGTAAATGTTTTTAATATCATTATTTTTCAGTTTTTCAATGGTTACAATGAATAAGCTATTTTTACATTACATTTTATCTTCTTTTGGGAAAATTGAAAAGTTTTAAGAAATCCAGGTCCTGAAAATGAAACAGGTTCCAGCACTGTGTAATACCTTGAAATAATCAGCAGGCAGGTTTTTGTGTTTGTTTTTCAGGGATAGTCTCAATCTGTATGTCAGACTAGCAGTCTTTCTAACTCAGATATCCATGTGTTAAAATTATAGGCAGGTGCAACCATGGTGGTAAGGGAGAAATTCTGGTGGGTGTGTAGGCCATATTCAGAAAGATGGAAGGAAAATGTGGTAGCAACATAGGATACAAAAATACCTCAGGGCCTAGTAGATATTTTGATGTTGAGATTCCTGATAAATCACAGAAAATTAATAACTGAAAATATTGTGTTAATTAATTTATATGACACAATAGGGAAAGCTCCGATCTTAGTACATATAAGAAAACATAAATTACCCAGAAGAGCTCTAACATAAAGTTAGACAAGAACAACCTCTGTTTTTCAGTCTTAAAAATAAAATAAATGATGAAATATGAGACCAAAAGGACATGCTCATTCGTGTCTTCCTACTGAACATCCCAGGTCAGTCTCATTCCTATCTCTGGCTTTTCTCAAACGTAATTAAAACAACAGCAATAATAATGACTTCGGAAAAACAAGTACTTCTATAGACTTTATTTGTAGTCTGTGGGGTTTTTATAGACACCCTATCTGGAATCAGAGGCGTTAACAATTAAATGTATTACTAGTGAATTCCAGAAACAAGTGTTATATTCATTAATAAAAGTATCTACCAGTTAGTGTCAAGACGGTAATTTGAGAGCTTATACCTCTCCAAGTTCTCTTTTCTTAACTTGAGAAAAGCTGTATGGTTCTTTCAATAGCTAGGATTGATGTTTCCCTTTTCACTACCCTGACGGTTATTAAAATGGCCCAAGAAAACTCTCCTTATGAGTGTTTGTGAGAGGTATTCCAGTATAATATTCCTTCTAACACATTGTCTTTGTCCACAAATGTAAGTGCCAAAAGAAGTAACATCCTTTGTTCACTGTTCCAGGCTGCTTTAACAGTGACTAGCAATTATAGAGTGCTTTATACATATTTGTCAAAAAACATAAAATTTCACTCAATACCATAGCAGAATATTTTCTAAAGTGGTAATATTCAATAGATGCATGAGTAAGAAGAGTAGAGATTTTGACAATATTCTGAAATGGAAACTGGTTAAATTCTTGTAAAATAATTCTTATTTTGAGCAATAGTTTTTCTGTCCCAGAATTATAATATGAAAAACTGAAAATATATGTAGTAAAAAATAAGTATATAATTTAAAATTCAAATATATTATGAATTTCATTAAATTTGATTTATTATGCTAGTTTAAAATAATTAAAATGAAATATAATTAAATAGACCATATTAAACAAATTAGATCCTTGTGTACTCATAAAAAGTAAAATACCCAAGCGCTGGTGGCTCATGCCTGTAACCCTCGTTACTCAGGAGGCTGAGATCTGAGGATCACAGTTCAAAGCCAGCTAGGGCTGGAAAGTCCATGAAACTCTTATCGAAACTCTTATCTCCAATAAACTACGAGGAAACTGGAAGCAGCGCTGTAGCTCAAGTAGTAGAGTGCCAGCCTTGAGCTGATGAGCTCAGGGACAGCGTTCAGGCCCAGAGTTCAAGCCTCATGACCGACCAAAAAAAAAAAAAGTAAAAAAAAGTAAAATAAATACAATATCTAAACTACTAATTTTTTCTTAGTGATGTTTACAGGACAAAAATAGAAATAAATGTCTTGGATTACAAAGACTGAAAAATAGAAAGCTGTATTTTAACTAATTATATAAACAATGTGATTTTTATTCTAAAATATTAAATTTATATGTTTTTCAGGAGGTGAATATGGAAAAATCATAAAATGTCTTTTACAGAACTCATCAATATTAGCAAAATTAAGAAAGAGATGAGGTAAGAGGTCAGTGTGTTTATGACATGTATGGAAATAAAAAGTATTTTACTTAGAACGTCATTTAAAAATAATATACAGACAGTAATAACAAACAGAAACTTTAGAATTGTATCAAAACATTAATAAGTCTTTATCCATGGAATGTGAGCATCTGATACTTATTCCTTTGTATTTTCTTTAATGAGTAGACGGTGAGACAGAGAGCAAAGCAAGATACAATAACAATTTTAAAAAATAAACATCTTCTAAGGAATGAATCCAAGCACTATTTTTTGTTTTACATTTGATCCCCAAGAACATATAATTTGTATGTGTGTGTGAGCAAAGTACCTCATTTTTCATGAGACATTTCTGTCTGAGATGTATTATATGAAGCTCACTGGTAATACATTGAAATATAAAGACCTCATCTTTAAAGTTCTGGAATTTGCCAAATACTTGTAGCTTATGCCATAAGGATTAACCACATACCATATGCTACTCCTTCTGTTAAGAATTTTTGTGTGATTATTTATCTTTTTATTACAATTAAAGTTAAGAAATTATTGGCTCCCATTTCCTGAATCCTGGCCAACAGAAACTACTCCATATTTGCTTCTAGTTAAAGTTCTTGTCACTTTGATTTAGGTAATTTTCTTAAAAGTATTTTTGAACTCAATTAGCAAGCTCCTTAATTTAGTATATGAACTAATACACCTTCTTCTACTATCTTTTTCAGGGAAGACGTGTCTTCTTTATAGACTGCAACTTTAAAAATATATTTTGTAATTCCATGTTTTCCCCTAAATTATTTTACCTATTTTAATTTAGTTTGCACAAATAACAAGACTGTGCCTCATAAAAATTCCAACATATATGTATATATATATATATATATATATATATATATATACATATATGTAAACATTATACATTGAGGAAATTTTTCCTTACTTTAGCTTCCCATTATACTTCCTTTCTCCTTTTTCTCAACATTTCTTGGTGGGTTTCATTATGCTATTTTAGTGTGTGTGTGTGTGTGTGTGTGTGTGTGTGTGTGTGTGTGTGTGTGTTGTACATCCATGGTATTTACTCCTCAATATCCTTTCCTAAATCACATCTTGTGCTGATCTCCCCAGAGATTCTTACTTTTGGAATATATAGCACTTGCCTTTTTTAACTTGGCTTGTTTTGTTCAGAATAATGATATCTAATTCCATATATTTCCTGCAAATAATTTTATTTTTCTTGGTGGCTCTGTAATAATACAGACACAAAGATATATAGGTTTTCTCTATCTATCTATCTATCTATCTATCTATCTATCTATCTATCTATCTATCTATCTATCAATCTATCTATCTGTCTGTCTGTCTGTCTGTCTGTCTGTCTGTCTGTCTGTCTTTCTGTCTGTCTGTCTGTCTCTTTCCTTAGCCATTCATCAGCTGTTGTACAACTTTACTTCCACAGTTTCAATATGGTAAACAAAGCTACAGGGGTGCAATATACATGGGTATGGAGGTATCTGTTGGAAAAAGTTTTACTCTTCCTCAGAAATATGCCTAGGAGTGAAATGTTTTTTGTTTTTTGAGAAAACTCCATATTGCTTTCCACCACATTGCACTAGGTTATATCACCACTAAGAGGGTTCTTTATGTCCTACATCCTCCAACATTTTTATTGTTTCTTCTTGATTCCCATTATGATTACAATAAGATATCATTTTAGTGTTATTTTGATTTGGATCCCCTTCATGGCTACACATTTCTTCATCTAACTATTAACCATTTTTACTTCATCTTGTGAGAACCACCCTGTTAATTTGTCCATTTGCTAACTGAATTATTTCTTCTAGAATTTAAGTTTCAATGGATGTGATATAATCATTGCAAGAATGTGAAGAATCATTGGCACATAATATACCCCACTCGAATAATACAATTTTTTATTTCCATGGGTTTTCATTTGTCATAAGGCAAAAACATGAATGTAAAATACTGCTAATCTGAACAATATCTTAGTTTAGGAAAACAGTGCATTGTGCATTGTGACACACCATTAGTTCCCCTCCAAGACTGTAGCTGTGCTGAGGAAGAGTTACATACACCTTACCATCAGTCTAGAAAGCATCTAAAGCCAAATTAAGTTTTCAAATCATATCACAGCATCACAGTATTAAAAACTGCTCATGACAATCACAGTAAAACATATTTGGAGCTTTAATTTAAAAAATGTTACCCAATTTCCAGACACGAACATTTTCTGCAAGGTATTACATATCAAAACTCAAAGGAGGAGAAAATAAGTTTCTCAAGGTTTAGTAATTTAAAGTTAACAGAAAAATAATATTGAAGAGTCCAGAAATTAAATTAAGTTAAATACTAGAATAATGAAGACTATCATCATGATCATCATCATGATCATCATCATCATCTTTACATATGACTACAGTGCTTCTTGGTAAATGTCACCCTTTCTGTGTCCTCCACGAATTTCTTCCTCCAGTCCCTGCCCTCAGGTTACAAAGTTCATTTTTTAGATAATGTACCTTGGCCTATCATGACTACATTTGCTAAACCTTCCTCCCTTCACATTGAGGATGTTTGCAAAGTTTAGTTAGAAAAAAAGAAATGACTGAAAAGTTGAAGGTTCCTTCACTGAGATGAGATCATTTTTATTTAAATTGAATTGGAAGTTGGAGACTACAAATAACATCAATTCAAACTTGGACATGATCATTTAAAGTAATACACATTATTACCAGTTTGTGTTTTTAATACAACTACAAATTCCCACAACAAATAATTTAGAAATTTTGAAAGTTGTTTATTTTTATGTGGACAGCCACTTCCTCCTTATGCCATGTCTTAGCACAGATTTTCAGTTATAGGTGAAGTAATAATTCATCATTTATAGACCAGGGGCAATATAGAAAGTAGAAGTGAGTTGAAATACAATAAATAGTAGTTTGACACAATTATACTAGTTTCTATTTGAAAATAAAAGTTGAGAAATTCTATGCATATCTTCAAAAATGTTCTACTATATTCATTTAGAGTGAAAAGCTCTATAGATTAGTGCCAATAGAATTTATGAAGATTATTTCATGAGGCTGGATTGGGATGAAGTAAATTAACACTAACATACCCTCCAAACAAGCCCATCTTTCTACAATGCAACTGTATCAGCCATTGGATTTCAGATTACATAAAGATTTAGATATATGAACTAACAATCTAATGGAATTTACAATGTTTATCCTATGAAAGTATTGAAGTTGTTTAATTAATAATTTTGATTATTTAGTTTTGTGATTTTTTTTAGAAGGACAATTTGTACAAAGGCAGTGAGATTTTTTGTTTACATTTCTCATTGAGAAATATACACAGAGCACTACAGAAGACCAGATTGATGAATTTCATGCTGGTAGGATGTGTCAGACAGCATTGTTGATAGTTACCATCTCAGCACAATTTCTGTTATATAAAAACAATATGTTTTTTTATTCTACTGGAACAAATGAATAGAAACTTATGTGTATACATTGTAGAAAATATGAAATGGATAGGAACTATCCTTAATACAAATGCAATCAAATGTTCTTAATAAGAATTTTTATTACAAATGAGGAAACATTGTTATATTAATCAAATTTGCATAAAATATTAAGATATGGATTTAAATCAAGACAAGAGGCTCAATGAAAAACAAATGTTTTGATTGAAAAGACTTGACTCCATAGACTTTATATCATAAAAGAATAGTGCTCGAGTCCAGATAAATAGATTGACCCATTGATCCATAGATCAACACCTGGATGGATAGACAGACAGACTGAAAGATAGACAGACCAACAAATAAATGCACAAAGGTGTGGCTTCAAATCATGCTATCATGCTGTCTATTTAAAATCATTGAGAATCATTAAATAGATCAGGTAGTAAAGAACAGAGAAATTCAGAAGATATCTTTGAAAATACCATTAGTTCCAATAAAATAATACAATTAATTACACTTTATGGGTAATACAGTAAAAGGAAGTCTCCAGGTGTTTTGGTGATTAGCAAAAGTTCCAAAAATGGCTTAGGAAGTTATAGTCAAGGAAATGTAAGGTTAAGAAAGAATTCATTTATCTCAGCACACACACACACACACACACACACACACACACACACACACACACACACAGAGGAATAATGAAGTGAAAAGGAAGACAACTTACTGTATCATACACCAGCTCTGAATTAACTTGGCTTATATTAATTAACTTTATCAATGAGCTTTGTAATAGAGTACCTGTCCTGAATTTCAATTATTACCTGGAGCATGTAGAGAAGATAAAATGCCAACTCAGCGACATTCTACAATACTAATTACCTGGGCAAATGAGTGCAGAATGCAGAGATGTGGAAATTACAGCTCACAAAATACTTTTTTACTTTTACTCCCACATAGCTACAGAAAGACTATGAAACTCTTGCAATTTAAAATGTATTTTGATGTAATTTCATTATGAGAGTAATTATACCATCTACTCACTTTTATGATTATGGTGGGTCTGACTGAAATAAAAAGATTATTACAGAGTTCTTTATAATAAGAAATTCCATATGTTATTTCACAGAGGAAATAAATGTTAAGGTCTTGTTATTACTTTCTTGATTCCTTCATGTACTTCCACTCTAAACTTTCCATTTGTTTTCACAACTCATGACTTATTAATTTCTCTGTTTTCTGTGTTCATACTAACAATTGTTTCCACTACTATCTCCATTCAATTCTTATTTAAATTAGCTACATTTATTAATAACATCCCAATGAAATAAAGTGGGCTAATAGGACAGCAACAAAAATTAATAAACTAAATTACAAAGTGACCCAAACACTGAGTCATTATTCACAACTATCTTTTTAAATTATATTTTTATTATCATAGTTGTACAATGGTTTTAGCATTTAACCACTTTATGAATAGGATCGATCTTGCTCAATGTCACCCCATTAACCATTCTCATCCATCCTCTTAATCCAGCTCTTCCCTTTAATTTTCTGAATTTCACCAGCTATTCATTGATATTTGACTACCTTCTCCCCACCTTCCTCTCCCCACCCTCCTCTCCTCATTCATCTACCCCTCCCCCATCCCTTTACTCGCCCCCCACCCCACATGAATTTTACTCATAAATTAGGAGGAAGGATCTGATGTCACTTTCAATGAAATGAATGGACCTGGAAAGAACTATGTTAAGTCAGGTCAAGAGAGACAAAGGGTACATGTTTTCTCTCATATGTGGAAACCTGTATTAACTTATAAATGGCTAGGTAAACATACATGAGATTGTATGCAAGTGTACACAAATGGACTTAAGGAAGCTGGTATTTGCAGGAGAGAATTCAAACAGTACAGTTCTTGGAAAAACTCACAGTTACAAGTGGACACATTGCAACAATTAGATGTACAAAATGCTATGTTGAAAAATGAACTTTACAAATCTGGCATGTGTGTGTGGAAGTGTAGTCCTGGAGATAGGAGGGCAGGGATGGTAGGGGAAAAATGAAGGAGGAGGCAACAATGCTTGATAAGAAATGTACTCATTACCTTGCTCATGTGATTGTAACCCTTCTGTATGGTATTTTCACAATAAAAAAAACTTTAAAAAAAAAAGAGAAACCTGAAAGAGATTCTCTTTCATAATTCTCTGAAGTAACTTACTCTGTTCACACCTTGATCTCAGACTTTAATAACAGCTGAGATGATACATTTTTATTTTATATAACACTTTGGTGGATTAGCAAAAAAACTAATATATAACCTTTCCTTTCTAACTCTTAAATTTCTACAGTTCAAATAAAATTATATATATGAAACTACTTTAATATAGTTTGTTCTTACTATAATATCTGAAGATAAAAGTAGGTCAGTGGAATAGTAAAAATGTAAGTGAAATACATTAAAGATGCTACTTTCTATTGGAAAAAAACACCTCATTAATATCTTTTGATAATGTCCAACCAGTTAAACTTCAATGCTTAAGTATTAACCTCTCTGTGACTTGCCTATCTCCCTCTCTGTTTAGTTTTTCTGTCTCTGTTTCTATGTCTCATTCTTCCCATCAGTCTCTCTCTCACACAGAGACATATACACATTTATACAAGCTGAATAAATGAATGTGTTATGTTGAAACTTGTACTATTTCCTTCACAGAGATGATCTCTTTGTTTCTAATATACACTGCACGTGAGGCTAACAAACAAAAGAACAGATCTGCAAGGCTTCAAGCTGTATATTCCTAAAATAACTATTTTGGTTACAAAGGCTACTCATCATTATAATTTCACTTTTTTTCAGAATCATTTTTTTATTGTGAAAATACCATACAGAGGAGTTACAAGTACATGAGCAAGGTAATGAGTACTTTCTTATCAAGCATTATTGCTCATCCTTTGTTTTCCCTTCCCATCCCTTCCCATTTCCCCCCACCCTGCTACCCCCCTAACCCCCCTTCAGCCAAAGTTGTAAAGGTCGTTTTTTTGACATAACATCCTGTACATCTCATTGTTGCAATGGGTCCACCTGTATCCCTATTTAAACAATTTGTTTTTCCCTTCCCCTCCACAAAGTATACCAATATCAAATACAGTGAAAACAGAGGTTATACCATGCGGGGGAGGGACATACAAAACAACAAAGAAATCAGCTTATAAACATGTTAGAAACAATCACAAAAAAGAAAAGAGAAACATTTGAATCCTTATCTTGGGGTTCGTTTCGCACTTTTTAGCATGTGCAATTGAAAAAAATACATTAAACTCTGAAAAATGATGCAAACATCTGTAGTCTGTGTAAAAATATGGTTTATTTAAAGTGAAAGGATTGTCCTATCAGTGAGAAGAAAATCACTAGTTGATTGATATAGAGTTAGATCAAAATTTTACATCTCTGCTAACAGTGTTTAGAGTATCTAACTGTAATATGCAAAATGCTGAATGCATTTCCCTAAATTTCATTTTCTTAAAAACATATTGCATAATTCATTGATAACTGTAATATGCGTCAAGTGAAACCTTTAAATTCATCTTAATAATAATTTAAATACTTTTCTTAATACTTTGTCATAGCATCTGTTCCTTCTAAGGAGAATGGCAGATTTCTCAAGATGCAAGTCCAAATACATTCTTTAGATAATACTATATTCTTCTTAATGTAGTACATTTCCAAGCCAAAGATGACATGATTCTCACTTCCAGATTCAACCATGAAATGAAGACAATAATATCATTTTTGTCAATAATTAATGAAAATCTCCCAAATGGATGAATTGGCAAAATTCTGAGGTGAAAGATTATTTTTTCTATTTTACTTTTATTATTTGCTTAATTTTGTGTAATATCTGCTTCTTTAGATTTAATATCAGTATTTTTATTTCTGTATGTGCAAGCATGTCTTTATTTCCTTGATTCAATTTTTGTAGTTAATAGAAATAGGAGTAGAAATAGAGATGGGCAAAACCATGTGATTTGTTAAGCAATAGATCAACTCAGGACAGAAGTTACAAAAACATACAGGCTCATTTTAGTGTAGAATATCACTATATGAGAGTTTGAAGCCACATGCTCTCGGCTCATACCTGCATGCTAGCTGAGGATTGAGATCCTAAGCTACCTGGAGTAGACAAATCCAAGAGCTTCTTATCTCCAATTAGTCACCAAAGCCCCAAAGTATAACTGCAATTAAATAGTAGAGCATCAATCTTGAGTGAAATCTAAACAAAATCCGAGACACTGAATTCAAGCCCCAATATGGGCCAATTATTCTTCTGGACTCATAATACTACAATAAGAATTAATGTAATTAGCCAGCCGCCGGTGGCTCACGCCTGTAATCCTAGCTACTCAGGAGGCTGAGATCTCAGGATCACGGTTCAAAGCCAGCCCGGGCAGAAAAGTCCATGAAACTCTTAAGTAAACCACCAGAAAACTGGAAGTGGCGCTGTAGCTCAAGTGGTAGAGCACTAGCCTTGAGCTGAAGAGCTGAGGGACAGCGCCCAAGCCCAGAGTTCAAGCCTCACAACCAACAACAACAACAAAAAATAGCATTAGTGTAATCAATGAAAATTAGTGGGTAGATGTCATGTGCCAGAAAGAATGGACTTATTTGTTTTATGCATTTATTGCTACAAAATCCAAAATATGCAGCTAAGATTTTACTTTAAGAAGTACCCAGTATTCTTTCCATTGTTGAAACATGTTTCTCCAGAGCTTTCTTCAATGACCTTCACTGAACACTACTCTAAATTGTACCTGAAACACATGCAGGTGAAAAAAAATTTAATTTTATTGCTTCAGTAACTCAAAAAATGGAGAATGGAATTTCACCAAATTTCCTCTAAAAATATTCATTTAAGGTTGAGGACCAAAATGATGATGAATTTGAAGGCAATGTATGTGTGAAGGCTATAAGTGGCTGCAAATAGGACTTGTCAGCCCATCCTTCCCCAGCTCCTAAGACAGTGATGCAGGAAACTAATAAGGACAATCAATTTTTATTATACCAAAACTGAAATTGTAAGTTCAATCACCATTGTGATTGACAGTCACAATTTGTCAATCACTTTATTGTAAGTCAGCCTGCAGATATATAAACCCTTTACATATAAATAATTCTCAGTTTTTAATAATATGTCTCTTACTAAGTTTTCCTACCTAAAAACGAATGCTTTGGATTAATAGCACCATTATGATCTTTTCATATTAAATGGGATGGTATAGGGCTATCTGCAAGACTTCAAGCCTTACTTGGAATACACAGATTGATTTGTTTCCAAACTGCAATAGCATAGGCATTGGGTATTTGAACTTTAAATATGAAATAAATTCTTCATTCAATTTATGGTTTTAGGCTTACATCTATCTTCATAATTTTTCCTTATGTAATATAAACATCACCCTAATGACTGAAAGCCTTGGTCTTCACGTGAGCACAGTGTTTTTTTTAATAGTTATATAATTTTTTAACAGTTAAGTGAATATTGTATTCTGTCCTTCACAGTCTGCAGCTCAGCACGTTTCTCTGAAGCAACACTCAGGCATTGCCAAACTTCTTACCTATGTCGAATTTTCTCTCACATGAGAGACTTGTATAAGGGACACTATAATCCACGTTATATTTTGACGACCATATGATTGCCTCCTTTGAACACAATTTCTAAATATTGTGCCGTCTGTGTGTATCAGAAAATGCACAAGACATTGATGCCTTTCTTCCCAGCTCACAACCAATGGAGCAGCCAGAATAAGGAGTCTCCCTGTGAGCCATTTTTTTCTCAAGGGCGACCCTCTCAGGGTAATCCCTTGAATGGTTCTGAGACCTTAATCTTGGGAGAGATTATGTAGAGTAGAGAAAACCTATCCACAATGAGACCATCCCATTCAACTGGAAGTGCATCCCCAATTTACTAGTCTACTCAAGAAGTTAGTAGGGGAACCATGCATGGGTGCCTAGGCCAACCTAGTAATCCACAAGATTTAACTTCAATAAAAATTGAAACTTTCTAGTGGCTTGTTTTTGTTTGTTTTGCTATTTTTTATTGTGAAAATACTGTACAGAGGAGATACAATTACATGGGCAAGATAATGAATATATTTCTTATTAAGCATTGTTGCCTCCTTTGTTTCCCCTTCCTATCCTTTCCCATCTCCCCCGCCCCAAAATTGTAAAGTTGGTTTTTCGACATAAAGACTTGTACACTTCATTGTTGCAATGGGTCCCCCTGTATCCCTATTTAAACAATTTATTTTTTTCCCTTCCCCTACACAAATTATACCAACATCAAATACAGTGAAAGCAGGGGTTATAGTGCCTTGTTTTAGAATAAGAGCTGACGTAATATATTACTAAATGACTAAAAATTGAAGGAAGAATATTTGTAAGGATGTTTGATAATTTAATTTAGGAAACAAATATATTTTCCTTTCAAATTTGGTAATTTCTGATTGAAAAGTCAAGATAGAGGTGAAATGGAAAATTTGGCTGTTAGTTAAGTTTATGAAAATAGGCATATAAAGAAAAATTGAAAGCTATATCTAACCTATGACATAATTTTGTTAAAATACCCAGGAAATTAATTGCAATATTAGATTCAAAATTTACAACAGCTGTCTCTGAGGTCTATTCACATCGCATTTCAAACTATATAATTTAAACTAATATTAATTTTTCATGATACAATGCTATACAATAGAGCTTTAAAATCTTTACTATGAACCAAAACAGTTATAAATATCTTACGCATTATTCTATTAGACATACTGTAGAATATACAAAAAATATTCCACAGTGGGTATGGAACACACACAACACACACACACACACACACACACACACACACACACACACACACACACGCTTCCCAAAGAACAGGAATTAGAAGCAGAGAGATAATGACTTCCAGGCCCACTTGGGTAAAAATTAACAAGACCCTATGCCAAAAACAAAGCACAAACAAAAGGTCTAGAGTGTGGTTGATATACTATTGTATGATGCTTAGCATGTGGAAGTTCCTGAGTTAAATCTCTAGGACTCTAAAAATAAAGTAGCTAAATTTTTTAAATTCAAATAAAACA